>NW_028274823.1:6843928-7156250 GCF_037043125.1 Eumetopias jubatus | reverse complement strand
GAGTGGTATCTTCTCGTGGTTTTGATTTGCATTCCCTGATGATGAGTGATGTTGAGCATCTTTTAACGTGCTTGTGGGCTCTTTGCGTATCTTCGCAATGGACAGTTTTTGACACTGAATTTGCCACCTTTGCATGGAGCACAGCGATATTGGGAGGCATTCATCTTTCTGCATTAGCTCATTCCTTTTTAGTAATATCTTTAATAGGAAGCTGACTTGAAATCGTCCCAATGATTAGCCAATTTTTAAATGAGAGAAAAAGCTGGTGCCTGTCCTGATCAACCAAATCCTCCACACTCCTGACGCATGAAGGTCGGAGGCCCTGTAAGGACGGACAGGTGGGTCTGAAGCGGCTTTGTAAGTACGAGAAAAGGATGGTTAAGCCTCACTGTGAATGTTGTATCAGCAAATACGTACCCAAGAAGTTAATAACACATTAAAGAAAAGACTGGAGGTCAACTATTTTGAACGGCTGTCTATGCAGTTTGAATTTACAAATAATCAGGCGCCTCTTCGCTTTGGCTCTGGAGACAGGGCCCAGGGCCATGTGTACGGTGGCCGTCCTTATGCTCGCCTCGGAGTGGACGCGTCAGCACTGGCTGGACTAACACATGTGTGGACAGGCTGCGAAGTTTTCTGAGGCGTTGGTTTCTCCCCTGTGGTACCATCAGTTCCTGAGGCTCAGCTTCCAGGACTCTCTGCAGCAACTTTTTTGCCTCTAAGATGGACAAACCGTAGTCCTGAAACGCCTCTCCCAGGGCGAACGGTGGCAGACTTCAACAAAGTCACAGTACACCAGCGTTTGCAGACACAAAACCTGGCTGTCGAGTCTCCTCCTCTCTTCCCAGGACCCTCTGATGAGCAGTATCATCAGAAGAACTTCCCGAACCAGAGTAAAAAGATGTGGGCATGGCGCCAGGCGCCCATGTGAATGTTGGTGGGACTGTCGTTTCCCCTGGAGCAGGGGGCGGTGCCAGGAGGCGGAACGGGGGGGGGGGCGAAGCTGGGGGCGGAGCAGGGGCGGTCCCGGGGCAGAGCAGGGGGCGGGGGGGCGGGAACAGGGGGCGGAGCTGGGGGCGGTGCAGGGGTGGTGCTGGGGCGGAGCAGGGGCGGAGCAGGGGGGCGGAGCTGGGGGCGGGCAGTGACCAGACATAAACTGAGAAACCTAAAAGCTGGTCACAGCAAGTCCTGTGGTCCTGGGGCTGCTTGGGATCTGAACGGAACCAAAGGGTTTGGTTCTCAACACTACACTGAGAAAAGGGAAAACGTGGGGTGGGTCCTTACTGGTCAGCTTCTCCGGAACCAGGCCGAGGGTGCCACGCAGGCCCTGAGGTGCCCCAGCTCACCACCCACATTGTTACTGGGGGCTAAGATTAGTTGGAAGTTTTAAAGGGGTGGAGCAGGGAATGAACCTCTGCAGGAAGGCCGGATATCCAGAAGATGCGCAGTCCTGCGGTCAAAAAAAAAAAAAAAAAAGAGGCAAGAAAGCGGTAGCTGCCACTGGAGCAGCATCCAGGGAAGTCAGGCAAACAGGGCTTTGTGAGAGGAGGCTCGGGTGCAGGGGGTGCTGGGGAGAGCCTCTGTCCCTTCAACAGCAAGCACAGCCATCTAAGAGCAAGCCACCTCTTTGCATAGCAAGATAAGGAAAAGAGCACAAAGGCAAGAGGACACGTGCAGAAAGGCGAGAGCCTCAAACATAGGAGCCCATGCCCAGGAGGAGGCCAGGGTGACCTGGCCTGTGGAAGAAAACAAACACAAGCAAAATGAGGTTTCCAGGAGACACGCCAAAGCATTTAGATAGTCATCTCTCCAAATCTGGCAAGGGAGCACCTTTTCCAGAAAGTTCATGCTGATCCTCGCTCTGTGTGCCCAGCTCAGCCACTGACTTAGCTCCTCTGTGTACAGCAGCCTCCCACCAGACTGGGGCTCCTCACTGGGTCGGGGCGGGGGGGGGCAGGGCCGTGACTCCCTTGTCCCGGGTGCAGTGCCTGGTGGAGCGAGGGCTCCTCGAGGACGCAGGGAGAGGAACTCAAAATGGTTTAGACCCACCTCCCCATAAAAAGTGTTCAAATCTTCTTTCGAGTGACATGGAAGCTAATAATGAGCTAACGTGGAGAATAGAGAGGTGTCCACACTTAAAGTGAAAATCGGGTTTGGTCCAGAGATAATTTTGATGTTCTGGCTCAGTTTATAGTTTAATTTTAAAATATTTGTTTCCATCTGGGGGTTGGCAGAATTGTGTATAGTAAAACCCCACTGATGTTTTCCCTTCTAAAAGGAGAAATAGGAGGCAGACTGGAAGGTTAACCATGACACATTTGTTACACACATTTAAAATAATTTGAACAGCATTATTGAGATGTGATTTACATAATGTATATAGAAAAGTCTTTGTGTCACAAGAGCAGAACTCAGTGTAACCCCACACCCAAAGCAAGAGACAGAACATGGCCAGCACCCCAGAGGCTCTGACCTGGACTTTTGAAGGGCTTGGCACCTGGCCTAGTCCAAGAGCCACTTTAGTGGCAGACTCTCATGTATACACTAGGCTGTGTTTACTTAACCAAAGCCTGTCTTCACTATGGGTGAAGGATTTGCCACACCCAGCCTCCTTGGCTCTGAACATGCTCCCTTGGGTCATGGATTCCATAAGAGCTGGGGTAGTGGACACTGTGGTGTGCTGCCCAGACCCCACCAGCACACACCTTCACCCAAGATCACACCCTTCCTGGGGCAACCCACTCCCAACATCTGATCAGGGCAGGCGATAAAGGCCAAGCTGTCATGGCCCAAGTCAGGACCCCTCTAAAGGACTGTCTTAGCTCAGGGGTCCCCGTGGGGACAGCCAAAACTGTCATCAGTCCACCAGCATGGTGCCCTCCTCCCCTGGCCAGTCCCATGTCCTCCCCATGCTTCCAGTCTGGGCCTGAGGGCTCTCTCGCGTGAGCATCCTGCACTCTGAACTCCACCTGAGTCTGCTACCTGGGCACCCGGCCTATAGCCATGGGCTCCCCTAGTCTTCCAGCCTTCATTTCCAATGGCAGCGCCGCGTGCCGGCTCTGCCCTAGGCAAGGTCCCCAGTGCTGGAGAACATACGGAAAAGGGTCATTAACGGGCTTCACTGTTCACATGCCACTTTGCTGATTAGGGAGCTCTTCCATGCACATTATCTGCCTGCTTTCTGCTCATTCATTCACTCATTCAGCTGGCCACTCAGTGAAATGCCTGTCCCACCCCGCGAGTGACCATACAGTGAAGAGTAAGACCTTCTCCCTCCGAGAGCTCACAGTCCAGTGCAGAAAGCAGAGGCCACAGCAGAATTCTCCGGATACCAAGGGCCACGACAGGACAAGCCCCAAAGTGGGGAGAAGAGTGGAGGCTGGGGAGGCAAGGCCTCCAGGGAGGTGAGGCTGTGCGTCACTAGGGGCCTGCAGCTGCCGAGGAGCAGCGGTGAGACCACAGAGTGCTAGGGGAGACACGCAGCCGGGCCCCAACAGCCACGTAGGCCACACGCCCACCCAGGCTCCCTGAGGTTCCCATGGGCTTACCCCAGGGTGGCTGGAGCCCGAGAGGCCCAGGGGGCTCTGGCTTCCCCCAGTGCTAACTCCCAGGGCCTTTCACCTCACACTCACACCGCTCGCTGGGGCCCAGGGAGCTGGGCAGGGAAAGAAGAAGCGGGGAGAGTGTAGGGAAGGAGGGAGTTCGGAGGCAATGAGTGGTGGGTGGTTCGATTCGGAACAAAAGAAGAGCATGATCTTGGCAAGTTGCCCCAGGTCCCACTTCAAGCACTGGATTAACTGAAATCCTTCTTCGCTACTTTCCAAAGTCAACAGGATTTGTTGAGTTTTGTATCTCCAGTCGGGAAAGAGCCTTGAGAGAGAGAAAAAAGAAAAGATGTAAAGTGAGATGTTTTCACTGATCTGAATGTGGGGCATATTGACAATTGGAAAAAATTTAAATGCAGGCGCCTGGGTGGTTCAGCCGGTTAGGCATCTGCCTTCGGCTCAGGTCATGATCCCGGGGTCCTGGATCAAGCCCCGCATCGGGCTCCTTGCTCTGCGGGGAGCCTGCTTCTCCCTCTCCTCCCCACTTGTGCTCTCTCTCACTATCTCTGTCTCTCTCAAATAAATAAAATCTAAAAAAAATTTAAAAATTAAAAAAAAGAAAAAAATTTACATGCTTAATTGTGGGGTCAGACACACTCCTTTAGAACGTCACTGCTTAGAAGCACAGCGAACATGGGATTATGCTTTTCGACGTTACAAAGATGAAAATGTATCTTGCCTAGTTATCAAATTAATCACCCTAAAATCTAAAGACAAATGGGATTCCTAGGGCAGTATTCAGCCAGTAATTTACCTAAGTTTTTCTGATCAATAAACCATTGGCCTGTTAGAATATTTAAGTCATGCTTAAAGTCATTCAGAAAAAAAAAAGAATCTATCAACTTAAGTTCTTTGAAAGCATGTCTTTAATATAAAATGTCATTTTTTATTTATGCATTGCATTTTACATTATTATAAAACAACACCAAAAAATTTCCATAAAACTATTGAAGGGGCGCCTGGCTGGCTCAGTCAGTGAAGCATGCATCTCTTGATTTCAGGGTTTTAAGTTCCAGCCCTACAGTGGGTGTAGAGATTACCTAAAAATAAAATCTTTAAAAAAGTTTTTTAAGATACTTAAAATATTTTTTTAATCAGAAATGTCATCATTTATTATGTCTTTGATGCAAGGAGTATTTAAGGGCTAATACTATGTGCCAGCACATCATACAACTCTAGGGGGCACCACTCATGTGGTGATGTCAAGAAGTGGTCCAGGTCTGTGTGAGGCTCTTGGGACACTGTTATGAACAGAGTGTTCGTGTCCTGCCCAAATTCATATGCTGAAACCTTAACCCCCAGTGTGACAGTATTTGGAGGTGAGACCTTTGGGAGGTCATGAGGGTGGTGCCTCCACAATGGAGTTAGTGCCCTTAAAGAAGAGTAAGAGTGAAGAACAGCCTCTCTCTGTCCCTGCCACCTGAGGACCCAAGAAGACAAGGAAGAGAACTTTCACTAGGACCCAACCATGCTGACTTCCCACCCTCCACAACTGTGGGAAATGCATGTTCAAGACATGCCAGGAAATTCCGTTAGAGTGGACTGAACTAAGACAGACACCAAGGTGATTAGACAGTCCTTGTCCTCAGTGAGCACAGAGAGTGTGGGACCGACCAGTGAGGAGAGCCTCAAGGTGCAGAGGGCACGCGCCTCCAGAGCCCAGAGGACAGCCCCAGCCTCACCTGCCATGGGGTCAGGGAAGTGCCAGGTGTGACTCCTGGACTATTACAGCCACAGAGGGTCTTCAAAGATTCTCCAACAGAGAGGTTAAGGGATTTGTCCAGGCTAACCCGAGGGGCTTTCAAACCAGAGTCACAATTTACTGCTTGTCCAAATGTAGCACGCTTACAATCATGTGTTAAAAGTTATGCAAGTTATTGGTGCCTTAAAAAAAAAAAAAAAGCCTCATAATAAAATATATTTGAGGCCATGCAATGGTAAGAAACATTTGGCATGTTGAAGGGGAAAAAAATCAAGTGTGCCATTGTAGAATTCTTCCCTATGAAAACATCTGACTCGGTGTGCTTGGCTGGAAGGAAGCAAAGTTTGAAAGAACTCAGTGTGGAACCCCGGCCTGAGCCCTGCCTGTGTAAAGCAAACAGCACATGCACCGCCAGAAAAGATTTCCATCTCAGCACCTCGGACCCAGAAACACAGCTAAAGCCCCCATGACAGCTAATACGTGATTGTGGCCTCCAACGTGGGCTAGTGGCCATTGCGCAAAATCTTCCTTCAGCAAACCTTCAGGGGGGAAGGCCAAAGGCATGCTGCTTTAGAAACTGCTGCCTCTTGTCATAGACCATCTCTACCAACAAGGAACAAGAAAATGGGCTGGAAGGCTTCCTTCGTGGGAACTTTTCCCTGGTGATAATACCTGCATCTTCAGGTGCCGTACAGAAGCATGGAAAGGAGCAACCATTCTGGAGGAAGCTTCTAGGAGGATCTTAGGGAAGTCATGCATTGTACATAGCCAGTAAGGGAGACCTCACACTTTTCTAGCACCTTTGTTTTCAAGGTCATTTTTAAAGATTGTCCTAGAACAAAAAGCCGGGCAGTAAAAGGTCATACTAGCTATCTGTCTGCCAAGTGTCTGCTTTTCTGGGCAGCAGGTGCACATGCCCAGGTGCATATGATCACAGGAGGTGGTCCACTGTCTCCTTCAGTCCTCACAGCGTCCTTTGGAGAGGAGCAGCAGTGTGGGTCCATCTCACAGATGGGAAAGCCGAGGTTCGCAGAGGCTGCTGAGCTGCCCCGAGTCACACGATGTACATGTCCGAATTGGCAACAGCCAAGCTCCATGCCCCCACCTGGTGGCTCTGGATTGGTGCCGGGCACACTGCCAGGGGGCCCTCCATCAGCTTTTGACGATTCAGCACCGTGGGCTCGGGACCGGCTGTGGACCCGTGAGGAAGGGACAGGCGCTGCCCAGAGACAAGGAGCTTGGCGTGCGGGGAGGGTGAGAGGCACTCCAGGGGCCTGGCAACCTGGAGTATAGAAGAAACGTTTTGAGAAGATAATTTGTAATCAGAAAACCCCAGGGTCTGAGGAGCCTGCTTCCTCATCTTTCTTGGAGAAATTGAGACGACTTTAAATTAGCCGACAAATTAGTTCATTTTAATGTCAGAATGCATCGAGGGGGGAAGGGTTTCTAAGGTGAAAGACGAATAAGTGTAATTGCTTCTTTTTTCGAGATCACAATATGACTTTGTTCATTATGAAATAATGAAGCATTATTTAATCCCATTATGAAATAAATGAGATTGAGTAAATAGCACATCTGCATTCATGCAGTGATATAAAGTCAGGAAATGTTTATCCCACTGACATTTAAAAATAGCACCTCAATTTTTCTTAGTAATGAAATTGTAGGTGTTTCATTACAAAAATATATTTTATAAGAAATACAAATATGGCATTGTTAAATTAACTCTTAGGGAAGCTTTCCAGCTGAACGCCTTCCTGGATGGTTGGGTTTTGAAATGTGGATTCACGTCTTCAAAATGAAGCTGATCTGTGGGCTGTGATCAATATCAAACAAAATCATCAGTGAAATGCAAAAGAAAAAAAAAGTCAATATGAGTGAAGAAGGTTAAGTCCAAGGAGCCCTATTTCGGTATGTACACCTGCCCTCTTGTGGTGTTCATCTGTATGGTCGCCTACCTCGCACTTTTAAGACTACTAGAAATAGGGTATCCCAACTAGTATCCTAAGTGGCTGTGTGTATGCCTCACCACAGAGCCCTGTCCCTAAATAGTTCCGATTCTTTTTCAACAAGCATGTGCTAGAAACCTCCTCTGTTAGGGATTGAAACCCTCAAGGTGCACTCACATTTGGTGATAGCAATATTGGAGCAGAATCCATTTCACTATTTCTTTTGCTCCAGCTACTAGGACTGCAACACAAATGACCCCAAAACATAATGATGCAAAACCACCATTCTGGGAATCAGGAATTCGGAAAGGGGATGGTTTGTCTGGGGCCTCACGTGGAAGATTTAAACATTTGAAGGCTCGTTCACTCTCTAGGGGATGAGGCTGGCTGGAGGCTGGGGACCTCAGTTTCCTCTGCACATGGCTCTTCACGAAGGCCACTGTGGGCATCTTCAGAGCATGGCAGCTGTGTTCCAAGGGTGAGTGTTCCCAGGAGAGAGAATGACAGGCAGAAGCACCGTGTTTATGACCCAGCCTTAGAATTCAAATATGGTCACCTCCACCATATTCTATTGATCACAAGGGGCCAGCCCTGATTCAGTATATTAGGGAACCAAATCAGGGCATGAATACAAGGAGGTATAGATCGTTGGGGTCCATCTTGAAGACTGACTGCATACATTTTAATAATGAAACTATACTGTGTTCTATTTTTCAGTAAGGTATGACTGCCTTCACCTTCTGCACTTGGCCCTAGCAGGCTCTCCATCAGACTGCAGGCCAGTAGGACTGAAGCCCCCTCTCCTTCCTGCGTGAGTGTCTCTGGGAGAACGATCGAGGGAGATGTCCCTAGCATGGATGGGTAGGAGGTCCTAGCCTTGGGCGGCTGAGGGGAAGGGGGGCTTCTGTCTTCTCTTCGGAGAAGTCCCCTTGCCAGACCCCCATCTACCCCCACCTCCACCTGCATGTTAAGAGATTCCAACAAGGACATCTGGGAGAAATACGAATGACTAATAAACGTTAAAGAAAAACCACCTCAATTTCACTAGTAACCCTGGAAACAGACATTGAAGCCACATTCAGATACCCCAAAGGGATTTTTTTGGGTAGGAAGGGTGGGGTCAGAATGCTTTCTCAATGAGTGGAACCTCATTGAATCTGAAAATATACTGCTGCCTATAATTATCTGAGTATAACTCAAGTCTTAATTCAGATTTTCCATTTTTAAAAATATGTGTTTTTGGTTCTGAAGAAAATAGCTTCATATTCAGGAATACCAAACGCTGGTATCGGATCACTACCCACAAAGCTATCTCAGGGGACAGCTATGTAGCCAGAAGCTGTCAAGGTGTGGTGGTTGAATATAGGACAGAGAACTCACCCTTGATCTGGAACATTCTGCATTGTGGTCAGAAAGGAGACGACCAAGGGCAGGGTTGGGTGGGGAGTGTGAGGATCCTGAAAACATGGCGTTGGGGCCTGGGCCTCGAACAACAGGTGAACAGGATCCAGAATGTCCTCTATGGGGTGTGTGGGAGAGGGAACAGCATGAGCCAAGGGCCAGTGGTGTCAGCCAGAGCCATATGCTTGCGACATGACAGGTACTAGTGTCCTGGCTGGTGGTATGTGGGAGTTGGCACCAGAGTAGTTAAGGTGACATGACAGGGAGGCTGAACTCAATCCATTGATGTTAGTCTCCAGTGTTTTTCAGCAAGGGCACCAGCATTTGGGTAAATTTTAGAAGAATCGCCCTGTGCACGGTAGCCATCGAGGAGCAAGAGGGCCTGCCAAAAGATGACAGCAGGAAGCTGAGAGTCAGGGGCAGTGGAGGTGGGAAGAGAAAGAAGGAAATTATTAGAGAGACCTATCTAAAGCCGAATGGCAGGATGCAGGGGTGAGAGGCAGGGAGGCATTGGGGTGGACCCGCAGGCTTTGGCCTTGGTGACGGGATAGATGGTGGTGTCTTTAACTGAACGTGGAACATGAGGAGAGGGAAGAGTCAATCTGGGAGAGACCTTGAGCTTGCAGTTGGACTTGCCAAGGGTATGTGCTTCTAAAACCACCAGGGCCCAACTCTGGCTCTGCCTAGGGGCACGCATCTCGTTAAATCTTTCCTCCTCCCCGCTGCAACAGGCCCTCCAAGACGGTCGTGACTCTCCCTCCTAATGCATCTCTGGTGCTTAGCCTGGGGCTTCGGAGAGATTCGGCAAGGTTTGCTGAATACAAGGTTGCATTCGTAAGTGATGGGACAACAAAATGCATGCAAGACAGAAGAAAGGGAAGAGCAGGGAGGGGAAAGGGCCCCGGGGCACCCTGAGGACCGCCATCTGACAAATGGTTGAAAAGCAGAAAGCCAGTGCAGGTGGTGGGAAAGAACAGGAGGGAGGGGCAAGAGACCCAGCCCAGCTAATATACCGTCCCCAGCTCTCCCCATGTCAACAGACACAGCAACAGCCCAGCAATGAGCCCCTTGGACATGGTCCCTGGATGAAAAGCTCGTGCTGACCGTGTGGGCTGGAACGAGTGAGAACCAGTCCTGTCCATTTCCATGCAGAATCTGCTCTCTACAGACCACAGGAATCTGCCAGCTGGTGTCCCCCACACACCCCCACCCCCGCCGGCCACTTTCTTCCTAGACATGAAATCACACACCCGCTTCGTTGTCTCATCTTTCCATATCATATTTATGGAGGGAAAGTTTCTTAAATATCATTAATTACCTTGAAGAGTTCAGTAAGTGGAAAGACCTAATGAGGGATTACTTTTTATTAACGGTAGTAACTTGGGACATCTGTTTAGGAGCCAACAGCCCTCCAGATGAAAGTTAAGATACGGAGGCCAACGGCACTTGATTGAATTTTGTATTTGTGTCCACAAATGCAATTTATTGTGTTATACATTTGCCTATGATATACTAATATAAATTAGAATTTGTGTTAATAATGCTCACAAAACCCTAAAGAAATGGCCGTGTTCAAAACATGAAAAACAAAAACGTTTGCTTGACTTGGAAGCCTCACGCGATGATCTTGTTCTGAGTAACAGCATCTGTTAAACAATTAATTGTTTTGCTGATCCATTTAAATTTTTTGTTGTCAGACTCACATAGCAACAGAAAATTTAGAAAACAGGGAAACCCATCTCCCCGAATCCTGTCCCCATCACAGAGGTCTGATCGCGATTGTAGGGCTCCGTCCTTAGCCCTAAGCAGAGAGTTTTTTTTTTAGTTGTAAACACAGTGTACTTTGTATCCTGCTTTTTTTCACTTAACGTTATCTGATTCTTTTTTATGAGCAATGAAATTTGATATGAGGTGGCTGCTCACACGGTTTTTTGAGAGACCATTGTTGGAAAGATTGGTGAGCATTTTCTAAGCCCCATCGACTTCAGGGAATCAGGAAATTAAACTTTTTATTTATTGGTCTTTGACTTTCCCATAAATGGACACAGTTCCACCTTGTTTGACTGCATTGTAAAAGCAAGACACTGGCTGAACAAAGGCACGCCGTTGAGTAATTAGGCATTAGGTGGAGGCGGGGCGGTGCTTTATGGGGCCATTAGTACTCACTCAGCTGCCTTTAAGGTTCGAGTCTGCTCCTTGCACATTAGTTGCCATTAGTTTCTTTGATTTCAAAAAACTGGGCTTTGGGTGGGAGGAGGGGTGTCCAAATGTTTAAAAACGATAAACTGGCCTTTGTACAGTCGTTTAAGGGAAAGGATAAAGGGTGTTTGTTTCATACGTGCTTTTAAAAAAATTTTTTTCTGAATCTGAGTTGCTTGGGCACTTACAGTATAGATGGTACGGTCCACCCTGCAGAGTCTGGGGAAGCCGGCTCCCCGCTTTCCCATCCAGCAGAGGAGGGGGTGCGGCCCCCCTTGCCTCTGCAAGGTTTGCGACATCCCTGAGAGGCTATGTTATCCTATGTTCCTTGGCCAGCCCACCGGGCTTGTGAGTCTTGACCAGTGTTCTAGGGGGAAATGTGGTTTATGTTGCTAGCGCTTTAACTTGCGAAATGCATTTCTTTATATATTTAGTTCAGAGCAAAAATTGTTTATCTTCTTTACCTGAGATCACAGCTTTTAAATAAATAACTAAAGGGAATCCATCTTCAGAGGGGAAAAGTTGGCGTGTTTTTTCCCACAGACGTGGCCTCGGGAGGACATTTTCATCTTTGTAGAACCATCTCTACTCACCTACCGTAGCTTGGTAAAGCAGAATGATCTTTGTTGCTTCTAGCATGGAAAAAGTCTGTTTTGTTAAAAATCAAAAGTTTAAAAAAAAAAAAAAACACTAGTTTTAGTGGTTGGCTGTTTGAAAACACTTCCTCTATGATTAGCGCCATACATCGTCAGTGAGGGTCAGTTAGTACACTAAGCGCTGCACCCAGGTCAAGGTCAAAGGAATGGATGTGAGCCTGTTCCCAAGGTGCTTGCCACCTGGGAGGAGAAGTGGATACTTAACTTACTTACCGGTGGTCTCAGGGCTGTGGGGGAGCTCGGAGGAGAAAGAAGAAATGTTACTTCCCTCTGGTGGGGGGGTGGGGGGGTGGGGGACCAGGTAGTCCCTTCACAAGGCAGGACGACGGGTCAAGGTCACATCAGACCCATTGCCAACCCACTATATTTTGGTTCTCCAGGAACTAATGCAATCCACTGCTGTTGCAGGAGAATTGTAACTAGGGATCCAATTTGATGAAGAGTTAATGGCAAAGAGTCTTGACGAGAAGGGGGCGTCACCCCAGGGAAAGGAGATGGATTCTCCCCAGAGCCTCCAGAAGGGAATGCAGCCCTGCCCACACCTGGATTTCCACTGAGACCCATTTTGACTCTGACCTCCAAAACTGTAATAAATGTGAGTTGTTTTAATCCCCCCCAAAATCCTTCTGTTGACCCTCTTCCTCCATCAAGCTAGCACCCCATCTCCTCCCTGCATTTCCGGTCCTCCTCCTGAGCTGAACTCCAGTGCCTAGCTATCTGCTGGAGGTTTCCTCTGCCTTCCCAGACACCTCGACGGGACCTCGCTGCCTCCACTGTCATTCTCTCTTCCCCCGCGCACTGCCTCTGCCGTCTCCCCGCACAACTGGCTCTATGTGAATGGGGCAAGCACCGCAACTTCATGTCCCAACCGTAAAGTGGGAAAACAGACCTCATTCCATCTGATGAATAAACCCATAATCCCTCACCATTACCCTACCCTTAATTTTACCTATCGTTAGGCTTTCAGCAAGTAAATAAACAGAACCAAACAACTGCTTATATCCATAAGTAATCAAAATGTATTTAGTGCTTTAGCAAATAGTTTGTTTTTCTAATTTTCCTTTAATTAGCAGGGAAAGAATTAAAATCAATTTCTCTTCCAGCAGATAAAAAATTAGACTCAGCTTCTGCCCTTACACAAATCCAAATTTTAATGTACGCAAGAAACACAAATTCATAATTGTTCTTCAATATCGTATGTATCCAAAATTAAGCACATTTCTATGACATTTATCTTATCTCCCTGATCACAGCTTAATAAAATTATAATTATGACCTTTCAAAGTATTATTGCCTGATCCACACTTAATCAGCATTCTCTGCTTGAAACCTTGAGTCTTGCAAGGGGGCTGCTGCATTCCGTTGACTGAGAGAGTCTTTGTGCAATAGGTGGGAGGGTGAGTTGGTCCCTGGTCCCCTCGTTCCCCAATGCCCAGAGCAGGGGCTTGAGAAACAGTCGTTGAATGATGAGTAAACACGAGGTGTCGGGCATGTTTTACATGTATTCACACTGGTACATGTGAAAATGTGACTACGCGAAGCCCAAAGGGAAGGGGGCACTTGGGGGGGGGGGGGGACAGGGGTGGGGACAGGGCTGTATTAGGAATGAGCTAGAAATCAGCCCAGACTGAGTTGGCCAACATATCTGCTTTAATCAGAACTGTCCTGATCGGCTGAAGACACTGAGCTCTTCAGCGACGGTGCTTGTGCCAAGCCAAATCCCTCCTTTTAAAAAGGATGCCAAATGTGACAGATGTCAGGCCTTGGTGCCTGTCTGTTCTCGGAGGAACAATCCGATTTCTCCCGTGGGATGATGCTGAGACTTGCCGTGTCCTCTTCTGGGACAGCAGCCGTGTCTGCTGAAGAAGGACTGCACACGCCAGTCGCGGCTTCTGAGAATCACGGAAGCTTAGACCAAGGTGATAAACAGCAGGAGATTAGTTAAGACAGTTTCAATGCTTCTCCTTCGGGCCTAAGGAATAGCGGTGTGTTCTTGGGCAGGGAAGGCCAGATGCTTCCGTGGTCGCTTATGATCCTGTGAACAATGATATGACCCTGGGTGATTGTTCTTTCTGCTGGGGACTCGTGTTTTCTGACACAAACGATGCAGAGACCAGCACCCAGTGGGGCCAAAATGATGCTTCTTGGATCTGACCTTCTATGTGGCTCCTGTCTGGGCAAGGGGAGGGAAAGATGGGAAGAAAATAGCATGTGTGCTCTTGTGCCTGTATGGCCCAATTTGGAAACTTGCAGATCTGTTTGATTTCGGCCAGGAGAGAGAATACAGCTTTTTGAAGTTATTTTGGTTATCCTGTGCAGAAATCACACGCTACACCTAACAAATTCAACAATTTCATAGAGCCGTAGTCAAGCGTGTGAGTTACGATTTTATTCATTCCATTTATTCAGTGAGTCAGGCTCTGACAGGGGGTTGATTTGTTGTTTAATATTTGGGGGGGTTATTTTGGTATATTCGTAACGTGTTTACTTAAATACTGCATGTTAAATGAGATGTTTTCATTTGTTTTGATAGGTACTTATAAAGGCAACGTACAGCATTTCACACTTACACAGCGCTTTCTGAGTCCTCAACACGGCACCAGGACTCGAGAATGACTACCCCGCGTGTTTGGGAAGTGCCAGCCTCACTTTGCCCAGAGCAAAGTGGGGCTTGAGCCGTGCTGCCAAGCCCCCAGACCCAGAGCCCAGCTGAAGGGGCTCTTCCCCAATCTCGGGCTCCCACCTTCACACTAAGACCCAAGACTGTGGGCAGCAAAGAGCCCAGAGGAGGAAATTGATTCTTCTTGCTTGTTTTATGGCTCTTAGGGTGTTACCATAACAGCATGGATTCTTCCCTGAACTCAGCGGAACATATGGGAAACCTATACTTAGCTTGTCATTTCAAGCCCTTCCTCCCCCACACCCAGCTCTCCCCCCAAGAAGTCCTCAATATGGTATCAATTCTGTAGGTTAAAAAAAAAATGTTCAGCTGGGTGAAGGGTCCTTTGGTCTTGACCCATGAGCAGCGATGTGTCCTGCACTTTGACTGGAGTTGCCGTTGACCGCTAAAGTGCCAAGCGGACATCGTCCCTGGAATGACTATCCTATTGGCCACGGCGGGAGCAGCACAGGCGAGACAACTGAATCCGGTGCACAGCCACCAGAACAGAGATGGCGTTGGCCAAAGACAGCTACAGAATGTGCAAAACAAAGAGACGGCACAAGGCAATCTTTAAAAATAGTCATAAATGTCAAAACAGACCAAATGAGAATATGCTCCTCTGCCTAAAAATAGACAGTGTTTCAGAGTTGGCTTCATACAGGAAATCATCACTCTGCTCTTTTAACTCTCATATTTAAGGGTCTTAGATCTGACTTTTATAAATGAGAAATCCAATAGTTATGCACATGCTTACAACATGCCCAGTAAGTAACTGAATCTCCCTGGTATACTTCTAGAATGGATACTAGGCAGCATCTCTCCAAAAGAGGATTACTAAGCCATCAGCTGTTCTTTTAGTGTCTAAGTCATTTCTAGGATGGCACAAGTCCAAGTCCCATTCATTAAAACAGAAAAAATCTATAAACACCTGCATGTAATTGATTAGTAAGTTGGGGTTTCTTTAACTGGCTGTTTATTCCTCTGTTCAAAACAACACACTAAACAAAGAACCAACAATGGCAAGTCATTGACGTTATGCCAAGTTATTAGAGACTTTTATTTTTGTAAAGTGGGTTATTGTATTTGGGGGGTCAACCTAAGTCCCTGAGGGCTCCCCTTCCATTCAAGTGCTGTGTCCTTTTGTTCTTGGTTCACTGGATTGAGAACAAACGGTGAGGTGGGAGGTCGTTGGACATTGGTGTTTACTTTTTATGTAGAAAACAATTAAAAAGAGAAGACTGGGTTTAAGGGCAAGTTATCTAATTTGTGTTTCTGCAGATGATAAACATACCCCCCACTCCTTAATCCCAAAGAGCAAAGGATGATTTACCCCAATCCCTCATCCCTCCTTCACATAATTGCAGATTTAGTTCTGCATACCTTTTTGGTAATTTTGTGAATTTCATCCCCTAGGATGTTGAATTTTGGGTCACTCCTGTTGGAGATTGTTGGTGTTTGGGCAGAGATAGGTGAGGCGAGGCAGAGGTGAGGCACGTGAGGGTTTGGGCAGAGGTGGGGGGCGGCACAGACAGCGAAATGGGAGGGAATACACCTGGGAAGACCCGCATTCCTGTAAGTCAGGGAGTCAGACACTGCTTTGCAAAGAACTCACCACATAACCCTGTGGGGGGGTGGGGGTTGGGACCTGAGAGCCGTGCCCTGGGCAATCCCCAAAAGATTTCCAAGCATTCAAGTACTTGGAATGTCTGGATGAGGCAGGGGTGCCAAGAAGCAGGACTGGACACCAGAAGCAGCTCAGATGTCATCAAATCTGTTATAAGGCACTCTATTGAAACAAGCCAAAACCAAAACAAAGCATCTCTTTGAAACTGGGGACAGGAAGAAGCATTCACACAGTATCCCCCCAAAAAGGAAAGGTAAATACAACCTCCGTGAGGATTGATTTAATGTGTATAAAATGTCACTGGGTAGTCTCTCCATTTTAGTGTGTCATTTTAAAAAAATTAATGTTAGTGAATATAAAAAGAATGTGTAAATGCCGTGATAGGGATTAATAGGACTCCACGGTCTCCTTGCAATCTTTCTCCTAAGATCTGAAGGTCCTCAACAGAGAATTCTCCCTGAGGTGGGGCTGAGGATGAACCCAGTCCCCCAAGATGGGGAGTATTGACTATGACCTCAAAACCAACACAAAGGATTGGGAATATTTGGTTAGCCAAACACAATGTGCTCTTCAGGGTCAGAAATTGTTATTCATGTGACTGCCCCGATGTGAAATCATGTATCATAGAATAAAAGCCAACATTTAAGGTTTTAAGAATTACTCCTCACAAATTGCAATCGACATGCACTGAGTCCGCCTTCTACATGGTATCACCTGTACACACAGGACACGCGCACCTTGAAATGTGAGAGCAGAGACGCACGAGATAAGGAGGAGGGACACCACTGGAATGTGCAGAGAGACCTAATCTTTCAGGGTCGGAAAAGAACTTTGAGGACATTCATTCCCAATCCTTAGTCCCTATTTCCTGAAGTCTGGAAGAAAGACACTCCTAGGTAGCTGAGAGAGGCAGCCTTAAATAATATTGGCTTACATTTAAGAAGTTGTTTCTTTTTCTATTTTAAGCCTTCTGTTTAGGTTGGGGAGAAAGCCTTGGGTTTGGTGACTACATGTCTAATGCCTCTGAGGGCGGACCTCAGACACGAAGTCTTGAGGGGGCAACGATCTTTGGCTGGAATTTAATCACATCAGATTGGGTTTTCTTTTTTCTCCTAATGTGATTACCTTTAGATTACTTTGTATTTATGACAAATGATCCCGATTTTCTAAAAGATGGAAGACAAGGTCAAAGTGTGCACATCAGGGCTACAAATGTAGTAACCAGCCCAAGGAGGCAGTGGGTTTGGGAAGAGGCGAGGCCCCGGGACAATTGACGGGGTTCTTTATAGAGATTCTCTGCCAGAGTTGGTTGCCATCACATTCTCTGTGCCAGGCAGTGAACTGGATCTGTGTCTGGGTCAAGGCAAGGGGATAGGGAGCAGTTACCTGGGCCAGGGGTCAGGGCAGTGCCCCAGGAAGATGGCAATAGGCAAACTGGGAACCCTCCCCCAGAAGCAGAGCTGCTGCCACATGCCGGACAGTGCATCCTGCCACTCACCCATCTTCAGGCTGATGGTGTGAGGACACACACACTGCTCACGGATCCTCACAAGGCAAGCATAAAACTAAAAATCACCAAATGTTTGTACTGTGCTAGAAAGGCAAACGCATATAGCAATGCCTGAGAAATAAAATGAATGGACAAAAATAACAAGATATTGGAATAAGTAAAATTATTATCGGACAGAATTAAACATTCCATCCACTAATGAGACCCAAAAAGAGACTCTGGAAGTTAAAGTGTTTGGTTATAGGAAACCCTCAGTAGCTTGGCTAAATAACAAAATGGACCCGTTGAAGAGTCATCTAGCAAACTGGTGCAAATATACAAGCAGACAGAAAATATAAGGGAATACTTCAAAGTTGAGAAAGACAGGTCCAGGTATTTTCATACCCATCTAAGAAGTATTGTAGAAGAAAAGGAGAAAATGGAGTAGATAAAATAATCAAAGAAATAATTAAAGAAAATTTTCTATGACCTTTAAAAAAAGTAAAAATTAAAAATTAAAAAAACCCAAGGATTCTCAAAGGGAAATAGCTCACCCAGTTCTCAAGGGTACATATCATATACATGCTAGACTTGCTGAGCCAGTTAACAAGCTAGATATAATCTATTTTTATTTTGTAGCTAGCAAAAGAGGCTACTCACATAGAAATACACACATACACACAGGCTTGCATGCACACAAGTGCATATAAAACTGGTAAAATCTGAATGAAGTCTATGGATTTAACATCAGTTTTCTGCTTGTGCTATTTGTGGTGAACAGAAGTCTAGGATGATGCCCTTGACCCTCACTCTTGTGTAATCTCCTGCCCTTTAGTGTGAACAGAACCTGTGAACGTGATTCAATATCACTCCCGTTATTGTGCTATGTTATTCAGAAAAAGGGACTTGTCCAGATGTAATTAAGGACCGAAATCAATTGACCTTAAGATACGGAGATTGTCCTTCTGCCACGTGAGCCCTCACCAAACACTAAATATGTCCATCCATGATCTTGGACTCCCCAGCCCTCCAGAACTACGAGAAATAAAGGTTTGTTGTTAACAAGCAAATAAACAACAACAACAAAAAGATATGGATATTAAACTGGGTGGGTCTAGGGCACCTGGGTGGCTCAGTTCGTTAAGCGTCTGCCTTGGGCTCAGGTCATGATCCCAGGGTCCTGGGATCGAGCCCCGGTTCATTTCGGGCTCTCTGCTCTGTGGGCAGTCTGCTTCTCCCCCTCTCCCTCTGCTGCTCCCCCTGCTTGTGCTCTGTCAAATAAATAAATAAAATCTTTAAAAACAAAACAAAACTGGGTGGGTCTGATCTAATTGTGTGATCCCATTAAAAACAACAAACAATCAACAGTAACAGTATTTTCCTAGTGAGACAGATCACAAAATGTAAGAGAGATTTAAACTCCATTGCTGGCTTTGAAGCTGGATGAGGTGATTAACAGCGAGTTAAGCAGCAACTTCCAGGAGCTAAGAATGGCCTGTGGCTAACAGCCAACCAGGGAACAGGCATCTATTCCTAGGAGCACGAGGAACTGAGTTCTGCCACAACCACATGGGCTTGAAAGAAGACCCCAGGCTTCAGGTGAGAGTGTGGTACAGACAACCCTTCATTTTAGCCCATAAGACTCTGAGCAGAGAGTCCAGCCACGTGTGCCCAGAACCATAAGCTAATACATGGGTGCTGTTTTAAGCCACTACGTTTATGGCAATTTGCTAAAAGCAACAGAAAACAAATACGCTGTTGTACTATAACTATGCCAGATATTATCATTGGGGAAAATTGGGTGAAAGGGACACAGAACCTCTGTACTATTTTTGTTGTACAATCTTCCACAAATATATAGTTCTTTCAAAAGAATGTTTTTTTAAACTTTTATTTATTCGAGAGAGAGACAGAGAGAGAACAAGCAGGGAGAATGGCAGGCAGAGGGAGAAGCAGGCTCCCTGCTGACCAAGGAGCCAGATTTGGGGCTCAATCCCAGGACTCTGAGATCATGACCTGAGCTGAAGGCAGACGCTTAACCATCTGAGCCACCCAGGCGCCCCTAAAATAAATTTTTTTAAATGAGTGATTACACATCCTTTTTGAATGCCCCTAGAACATTTGCAAATATTGACCATGTGTTAAGCCACATTTTTAAATTTTCAGTAAGCAGAAATTATAGATTTTAATTACTGACCACAATGCAAAAATTAATTAATAAAATATAGATGATGAAAACTAACAAAAGAATAAATTAGAAAATGTACTTCTTAATAATTCTTGGATTAAAAAAGAACATTACAAGCTACTTTAAAATGGATATTCTTTTGTGCTTTGTCAAAGCTTAATTGACCATATAGTTGTGGGTTTATTTCTGGGTTTTCTATTCTGTTCCATTGATCTAGGCGTCTGAGAGGAAAACCGAGAAACAGACTCTTCTTTTTTTTAAGATTTTATTTATTTATTTGAGAGAGAGAGAGCTTGTGAGAGAGAGATCATGAGCAGTGGAGAGGGGCAGAGAGAGAAGCGGACTCCCCGTTGAGCAGGGAGCCCAGGACCCTGGGATCATGACCTGAGCTGAAGACAGATGCTTAACTGACTGAGCCACCCAGGCGCCTCAAGAAACAGACTCTTAACTATAGAGGACATACTGACTGTTACCAGGGGGGCGACCGGGGCGGGGGGGGGGGACAGTGGAAATAGGTGATGGGTGTGAAGGAGGACCCTTGTGAGGAGCACCAGGTGATGTATGGAAGTGCTGAATCGCTATATTGTACACCTGAAACTATTATTACACTACATGCGAACTAACTGGAATTTAAATAAAAATGTTTTAAAAAGAAAAGAAAGGTAAAAAATTAATAAAAATAAAATGAACAGTATGTAGAGAAGCATGATGTATCTACAGAGTGGCCTTTGAAAGAAACAGCCTTACCTTACTTTACCTTACCACAAGAACACAGGAAAGGCTGCAAATAATTGAGTTATGCTTTCACCTTGAGAAGCCATAAAGAGATAAAAATAAGCCCAAGAACAGAAAACATAAACATGAAAGCATAAATTAGTAAGATCAAAAGCAAACAACAGCAACAAAAATGTAGATTTCGTAAAGAGAGCAAAGACATGTGAACAACATTTAACATGTCAAAGGACAGGACATAACTTTAAAGATTAAAGAGAATAACTAAATGAAATACCCCAGATTCAAAAATCAACATAAAACAGATGATTTCCTTTACAAATAATAGTGACCAAAGTTAGATGATGGGGTGCCTGGCTGACTCAGTCAGATGAGTGTGCAACTCTTGATCTCAGGGTTGTGAGTTTGAATCCCATGGTGGTGTAGAGATTACTAAAAATATATATATATATAAATAAATAAACCAAAAAAAAAAGTGACCAAAATTCGAGAAAAAGAAAAAAAGAAATAGAAGATACAGACTAATTTTCATAAAATACATTGAGAAGATGTTCAAAGATCTGTACCTGAAAACTGCACCAGGTCCAGGAGATTTCATGGCAAATTCTATAGATATTTGCAATTTATACATGCAGTGTCAGAGCATAGTAAAAATAGATTTTAGAGGAGCACCTGGGTGGCTCAGTTGGTTGAGCCTCAGACTCTTGGTTTTGGCTCAGGTCGTGGTCTCCCGGTCATGAGATCAGACCCCTGCCTCAGGCTCTGCCCTCAGCTTGAAGTCTGCTTGTCCCGCTCCCTCCCCCTCTCCTCCTCCCCTTCCTCCTGTGCACACTTAAATAAACAAATAAATAAAATATTTTTTTAAATAGATTTTAGGGACGCCTGGGTGGCACAGTCAGTTGAGCATCCAAGTCTTGGTTTCAGCTCAGGTCGTAATCTCAGAGTCATGAGATTGAGCCCCGCATCTGGCTCCATGCTCAGCATGGAGTCTGCTTAAGACTCTCACTCCCTCTCCCTCTGCCCCTGCCCCCTGTGCTCTCGCTCTAAAATAAATAAATGAATCTTTTAAAAAAATAGATTTTAAAATCCTTTAAAAATTTGCATATCAAATCAAGAGAATCATACATCAAAAGAATAATATCAAAAGAATAATAAGAATAATACATCATATCATAACCAACTAAAGTTTGTCCCTAAGAATGTTAGTATGGGTGAACATTAGAAAATCCATTAATATACCTTACTACCTTCACAGATTAATACAGAAAATTTATATGATCATCTCAATAAGTGCCAAAATATCACCTATAATGTCACCATATATTAACAATAATAACTACAACAGATTTTAGAGTTATTTCATAATCTCAAACATAGGGGGTCCTAAGCAAGGCACGAAATCCAAAAGCCATTAAATAGGAGATTTATACATTTTACTACATGAAAATACACACAGAACTAAAAATGTGGTATATACCACACCTATGTAAGATGTTACCAATAGGGGAAACCGTGGGGGGTGATGAGTGGGGGAGAGTGGGTATATGGAAACTGGGTACTACCCATTCAGTTTTCCTGTAAACCTAAAACAGCTCTAAGAAATAAAGTCTATTAATTTAAAATATATATATGGTCATAAAGAGGGAATAACCAACACTTGATACAAAAGCCTTAATATCTTAATATATCAAGAAATCATGCAAATAATTGGAGAGTAAGACAAATGAACCAATGGAAGAATTAGTGAAGGATACAGATAAATAGTTCACAGCAAGAGAAACACAAATGGCTTTTCAATAGCAACACACACAATGAAAGAGATATAAATTGAAACACGATACCATTTTTTAGCTAACAAACTGGTAAACATTTTTATTTTTACCAATTCAAATTCTTTTGAATTTGTTAATGCCCGAGTGTGGGGAAAATAGAAGCTCTCAGATCTCATATCTTGTTGGCGAAGTTGTAAGCTGGAGACAGCCCCTTTCAGAAAATTTGATCTTAAAATTTTTTAAATTTAATATAAACTAAAATTGAAAATCCACATTCTTTGGTTGAACTAGTTTATTTTTATGAGTTTTACCATATAGAAATGCTCACAGATGTTTATAGGAGGAAAAGACAGAAACCTGCATAAATGGCCATCAGAAGATTCCAGGACCATGGCACATCTCCATGTAATGAAATACCAGGCAACCGTGTTTTCAAAAAAGAAGATTTATAAGTACTGATAAGGAACGACTTTGGAACTTCAAAGATGCATTTGTAAGGGTAGTTGGTAGTGGAGTAGCAGAAAAACAACAGTGGAACGGTGTCTACCATTGGTGTTTATTAAATGTGTGTGTGTGTGTGTGTGTGTGCGTGCGTGTGCGTGTGCGTGCATGTATGAGAAAGAGAGAGAGAGAGAGAGAGAATGAATCTATACAGACTGCCTGGAAAAAGATGCACGTAAAAAAGTGTCAGTAGTGCTGGTGCTGGGAGAAAAAATGGGGACTGGAGTTAGGGATGTCAGGGAAACCATTTTTCATTCTTTAATTTTCTTTTCTTTTTTTCCCATGTACGTACATTACATGGACTTCACAAAATAACTTAGGCAGAGAAAAACAAGAAACAAAGAATTAGAGATCATTATCAGCTGGATCAAGATTACCTATCTAAAACCTACAGCAATAGTCAGACTTCAGAGAAACGCATTAGAAGCAGCCCTGTTACGTTCAGAAATAAGGATATGTACCATCTGTGCCAATATTCAAATTGTACCTGATGCAATAAAATGAGGGTTTCACATCAGTATAAATGTGAAAAATGATACAAGTGATCATTTTTGCAAATGATATAATCGTCTGCGTAGAAAATCTAAAAAAAATCCACTGAAAAATTATTATAACTTTATTTTTGTTTTTTTGGAATATTTACTACTACAAGTTTAGACAGGTGTCAAGTACTAGATTCACATACAGAAATCAACAGCTTTTATACACATCAGTCAAAATCAACCTGAAAGTGTAACTTAAAAAAGAATTCAAAATAGCCACAGAAGTTCAAAATATGCAGAAATAAATATAGAAAAGAAACATGTCAGAACTATGTGAAGAAAACTATAAAACTTTATTGAAGAACACAAAACAAGATTTGAATAAATGGTGAGATTCACTGTGGCATAAGAATATCAGTTCTCCTATAAATTATTTTCTAAATTTGGGGAAACTTCTATCAAATTACCAGTGGATGTACTTGAAGCTTTTTCTAAAATTCATCTTTAGGGAAAACATCCAAATACAAACAAGAAAGTGTTGGTATTGAGCACTGGTGACACTGGTCAGTTTATAGGAGTGGGGTACAAAGGACCATTGAGTGGGAAAAGACATTCAACTTCGACAATAATCAGAGAAATGCAAAATAAGAAAACAAGTAAAATTTTTGTCCTTACATATCCTTAAATATGTAGAAGATAATTTGAGGGGCACCTGGGTAGCTCAGTTGGTTAAACATCCTACTATTGATTTCAGCTCAGGTTCTGATCTCAGGGCTGTGAGATCAAGCCCTGCATTGGGCTCTGTGCTGGGCATGGAGCCTGCTTAAGATTCTCTCTCTCCCTCTGCCCCTCCTCACCCTCTCACCCTCTCACCCTCTCACTCTCTAAATAAATAAATAAATAAATAAATAAATAAATAAATAAATAAATAAAAATAATTTGAGGGGGGAGAAACTGAAATGCACAGATACCATTGGTAGGAGTTTAATTAGTCCAGTCTCTAAGGTAATTTGGGAGTATTTATGAAAACTTAAACTGTGAATACCATCCAATCTAGCACTAACAGGGTAACTTTTCAGATTTTACTCCACAGGAGCATATAAACATCACCCAAAGAGGTTGATCAAAGCGCTCATAGAGCACCAGGTCTGACAGCAAAAAAGTAGAAGCAATTCAAATGCTCATTAATAAGGTAATTTCGAAAACATGGTGCATCCATTTTAGGGAATACATTGCAGCAGTTTAGAAAGCAAACCAGTCTATTCATACTGACATAGTAAGAACTCCCAAGATATATCGTTAGATATCAAAAGAAAGTTATAGAGCGCCATGTGCTGTATAACAGTTCATGTTCAAAATTTATATGGAGTTACACATATGTATATGGTTATAAGTGCACAGAATAAAAACAAATGGTTAACTTACTTCTGGGGACAGGACAATGATTGGAGATGTGATGAACTCAAGGGGAACTCCTGCTACCTCTGTATTGTTTGAACTTTCAGAAAGAAAATGTAATCCTATATCAATTACATAATTTTTTTTTTTGAGATTTATTTATTTTGAGAGAGTGAGAATGAGAGAGAGAGAGAGAATACATGAGAGGGGGGAGGGTTAGAGGGAGAAGCAGGCTCCTTGCTGAGCAGGGAGCCCGATGCGGGACTCGATCCCGGGACCCCAGGATCATGACCTGAGCCGAAGGGAGTCGCTTAACCGACTGAGCCACCCAGGCGCCCTCAATTACATAATTTTTAAAACTCCCCCCAAAGGTAATGTGGCAATTTTAAAGTTCATTTAAATACATTTTCGTTTAAAGCACTTTCATTTAAAGTGTGTATATCTTCACAGATCTTTATTTTATAAGGACTTGAATGTTTTTCAACCTTATTAAAAAACAGAAATATTTTAAAGTGGGGAGTGGTAACATAATGTGTAGCTTTTCTAGTTTCTCAATATAAAGACTTTAATCTCTGTGTTAACAAAGCAAGAATATTTCACCTCAGCATTAAGGCATGTACAGTCTCTAATCTCTAATTTAAACAAATCCTATGTCAACTAGTATGGCTGAACCAGAAAACACATACTTTTAGAATGTTCAGTGCAATACTAATATTACAAAACTCAATAACCTTCTGGATGGATTAGGGCTCCAGTGAAGAACCAACCTTCTTGTCAATAGCAAACCTTACTTTTGGAGTCTTTTTCAAAAACTCTGTATAGCTTCTCTGAGGAACAAATTTAAAAGACTTCCATATCTCATTATAATGTCTTGGGAAGCGTCTGAAAACTGGGACCACCACAACTTCTTGATAGACATACGATATTTGGTTATTTGAAAAGCCATCAAAACAAGATGGAACATAGTCACACGCCCAGAGATTGAAATTTCTTGAAACATGTTGCCTTTTCTCTGGGGAGATCTTCCTACGTCCCAGGCCCTGGGGAAGAATTATAAGAAGATTAGGAGAAAAATATTCAAGGTCAGAGAATTCTGAGGTCTTTAGTAAAACCAGCTACATGGCAACCTATGTCATAATGCAGAATATGGCAACCACTACAAGAGGTATCCTTTACCGACTTGCTAAAGGCTGTACATCAACAAAGTATGCTGGTGGTGTTTTGTTAGGATTCTTTCAGTCTTCCACTTACACCAATGGGGCTGGTCTTCTAGAGACACAGAGGGCGGAACCAGAGAGACCAGCTGGAAACAGTCTATTAGCCGGCCTGGACTCCCTGGCACCCTGGGCAGTTTCTCTGCACCCACGTGGCATCTCAGTGAATCCGCCGCTGGCTGCATCCCAGCATTCAATGGGATAGACAGTTCTCCCTCTAAGAAGTCCACAGAGGCTGGATTCTTTCCCGTGAAGGAAGCAACACCTTTGGGGATCTGCCCACAGGCTTCCTTATTAACACTCAGAACCTCACACATGAACCTGAGACCGACTATGTATTCAGAATTGTGCTTTTGCTCTGATCATAATTAGAAGACAACATTTATGCTTAGACAAAAGACTAGGAGAAAAGAGACATTAGATTACACAGACTTTACATTACAGATCGTCACGAACTCACGATGGAGCAACATACCGTAATCTCATGGTAAGTTGAAAAAAATCGCAAGTTAGGGACTGTCTGTAGCAAAGTGAGTTTGTCTTTTCATAAGGACCAGTATCATTCAGAGTGGCAGCAGGTGGCACATTCCAATGAGGGTAATTTGAAGAGAGTTTAGTAAAGGGACTATTTTTGGGGAAACCCTATGGGGACAGTGCAGAGGCTCCAGGTCCAAGGACTTGAGGAGGAATGTAGTCCCCACAGATTGGCCCCTGGTGCCAGGGCAGAGAGAAAGGGGGAGACTGGCTCTGGAGGAAAGATGCTGCCCAAGCACCTTTCTAAAAATGTACCTGCAGATACTCCAGAAAAAAAATAAAAAACAGATAAAAGGAGACAAAATGAATAGGGAAAGAGCTACAAGGAAAGGAACAAGAAAAGCTTGTAATTAAGTCTAATTACTTACTGATAATGCTATGAAATATATTGAAACTTCACGTAAGAATCTACCAGAAGAAAGGAAGGGGGGGGGGAGAGAGAGAAATCTGAAACTGAAATCCCAGGATTTCAACTTGACTGCTTTGAACCCCAGGAGGTGCCACTTAACATTATCCTATGAAAATGGCACCTTCCTGAGTTGGGAAAGCACATCCTGGCCCCCAACACAAGAATCCCTAGAGAGGAAAGTGAGGGAGGTCAGTACGCTGAAGGGCTTGCCTTATTCTCGGGGGAAAACTATAGATATTAAATTTTATATCAATAGAGTAATGGAGTCAATGTATTTCTTAAACATTTATACTAAAGGGTAACCACTATTAGACAAGAGAAGTCAGAGTGAGCAAATAAATTCAATCTAACAAAGTCAGTGAGAAAAAAAAAGAAACATGCAAACATGGTAAACAGGAAACATAAAATGAGATAGCAGAAATAAAGCCCAAAACACAAATTACAACAATGTGAATGGGTGAAATTCTTATACAAAGAAACAACGACTCTTGGATTTTCTTTAAACCATTCTCTATTTTATTTATGATTTTAAAAAAAAGAAAACCAACACAAAATGACTAAAAAGCATAAGGACAAAGGAATAAACCATAATAAAAGTAACGACTGTTATCAAAAAGAAAGTAATAGCGGCGAAGCTAATATTGCAATCTAGAATTCATGGCTAAAAACACTAAGGTATGTAAAGAGAGACACTTCATTTTGATAAATAATAAAAGCCACCAAGAAAATAAAATACTCATGAATTTTTATGCAGAAAGATATGGCACTAAACTATATAAGGCAAAAAGAATTTAGAAATTCACGAATAATCTTAGAAGGGAAAATTGACAGATAAAGACAAAAACTAAGAAAAGGATATGAAGGATTTGAATAAACATGATTAAGTCTTTACTAAAATAAAGAACTTTGTAATCAACAGATGGGGAATATACGTTCTTTTTAAACACCCATGAAATACGGGTTAAAATTAATCATGTATAAGATAAAAAAGATAATCTTTATAATTCAAAATCCATATTCTATAAAAATATAACCCATTGAACTAGATATTAGCCACAAAAGATGATCTCAAAAAATTCTGACCATGTAGAAAATTCAAAACATTCTTCTAAATTATTTTTAGAATTAAAAATTAAATCATAGACTATTTGAGAGCAAGTAACAATGAAACTTTAGTTAGAAAAACTGTTGGGATGTAGCCAAAGCAATAATCTGAGGAATATTCATAGTCTTAATAAGTTCATTAACAAAAACAGTTGCAAGTATATGAACTAAACATGCAACCAAAAAGGATTAAAAAGAACAGCAAAATAAGAGTATTTTAGGAGTTGTGACACCAATAAATTTGAGAAGAAATAGATAAATTTTAGGTAAACACATATCAATAAAATCTACATGAGAATAAATCAATTGAATAGATTAATAATCAATGGAGAAATTGAAAGGGTAAAGCAGTAAAAAAAAAAGAACAAAAAAAAACTTTCTCTAAAAAAAAATTATTAAATCCAAATAATTTTACGGGCAAATTCTATCTAAACCTAAACTCATTAAACCGAAAGTTCACACCTTATCTAATCTATTCCCAAACATAGAGAAAGTTGGGAAGCTTCCAGTGTTTTCTATGAGACTAACATAGCTCTGGCAAACTATTTGTGGTTCAATCCTGTTTATCGCATTAACAAGACACACACTTATATGTATATGTTTGCATGTGAATTGCAAAAATTCTCCAATTTTACCCACCAAACCATTATTTGTGAGGCATCAAGGTGGCATTGTGAGGAGGAAAAGTAAGAGTGAAAAAAATTTTTTTTAATTTTATTTAATTCTGTACTGTTTGAAAGTTGTAAAGGACATATGTTACTTTGATAATTCAGAAAACCATTTTAAGCATTCCATTTAGAAAGGCAGGCAGAGTGGATATTCTGGATCTGTATTCAACACTCTGCCAAGGGGCAAACCAGAATTTTTAGGTTAAATCACTTCAATTTAGCTTAGATATGGTAGCCTAGAGGAAAGAGTAACTTTGGGCAAGTTGTTTAGCTTCCCTGTTATCAGGTTCCCCATCTCTAAATAGGGGATGATGAGTAATTAGCCAGCAGTGTTGTCTTGAGGATTAAACGAGATAGTATGAGATGCTAGCATATGGCAAATGCTTCATAAATGGTGGGTGTTATGTACATCAACATCATCATCATCATCATCATCATGGATGTTCAGATTCGGTAAGGATTCTCAGAGATCACCTGATCCACCCCTCTACCTCAGATATATTAACCCTGCCCTGTCCAGTTTGACAACCCCCAGCCACATGTACACTCCAAATGTGGGTCTTCCAAATAGAGAGGTGCCAATCTGGATTTTAAAGACTTAGTTTAGGGAATGTAAAATATCTCATAAATAATGTTTATTTTGATTACATGTTGAATCGATAATTTAGGGAGTTACTGAGTTAAATAAAATATGTTATTAAAATTAATTTTCACCTCTTTTTACTTCATGTGGCTACTAGAGAATTTAAAATTATGTATGCAGCTCACTAGATTTCCAGGGCACAGTGCTGTGTTAACCACCACTAACAAGTGCTCTCAGACTCTACTTACTCCACTGAGGGCGACTCACCTCCTCTGGGGAAGGCCAGCTCCAGTGATTGGGAAGTCCTTTCTATTATGTAAGCTTCCCTCCCTCTTACCTCTCCTTGTGGGGTGTGGTTCTGCCCACCAGAGACACATAGGCAACCCCTCCTTCCCATGATAGATCTTCACAAGAAAGCTCATGACTGAGACTGTTTACGAGAAGGCACTTTGAGAAATAGGAAGTGCACACTAACATAGGCAGAAGGACTATGCCTTCTGGTGCAGAAAGTGGCATGGAACTTTGAGAGGTTCATGCATTTTTTTTAACCTGTTATGAGGTATTAATTTTGACCTGGTTCCAATTTTGAGGAAAATCCTCTTCCTTCACCGTGCCTCCCAGGGGTGCTCCCAGTTTGACCAGTGATTTGGGGAGCAATACTCACAGAGTCCAGGTAGCATCCAGAGCTCTGAAAGCTGTGCCGATTGTCGTGCACAGAGAAGGGGAAGTTGTCACTTACAGCTTGCTGGAAAAGACCGAGGGAGGAGATGAAAAGACACACCTCAGGACCCCAGCGTGCTTTCAGAACTGACAAACAGTAGCGTGGACGGAAGACAGAGGAGGCAAAGGGACCTCTAAGTAAGAATGAAACCTCACCCCCTCCCCCCGCCCCGGAAAGGAGCAAAGAGCCCAGGACAGCCAGGTCGTGGGTGTGCACACCAACTCAAGGCTTTAAAATTCGACCTGACTGGTGACCTTGCAGAAATTCATAAGAATTCTCTTTCAAAACACCTTCTTTGGAGGCAAAGAAGGAAAAGCATATAGGTTCATGGAATGGAAAGCTGGTAAGGACTTTTGAGGCCATCAAGACCAAACTTCTTCATCTGACCAATAAGGATCCTGGCAGACCAGAGCCCTGGCCCAAACAAGCAGCCCGAGTTAGCTAAGGGCGAGGTCCGCACCTGCTTCTCCTTCAGCCCAGGGCACGCCCCTGAAGCTGCTCACAAATTGGCAGGGGAGACAGAATGTGCACGTTAAAGCTGTAACCAAAGGTGATGTTCCTTGTGCACAGATGAGCCTAACTCGATTGTCTGGACCAGGAGGCAGTTCCTTCTAGAGATTATTTGGGGTGTCACAGTGAGCAGGATATGAGGTGGGATGCTACCCGTATTTAGGGAGCCAGGGATGGCAAAAGAGTAGTTGCTTCCAAAGAACGGGCTGGCCAGAAATGCCAGTGGGGCTGCCCCCGTGGAGAGCCCCAGGGACGGGGGCCCCGGGCCAGCACTCCAGACTCACCTTCTCCCGGACTTTGTAGATCGGTGGTAGCTTCCCCTCCACTTGCCGAGACAAATGTGGGCGGTGGGGCTCTTTTAACATAGCACTTGTGCTGGATTCTGGTGTCTTTTCTGTTAGTCCAATCTGAGGGAACTGGAAAACCAGCACAGGCCGTGATTAAAACCAGACACAACTGTATCTCAAAGCCAAGGATCGGGGCTCCCTCCGTAATGTGATTAAGATGCCATTTGGGTGCTTCTGGTGTGCGATGGAGATGGCATAATTTTTATAATTTTCAAGTATTCTTTCCAAGACAAAAAAAAACCACTGTAATGGCCCCAGGCCATCCCCGTCAGCTGTTGCCAGTTACGGGGCCACCCCCGTGGCGGCCCCCGCTGCGCCCCCGCCTTGAAATGCTTCAGCCCGGGCGAGGGGGTGTGGCCTGTGAGCGCCCGCCGTGCTCTGAGAAGACTCAAGGGTGCGAGACCTTCCTTCGGGTCAGGGCGCTCCCCATGTGGGGGCCGAGGGTTCAACCGGCCTCCTGCAGGTGGGAGGTGGTGCTAAAACACAGTTGAGTCTCCACTGAGAAGGTGCGGGGTGGGGAAAGTCCATGAGGAACAAATAGGGGATAAGATACAAAGCATAATAATAAAGATGATTTGGGGAGGCTGTTGGTATCTCCCCATGAACACGGGGGAAGGAAACACGTCTGGGCAGAGGGAGGAGGTCCCAAGAAGGGCCTCCGCCCACCCCACAGAGAGCTCTGGGCATGGGATGGCCTCTCAGAACCCTCCTGAGCCTGGGCGAGGGGACTGGGCCTTTGTGCACCCTCATGGATCAGTCACTGGGTGTGGGTTGTTCTAGGAAGAGGGGGTGACCTCGAGGAGGTAGCTGCCTTCAGCCAAGGCATCCCTAGGGTCACAGCACGGAGTTCTTCCAATTGGGGAGGAAACATAATTTGGTGGTTGGGTCACAGACTATAGATTCAGAGGTCCTGAGTCCAATCCCAGCTTTCTCTCCTAGGAGGTGAGCCTGATTCAAGAGACTGAAATTTAACAAGCCTCAGTCTCTTTATCTCTAAAATGGGAATAATAATAACAGGGTAGCTGTGATTAAAAGGGAAAATGCTTGCACCAGAGAGTGCTCTATACCTGCTAGCAGATTCTGGTTTTGCTCACAGCTGTCCCCTACCCTGATCCCCAAACCCACTGCCACACCTCAGGCTCCTGCTCCTTCCTTTCTGCTGGATTACAAGGAATTTGGCCAACACAGCTTTTCTCCCTCGTTCCTTCTCAAGTCGCCATGTAACTGTGTACTCAGGTGGCTTCTGTCCACTGCCTGCACCGAGTGTGTTCAGTATGTTACTGTTTGCGTAAAAAGGTAGGGAGGTTACATCCTATACGCGGTACACTTGGTGGGGTGTCCTCCACAGCAGTGAGAAGCAATGGGCTAGGTGACACACAGCCACTGAGCCATCTCTTAAACACGGTGCTAAGTGGCAAAAAGAAAACCAGAATGAGATCTATAAGCCAACACCGTTCCTGTAAATAACCCACGCACACTAGACAACAATACCTGATTTACAGAACACATCCGAATGAAAAAGCTCCCAGTAAACACTTATGAATGACTGCAGGAATGGGGATCAGGGCAGTGAAACAGCCACACGCCAGTGCCCCAGCCAGCGCCCCAACCAGCGCCCAAAGAGCTCCCAGCCAGCACCCAAACAGTGCCTGTCCAGCACCCAGCCAGCCAGGAGCCAGGGCCCCAGCCAGCGCCCCAACCAGTGTCCCAGCCAGCATCCGGCCAGTGCCCAGCCAGGAGCCAGCACCCAGCCAGCACCCCAACCAGCACCCCAACCAGTGCCCCAGCCAGCACCCGGCCAGCGCCCAGCCAGCGCCCAGCCAGCGCCCAGCCAGTGCCCAGCCAGGAGCCAGCACCAAGCCAGCACCCAGCCAGCACCTCAACCATTGTCCCAACCAGCACCCAGCCAGTGCCCAGCCAGCGCCCTGCCAGCACCCGGCCAGCACCGTGCCAGCACCCGGCCTGCGCCCAGCCAGCACCCAGCCAGCACCCCAGCCAGCGCCAGACCAGCACCCAACCAGCCAGGAGCCTGCACCCCAGCCAGCGCCCCAACCAGCATCCTAACCAGCGCCCAGGCCCTCCAGGGGACCTGAAGAAGGAGGGAAGGAGGAGGGAACAGGGAAGAAGGAAGACTTCCTTTTCACAATCATGTTCCACTGTTTAAATGTTTTAACTAAGTGCATTCTTTACATCCTCTCTTTTTCCACAACAAAAATGTCTGTTTCTGGTTACAGTTGTAATAATACTCATGGTTTAAAAAAATCCAACATAAAAGCAAAAGGAAGTCAAATTCCCCTGGACTCATTAGTGACCTTCTTTTTCATACATCCCTGTAGACGTGTACACCCATGTATGTGTATGTATGGATGTGTGTGTGTATATAGATAGATAGATAATTTTGCCTACATAGAGTCATATTATACATGTGGTTTCTAAACATCATGTATGCCTATTTATTTAAGAGTAACTTTTGATTACTTTCTCCCCCCGCTTTTGTCGCCCCAGATGACAATATTCATGGCTGAGTGCTCACGTACACAAACACCTAACCTGCAGAGGGGGCTTCGATTGCCTCACAAAAATTGAACCATAGGATGCATACTGTTCTGCTCTTTGCTTTCCCACTTAACAAGGTACCCTAGACATTTTCCCAAGCCAACCTATATATTTCTAACTCATTCGGTTATATTTTGTAATGTTCTAAAACAATTCTTTTTCCAAAGTAAATATAAAAAATACAAAGAGCCTCCAGACCCATAACCTTCCCTTGCTCCCTTCCTCCCCTTCTGGCTATGTCAACATTCCTGTCTGGGCAGCTACGGAAAATCAGGGAGGGGTGGGAGTCATTCTAGCATCAGGAATGATCCCTCTCGCCAGCTAAATGACAACTGACTTGAGTTCATTTGTATGCTGGAAGTCTAAGGACTAAATCACTAGGAAAAAAATAAAGTCTCTAGTATTTTAATTTCACTCTTTTAAAATATATATTTAATGGTGATAACATGATAGCTGTGAAATAAACCCTTCTGTTGGATATTGTAACCATGAAATATAGCTTTTTAACTAGTTGGCAGTGAAATTTTTGCTGCATTCAATCACACAATGACTGCAATATTAAACAGGAAGGTGAAAGTGTATGGGAAAAGCCTTTCCTACCCGGCAACAGCCAGATTACAAGCAGCAAGGTCAACTGCAAAATGGCTGTCACCTTTAATGTGGCAATTACTGTCCTCCCCAGTGGGCTGCTGCTGACTCAAAGCCAACGATTTCTTTAATTTTCCCAACTGGCCTGCAAGTTACTTTGGGAAACTTCATGATCAGCACTATTCTTCCTATGCTCTGAGGTGCCGGCCGCAGAAGGGACCCACCCCAGACGCACAAGTCAGACTTTGGGAAGTAATGCCTCTCCACCTGAGCCGGGGCCCCGGGCACAGTCCTGGGATCACAACAGGAGAGGAAATGTTCTTTCCTGCTTTCCCCCGTGTAACAGAACCCTGACTTTGTTTGAGGTAGCAATGTGGCTGCTTAAAAAAAATACCTCCCCAAACTCCCTGGCAGTTAAATTGGCTCTGTGACCCAATGAGATGAAAGCAGAAGTCTGCAGGGCGGGGGTCCTGGGATAGCTTTGTTTTCCCTCGTGAAAAGGGACAGAATCAGCCAACAGGTGCCTTCTGTCTTTTTGTCCTTTGTCTTCCCCCCTCATTTACCCACCGGGGTTGTCATGTCACCAAGGATGGTATCACCAAGTTGTCATGTCACCAAGATGACACAACAGAGGACTGAAAAGGACCTGATGACCTTCAAGAGCATCTGTCTCAGCCCTGAACTGCCTCCTTCTGGATTTATTGTTACTTGAGAAATACAAACACTTATTTGGTTCACTATAGTCAGCTTTTTATGAAACCTGGTCAGACACAGTCATTGCTGATATTGTAGGTGATAGAGGGGAAGCTACTTAGTCGAGTAGCTTGTATTTTTCTCTTCAAGACTGACTCATGTTGTGTAGTTCATCCTGTTTCCCATTTTGCTTTGGCTGCCAGGAATCTCAGAGTCAAATCCGATGATATTATATAAATAGCAGTCATGTAAGCCATATGGCTGGTGTATGTTAAATATCTTCCCAGTCTCAGCCTTTTATTCTTAAATATATTCAAACTGATTCTGAATTTTTATTTTTTTATGCTTTCCTGCTTTACTGTGAATATTTTCCACACATTACTGTAAATCTTTGAGGAATGACGCAGGGCATATAAGGAAAAAATGTAGATGCATACGTATAATATTAATATATAGAATAGTTAACAAGTATTGAGTGGTTACTCTGTTTGCATGCATCATACTAAGCACTCTGTGTGAATGGTCTCATTGATCTGCACAATAGCCCTATAACCTTGGTACACTATGCTCCCATTTAACAAAGAAACTGTAATTTAGGAGTAAGTTGCTTAGCCAAGATCACATCCAGGTGGGTAAAATTAGTTTGTTTTTTTTTTAAGGTTTTATTTATTTATTTTGAGAGAGAGAGAGACAGCGAGAGAGAGAACACAAGCAGGGGGAGTGGGAGAGGGAGAAGCAGGCCTCCCGCTGAGCAGGGAGCCCGATGCGGGGCTCGATCCCAGGACCCTGGAATCATGACCTGAGCCGAAGGCAGATGCTTAACGACTGGGCCACCCAGGCGCCCTATTTTTCCTTTTCTTTTTAAACAAAAAAGTGATAATTTTTCCGTGTATTACAGCTCTGATACAATAAGTAAATAAAAAGACAAAGATCCCAGCCCCCACGGAATTTATATTCTAGGAGGGGAAAGAAAGAGCACACATAATACGGTAGATCACATAGTATGCAGCAAGATAGATGTTATAAAAAAAGAAAAAGAGCACCCAGCAGTGACACCCTTGTGGACACTCACAAGAGTGCTGAGCGTTTTACACACACGAGTTGTTTCATTTAATCCTCCCAAGGACGCTATGAGAGTCCCATTTCGCAGGTGAAGGAACTGAGGTTAGGTAAGTGATTCGTCAAAAGTGATGCCACGTGAAGTAGCCGCAGCAGGATCTAGACTCATTTCTGTGACCTTGACCACACCCACGTGGCCCAAGAAAGGAGAGAGAAACCACCATCTTTCTCACCCAGCTTCCATCCTTGTCTGAAGCTGGGTTGAAGCGTCTCCCTTTGGCCATTTTCTGCAGGAAGCTGAAGGTGGCTGAGGTCGGCTCCCTTAACTCCCCACTGCCTTGGAAACTCTGTGCGTCTGGAAGACACTCTTCCTTGTTCCTGACCTGAAGCCTCTACCAGGAGGGGAGGTCCAGGGGGACCCACCGTTGCCATAGAATCTGAGCCCCCATCACAATGGGGGAGGACTGCAGGTCTTCTAAGCCCTCTGAGGGTTCCTGCGCAGGGTCCTTGCACCTGCTGTTCCCTGAGGTGTAAGGCAGGGAGTCACCGGGTCCCAGCTGAGGAACCCCTTTACCAGGCCAGACAAGTGGGAACCAGACAGCCTGGAGGTAACAGAGAACTTTTGTCCCCTCTAAATCCTCAAACTGGTGACATTAGAGTTGAATGTTCCCCTGGTAACCATCTGTCCCAGCTTCTTAGTTTTCAGAGAAGTGAATTGAATCCAGGCAGGACACGACCTTCTCCTCCTCGGTGGGATCATGATGCCCAGGCCCCAGGGTTCCCTCCCTGTCCCAGCTCAGACTCTCTGTCCCGAGGGCACCGCTGCTTGCTCACCTACTGCACGCCCCTGAGGCCCCAAGGAAACCACAACTGTGAGCAATCACGAAACGCCAGGTGCTGGGCTGAACTGAATACGTTCACATGTTTTTATCTTATTTTTGCTCCACGACAACCTTTGGCGTTTACAAATGAGAAAACAAGGGTCAGGCAGCCAGTGGAGCTGGCGCTGGGTCAGGGGACGGCTCCAGAGCTCACGAGCCTTCCCGGGGGCCAGCTGGCCTCCCCGGGGTGCACAGGCTGGTTGGCTGGTCCTGAGACCTGGCCTTTTTCCCCAAGCCCGGATACCCAAATCTGCTCAGCGGTGCGATTTCTACTTCTCTTGCTTTCTTTCTCCTTTTTTAAATGTTCTATCTTGACAATTCTCTTGGCTATCCCATGAATTAATAAGAACAAACATCTACAGGAGAAATCTGTCCAGAACTGTCTCATCCCCTAATCTCCGAACTGGGCATTCGCACAAGACTTTCCGGGGCAGTGACAAGGGACCTCTCCCCTGGCCAGCACCGGTGGCTCGGAGAGGTGGGCTCCCGGATTTGAGGCCTGGGGTGGCAGAGTTCTCTCGCGGCCATGAGGCTGAGTCCTGCAGTAAGGGTGGAGGAGAAAAAGACGGAGGAACAGGACACAGCATCATCCTGTGCTAGGGAGCTGCTGTACCAGCTCCAGACAGACAGCCTGCCATGCGGGGAGAATGCAGGCTGCCTGGGTTTCTGCTTCCAGCTGACCATCCCGGAGATGAGCTCAGCTCCCTCTGCTTCTCACCACTCTGCCCGCTGTCCTCCTTGTGGCCCGGAGGTGACATCTGTGCTCCAGGCAGCAGGGTGGAGAAAGGGCACATCCCAGAGGGTGGGACTGGACCGGTCCTGGCCCCTGGATTCATGGCACGCTCTCCTTGCTGGCTCAGCTGCTTCTGTCTAAGGAAGATTTCCACCTGCTGCTGTGGAACTCTTCATCCTTGGTCACGCGGTCACACCTCAGTTTAAGAGAGGTTGCAAAGTAGGCTTTGTCCTGGTGGGGTCTTCTTCCGGGTGATGTTCCAACACCCTGAAAGAGACAGAACAAACATCAAGGACACCCGGAAGCCTCTGACACCCTGATGGGTGTGAAATGCTCTCTTATCTGTAATTTGAATCGCCCTGACTTCTCGCAAGTTAAGCAGGAGGCGATGTGCTACTTCTCAGCATTGCGGTGACAAAGGAAGTAGACCCCATAAAAGCACTTTGTAAACTGTAAAGTACTTCGCAAAAATAAGGAAGGACACATGTGAAAAGCACGTCAGTGTTGACTAAGTATTTTCCTATTCACTATTCATTGTTGCATGTGACTTTCACCACACCCCCAAGAGATGTGCTGGTTATTTTCCTTCTGTATGCCTCCCACACGCCAAGTCATTCTCTACCCATCTCCACCCCATTCTATGCCCTGGTCACTGGCCTACAAAGACTGCGTCACCAGTCCCTACCCTTTGGCTCGGGTTGGATTCACCCAATAGGAAGAAGCAGTGGGAACTGGAAGGGCCAGAAGAGCAAGGCACAGGTGCTAGTAAATGGTTAACAACCAGCTCTCTAAGGAACAGTCTGATTTGCAGGGGTGTTTGCCAATTTCCACGGTATAACTACTTCTACTGTGGTTTTTAAGCTAACCACCGAACATGGAGTTGGGGAAATATATACACACAGGCTCTAGGCCCGCACTGGGTCAAAGGATTGATCTCCCGGGCTCCCTTCTTTCCAGGCCACACTTTGGAAGGAGCTATGTTGTTCCATCTACATCCCCCACTCTGGTCAGTCTGGCAGCCCCTCTCCCATAGCTGCCACTCTTGGAGAGTCAAACCCCCTTTGGCCTTGGGGTGAGCAAGGCTTTTGGCTCTCACCGGTGCTTGTCAGCCCCTGACCCCTGCCCTAGAAGGAGATCCTTCACTGGACTGTCTTCTGTCTCAGAGTGGGCCATCTGGTTCCTGCAGGGACACAGACGGGGGCCCACGCAGGCATTAGCAATGACCTTCACTTACAGAAGAGGAGACTGAGTCTCACACAAGTGGAGGGACTCCCTGCAGTCACACAGCTAATATGAGGCAGAGCCCAAACTAGACCCCAAATGTCCTGAGGCCAAGTTCAATGTCAGCATGTGGTCACTCTGCTGCTCTTCCCCGACTCCACTGAATTACGTAGGGAACAGTGACTTTGAGGAGGATTGCTTTAATTCCCTTTCTTTAATTTGCATAAAACAAGGCCCTTCTAAAGGCCTACCTCTTGGCCACAATCCCTCTCTCCGGTGACCTCTGGAGGTCAAGGCCAAACGATTGACATCACAGGCTGCCTATGGCCCTAGGCAGCGGAAGCGAAGCCAGGCAGCACTGCACACATGATAGCGGAAAAGGGGGGACACTAGTGCAGAATGTGCTCCTCCCACACCCCGAAACTGAAGGGAAAGCGAGAAGGACGGAGGAAGCCAAAGACTTCGAGTTTAAAAGCCTAGAACCAGGACCATTTCCAACACAGTGTCTCACGTGCATTCACTTTGTCTCCACCAATGGAGCAGAAAATTTTTTAAAACTGAAATCCCATTTTTAAATATATTTTGCATTTCCTCTGCCTTCGTCATCCGCTCTGTTAAACAAGGACTGTGATCTCTGGTTAAGGAGTGTTTCATTTTCTTCCCCTTTGAATGATTGCTTCAAATTCTAACGAATTTGTCCAAGGAAATCAAAACTGAATAAAGAATGCCCCACCAGGAAAAATAAAATTCCATTCTTCTTCGGCTAGGATTTCTCAGTCAGGGCTTGGGGGAGGGCTGCTCCTTGTTGGTGTTAGTGTTATTAGTTGCGACACTCCCCAGTTTGCACACAAATCCTGGAGCGCTCAGGGTGCCCAGGTCCCTGGGGCTGAGGTCAGCGGAGGTCCACGTTCCATCCTGACCTGTGCTCTGCCTGTGCTGGGCCCCTGCGTTCCGAGCATGTGGCACTGTTTAATCACTGTCTACAAAGATTTACCGGACATCCCCTATATGCCGGTCTTGTTTTCAAATCGCACCAAGGCAATCACCAAAATCAGTCTTTATAAATAGGAAATCACAAATTTGCCAATTCATCCAAGGATCAGTACCCACAAATTATTGATTAACCGAAAACTATTTTCAGTGAACTATCTACATTTATAGCAAATTGTTTGCCCAATGTTTTGTTTTTTGTTTTTTGTTTTGACTTAACAGTTGTTGTGTACTTTGACTTTTAGATCTTGCACATCTGAACTGTTAAGGAGTTTGTGAAAGGTAGATGTATCTCTCTCTTCCATGCCCCACAAGCCCGTGTAGTATGCCAGTCCTTGTTTAATTAATGACATGCTATCTTTTGCGGGAGAGAAAGTGGTGGGATTGTGGGTGCCCTGCAGGCATGCTTTCACACCTGTGTCTGTCCGTGCCCACCCATGACGCCCCCACAAACGCTCAGACCTGATGACACACGTGAGCTTCCGGTTGTCATTCCGCCAAATGAATGTTTCATCTTTATGTTGATGTCCACAAACCCTGGACAACTTCACTTCCATCTGCGTGCAAAATGTTGAGCACTGAGAAATTCTCAGACATCTGAATTATAAAACATATTTTTGTTTCACCCCACAAGGTAAACTATCTGGGTCCTTTTTGCAAATAACAACCGAATCAAGGTGACTTGACTGCACTTTTTTATTATGATTCGTGATTTGTATGGTACTAATGGAAATGTTAATGGACGCACAACACGTTTGCATGACATCCTGGAAAGCACTCTTGCATCTGTAATGGAAGCACATTTTTTGTTGCACCCTATGTTGCAAACTATCTAGAAAATTAACTGCCTCTCTCCCTTCCGCTCAAGAAAACAATTCAGTGGATCCAGACGAGTAAGACTCATTGAAAGACAAGGATAACTGAACCAACCGGGAAGTTTATTGAATTGAAAGGCAGACGTGAACTCACTGTAACATTTACAAAAACCCTTGTCTCTGCCAACGGGCCTGATACCCCAAATTCAAATTACGTGGGACATTGTCATTGTAATGACTGAACTTTTGATAAGCTTGCTGAAACGTGAATTGCCATAAACCTTTCAAACGGTTTCCAGAGAAGATTTTGGGTAATTGATAATTTGGAGAGTTGGTCCCTCAGAGAAGGGCTCCCATCTGGCAGATTGTGCTGGAGACGGTGAAGGACACAGTAAATCCTGCCGCTGTCCTCATGCAGCCGACCCTCCTTTAGACAGAGACATTGCCACACAATTGGTCATAACCGAGAGAGGCACGGACTGCCCCGGGACCGTGTGACAGAGGGACCTGAACAAATCTGAAAGGCCACCAGGGCGGTGAGGAAGACGTGAAGGGGTAAACATGGGCCACGGGCCAGGGAAGAGGGGCAGCTGGACGCCCTGGCTGTGGGCGCAGCCTGGCTCACTCCAGAGACCACAGGGAAGCCAGTGTGGCCTCGACGCCCGTGAGACAGCGCCGGTCGGAGCAGAGGTTGGAGGCAGGAGAAGCAGGCAGGCCACTCGGGGTGTCCAGGCGTCCAGGCAGTCCATGAGCACCTGCCCTCCATGACCTTGACCCGACAGCCAATGTCGGCAGGAGGCAGAGACCCACGGACCAGGCGGCAACAACCAAAAAAGCCTCTTGAGCCCTTTGGCTCTTTTAAAGAAAAGCACCTTAGAAATAAGACGCGCCCGAGATGCAGCAGATGTGTTGAGCTTATTCTTTCTCCAAATGCTGAAAAAGACAAGCAGAAACATTGAGTTCGGTGCCCGTTTCTCCACTCGTTGGGAATTTTATGCCTGTTTCCACTTGCGTGCGCACGTGTTTGCAGAGGTTGACGGTGAAGACGCGGTGCTTTGTTTGCACCCCATGGAAAGACCGCTGCTCTTGTTCTCGCACAGTCCGAATGGGAGAGCCCTCCAAAAACACAGAATAAAAGACAGCAGTGATTACAAGTGTGGTTCAAAACGGAGAGCACTAAAATGGAAAATGCCAGCCTCCAGAATCGTGGAGTGAAATGGCAAAATAAATATCTATTTTTCAGCTGAAGAAAAAATGAGCCGTGTCTCGGAACACGACGGAAAGTTTGTCTCTACCCCAGCCGGCGGGGGAAGCAGCAGAGGCAGGGTCCCCAAACAAAGAAGAGATCTGTGGGCTTTTTAAAATTTCCTTTATCTTCTTATTTTGTACTATAAAACATAATGGAGATTTCATCAACTTGGCAGGAAATTGCGAGCTAATAAAAGAGCCTTGTTACAAAGATAATAAGAAGAGAAAAGTCATAAAAGATAGACTTGGGCTAGGTTCCGGCCTTAGGCCCTCCTTTCCCCAGCTTGATGGGGACCCGAGGTTCATCAACTCAGTTAATGGTGTGGATGACCACCAATTTGTCCTTTCTTGCTCCTGCTCTTTCTCCACATTCTGGGACGTTTCCGCCCATAGCGGGTGCCTTGCAAAGGCCAATAGGAAATCTATATAGCATGAAGCCTTGCCGTGTCGCCTTCGGCACACGTGGCACCTGTTCATTCGCTCAGTAAATGACCCCCTGATGGAGGAACCAGACAGGACATGGGACTGAAGCCCGTGTCGATACACCCCTTCACCTGAGGGGGGACTGGCTTGTTCCTCGGATCCTTCTGCTTCCCCTCTGGCTTCCAATTTATCTTGTCACCAAAACATCAGCTATCTCGTTTTCCCCTACTCCTCTCCAATGTGTGAGTTGACTGTGAGGTAAGGAACCCGCCCATCGGGGTCTCCCCGTTCCAAGTATGGTCCTTAGACCAGCAGCCCCAGGCATCACGTTGGAGTTGATGAGAAATGCAGATTCTCAGGCCCCTGCCTCGACCTACTGAATTAGAATGTGCAATTTCACATTTGTGAAATTGTGATTTCAGGTGCACATTTCAGGTGATTCAAGTGCACATAAAAATTGGTAAGTGCCACCATGGAGAATCAGGAGGCATCTGGGCCTAAGACCCATCTGGGCCATGGATTTGGAAAGCCCCATGGGCACATTTGATCTTGCACCTGCAGGTAAATGCTGCAGCCTAATCCTTGGACAATGACCACTGCCCTGCTAGACTTTGAAAGATTCAGAAGCCAAACAGGAGGCTAAAAGAGTTTACATGTAACTATAAGGTTTTCCCCTCAGGTGCCCAAACCCTTTCTAGACAGTACCATACAAACCTTCAGTGCGCTTGATATGGAAGGAAGGAAGTAAATAGTGTTTTCCCCCGGAGGACCCTGAGACACATGCTGTTTCTTTGCACAGTTACATAAACATACTGCAGTGTGGTTGTCTTAATGTTTAATTTAGATTGCTGCCCCATTGATTCAACTGTGGCTCAGGCAAATGAGAATAAACCAGATTCATGGTTCTGCCGTGCCACGGTCCAGTCGTCCTGCCTGTAGGAGAATGACCACATCAGGGTTGTGCGCCTAATTAAGCACTTAGTCAATAACCCACTCCCTCTGGACTGAGCCATTTGCTTTATGCATTGCGGGAACGAGATCAAGCTGGGCAGTGAATGTGGGTAATTCATGCAGGAAAAACTCATTCTAGGTGAGGGTGGATTGATTGGAATTGGTTGTTTCAGAGTCAGAGCCAGAGAGAAAGCGCCTTCCCTCCTCCGGCGATTCCAGCACTCCTTCACAAGGCGAGGTGAGGTTTGAGTCCAGCCTGCCAGGGGTGCACGAGTGTGGACCCCGTAGAGCCGGCACGCACCTCGCCGGGGTGGCCCCAGAGATTTGGGGACAGACTCCATCATTGGTATGCACACCGCTCGCTGCCGTAGGACATCTGGAATTGTTCTGTGGTGAGATAAGAACTCTGCATTTTATCTGAGGTCTCAAGACAGCTTACTGATGGCACTGTCTTACTGTACGGTGCATAATAACATTGTTAGGGGAAATGTCAGCGAAAGCACTGAAGGGCGGAAAAAGACAAAATCAAATTTCTCATATGACAATGGCTTGAATATTTGTTGGGTTTTTGCTTCTGCAAAACGAGTCTGCAGATTCTTTTCAGGCTGATTCGATTGGCCCCTGCACAGTGTTCGTCCAGCCAGCCTACCCAGCAGTCAACACATTTTAACAAGCCATCCCCTCTTCCTCCTCTCAGAGAGGGGTCTGGAACAGGCAGATGCTGTCCCAGTCTCTTCACAGAGAAATCATTTTCATAACATCCCGAGCGTCCTAAGACTTCGTGGTGTATTCTTTCATCAGCCATCTGCTAGGGTGGATGCATCCATAAGACATCTTCCTTCACTGGCATAATTAAAAGAGATTCTCCTCTTTCGAACGTTGTGTTACATTTACATTCAAAGTTATTTTGCTCTTTCTTTGCCCTTGCCCTCAAGGAATTGTGGGAATTCAAGTTAATAGGCTTTTAATGGCTCTGTGATAACTGTGATTATAAACTGTGAATCAGATGGGGGGGGAGCATCAGAGTTCAGCGGCATCTCATGCAAAGACACCACTGTTGCTTTTGATCCTTGGTTGAAATTTGCTTTTCACTGTTCAGACACCACCATCCCTTAAAAAAAAAAAAATTTTTTTTAAGAGATCTCATTTGTTTCACAATTGTTTTGATAACAATTTTAAAACCTTCATACATCTTCCTTTTGATATATTAGCAGCATTTAGAAACACATCCTGTTGCTAAAAATTAAGTCTATAATTGCATTTCCTCCTTCCTTTTTGAGGGGAAGATGCTGATTTATTTAAAACACATGCAACATGTTGGACACACACGCTCACACACACATACGCACACACCGCCTTCAACTTTTCACTGCCAAATATTTAGAAATAAATTTTTACTGTGTTCTCTGAACATATAATTACTGCTTTGAGGCTAGTTAATGAAAATATACTTTTCTTTGAAACATGTTGGCTCTACTAAATGAGCCTTTCCTTGTGAATCCACAGATGAATTGATTGTGAGCCTCCTTGAAAAAAAAGAAAGAAAGAGAAGAAAAGGCATTCTGATCATTGTTGCCAGATGTCTCAAGCAAGCCTGCCAAGCTGGGGCTAGAAATGCAGCCTCAAAATAGTAGGCATGGGATTGTCCCATCAGCCAATTAGGGCCCTGAGAGCAAATTAGCTCTTGTTTCCCATTGGCCAGAACATCTGTGACCTGCACATGGACAGCCCAGGGACATTCTAGCCAGCATCCCCGACTCTGGCCAATTGCTGTTGGCATCTGAAAAGGCCACAGATAACAGTCAGTCCACAGTCTTTAAAAACTGCCCTGTTGAACACCTCAATTCACTTCCTAGGAAAATCGCCATGGCCATCCCTGGAGACCAGGGCATTATCCAGGCAAAATAATCCCTGTGGTTGGAATAGTTGCACAGGGCAAAGCCCTCACTAAAGTTGCTCTCTAGAGACAAGGTCTTAGTCTCAGGTAAGGGGGCCCTTACATACAGGCTCCCCCCCCCTTGGCGGAGAAATCAACTAGATTTGTTCCATGGGAAATCTATAAGAATGAAAGCTGAGTAATCGAGCAACAGACAGCACAGCACGGCCTTCTTGAATAACCATCATCTCAAATTGGAGATTGCATTTGCCATCAATTTTAAGACACATTTCAACAAGAAGCCATGGGAGACATGGAACCCTAAAGACCAGTTCATCTGTAAGGAACAAAGCAACGCTGTGGGAGGAAGTCTCATCTACAAAGGTCAGCTCTTGGCAACATATGCCCACTGGGCAGCCAGGAACTCTTTAGAAACTGTTCAATGGTGCTGCAGGACTGGCATCAGGACCAGAATTAAGAAATTACTATTGGCAGCAAAGAGTAATTTGGTAGCAATGGCTCCCAAAAAGCCTCAAAAATATCCATATTTTATGATCCACCAATTTTACTTCTGAGGATTTACGCCAAGAAGCGACCCATATATTTGCACGAAGATTTATCCCTAAACATGCTCATTATACTGTTTGAGAAAAAAAATTGAAGCATAAATTTGAACCCAATGCAGTCATGAAAACCATAGAATGACACAGAAATGTTTACATCATATTGTTCATTAAAAAAGAAAATAAAAAAGAAAGGTAAACGGGCACCTGGGTGGCTCTGTCGGTTAAGCATCTGCCTTCGGCTCAGGTCATCTCAAGGTCTTGGGATTGGGCCCCAGTAGGGCTCCCTGCTCAGTGGGGAGTCTGCTTGTCCCTCCCCCTCTGCCTCTCCCCCCAGCTTGTGCTCTCACTCTCTCTCTCTCAAATAAATAAATAAATTCTTTTTTTTTAAAAAAAAGGAAAGGTAAATACACATATAGAATGATCCTCTTTTGTAAAAATATATATACATATTTATAGAAAAATGGAAGGTTACATGAAAAGTTTTAGAATTACTTGAGTTTCTTTTTTCTCTTCACTGGGCTTTTCCAAATGAACATGTATTGCTGTTGCAGTTAGAAACAAAATGAGAAGATTTTTTCAAAGAAGGCATAGAAAAGCAAGTAACATAGGATCAATGTCTTATAAGAGTTCAAGACCCAGACAAGGAGAGGGCATGAAAATTAAGTTATAAAACACAGTGATGCATGTGATGATCTACGAAGAACAAAGAAGGCCAGACTGGCTCTGGTCAAATCATGAATTTGCACGTGTTCTAGAAAAAGTGTTTTAAGGACAGTGCTCCACATTGCATTAGGTGCTGAAGATACCACGGTGCATAATCCATGGTCCCTACTCTGAAGGGCTCACCGCCTGTCTGAGGAATGCATCCACATGTCCACGGGGGCACTCCCATTCCACCCTCATGGCGGGCAGAGAAGTTCCCCGATCAGTCTCGGTGGAATCTACTTGAATAAGCCTTCACATGATGGAAAGTGAAATCAAATAAAGCTTAAAGTCTGCCAAAGCATGACACTTGGCCTTAACCCAGACTTTTAAGAGTGAGACCTTGAAGTCCAACGATGAGGAACAACGAAGCTTCAAGTTCCAGCAGTATCCCTGCTGAGATCTTTAAGCAGGAAGGCTAGGACCTGCTAAAATGTCTTCGTGGGTTCCTCTGAACACAACTGTGAAACTTTCAAAGCTTCCGTTCTCAGGAATCAGACCCCAAAAGATAGATTTTTGTCAATTTAAGATATATTTCCTCTCTGTTATGGAAAAGCTTTTGGCATGAATTCTTCAATATCCGCTGTGCATTTTTACAGTAAATAGACCATCTGACAGATTCTTCTTCAAAGGAGTTAAGGAAGGCCCCAAGGGCACTGGCCAAGTGGTCAAGCCAGGGTTCAGTCCTAGGGAACAGAGGTTGATTTGAAGGAGTAGTTAGGGGAGACTCGGAGGCAGGAGGAACTGGGGGGGATAGCGGACATTTGGCGGCTTGCCTCTCTAGCATCCATCATCACCCTTCTTCCAGCAATAACCCCAATTTCTGCTCATCACGACCATCAGCCCACATGGTTGGGGTGGAGTTGGTTCTGCCTTTCACTCAGCACTAACCAATTGGAGCATCACGTTCCCCCGGGCGCTACTGTTTGGCTCTGGGTGGGCACATGACAAAATCAGGCCCATCAAAACAAAGTAAATTCAGTTCTAAAACACAGCAAGAATCTCAGTCTTTCCCGACAAATTCAAACCCGAAAACGCGCAGGCTGGCATCTCTGTCATCACCTTCCTGCCTTGGTACCTCAAGAAGGAAGCCAACTCACAGGCCCTGCCTGGCGGGGCTGAGGGAATGTGGACCCTCCCCACACAGGCTGACCTGCACCCGAAGCCAGCGGTACCCCTGAACTAGCCAGGGCAGGAGCCAGTACATTTCCTTCTGTCTGTGAAAAGGGAGCGAGGACTGAAGGAGAAGCACAGAGAGAAGGCTTGGCCTCACAGGCAGAGGGGGAGGGGAAGTCCCGTGGGAAAGGAAGGTGTTGGGAAACAAAGCTCAGAATCCACTTCCTCCAGGATCAGGGACCCCGACCTGGGGCCTGGCTAACACCTTCAAAGCCCAGGAGTCTGCTGCCCAGATGGGGGTCATTCCATATGCCTCCTCCTCATCCGCGTTCCTGGCCAGCCCCCTGCTGTCCACCACTGCCGAGCATGCCTCACACACCTGTCACCCTTATCTTCTGCAGGGTAGACCTCTTGGTATGGATTCTCCCCAGGAATGACACTATAGGAGGCTGAGCCCCAACAGGGGAGGGGAGGGAAGGAAGAATTCCCACTCTCTGGCCCCCATGATCACTCCATGTACTTGACTCCAATCCCAGCCCACACGCACAGTCTGGACTTGACCTCACACCAAAACACCTACTGCCCCTCCCTGATTTGGCAAATCTCGGGACCTCCATGACAGCCCCACTGTTCAGTCTGTCATTTCTGCTCACCCTGCATCTGGCGTGGATGGTCTGAGATGCAAACCCCAAGGATTGAGTGACCCCTTCTTGCCCTAAGTGTGGCTTCCTTCTTGTTAACAAGACTTGCTCATTTGTTACCCACAGTCTCTGTCTTTGGGGTTATGACAGACAAGGTAAGGAAGCTATCATGAAAATTTGAAAAGAGCAAATGGCAGAAGGCCTACCAATTCAATTTCATTGAACAGAGTTGCTAAGTTCCATATTTATTTCCCTATTAACCACCATATCAATATCATTAATGTAAAGTTATATACTTTTTTGTTAAAAATAGGCATTCTCGGGGCACCTGGATGTCTGAGTCTGAAGAGCATGTGACTCTTGATCTCGGGGTTGTGAGTTCAAGCCCCAGGTTTGGTGTAGAGATTACCTAAATAAATAAACTTAAAAAAAAAAAAAAAGGCATTCTCATCCTGCATCTTTGTTGACCACGTTTTCTGGATTTTAGTGCAGTTGAACTCTCGGGTCTGAAAAAATGGCCAACCTCTGTTCTAACCCATTCCAGGGGAGTAAAACAGAACTTTAAAAAGTACATCCAGAATTATCTGTTGTCTGTTCTCCAAGTCATCCTGGAAAGCAAAAGCCACCTGAATGCTAATGCCCCAGTATTTCTCTGTGTTTCTCAATGTTCTCAGTATTTCTCTGGACTGCAAGAAAAAATTCTAACACTTAGAAATGTGTAGGCAGCAGCAAGAACCCTGGGAAAACCGGCCTTGGGACAGCAGTATCAGCCCGTGGTAAGAATGCAGCTTAGGAGTGGGAGGCTGGTTTGTGCCCCAGCACTGCCACTTCCTAGGTGCATGATCTCAGGCGACTTCCTTCACCCCTTTGTGCCTCACTTTTCTCATCTGCAAAATGGAGATCATTTTTAAGGGGGAGGCTGGGTGGCTCAGTCGATCAAGCATCTGACTTTTGGTTTTGGTCCTGATCTCAGGGTCCTAGGATGGAGCCCCGAGTCTTCCTGTTCCTCCCCCTCCCCCTCTGTTCCTTCCCCTGAGCGCGCTCTCTCTAAAATAAATAAATAAAGTACCGACATCTTTGGGCTATTGGAAGGATTAAAGCCATTGATAACAGGTGAAAAGCCCAGAAAAGTTCCTGACCCAGAACTAGGTGTAAATAAATGCTAGCTCTTTTTACTATCTAGTAGTGATTCCTCAAAGTGCGCAGATTTTGTCCAGGAGCCCGTGGGAACACAGTGGCTGCTGAGGCTGGCAGCAGGAAGTGGCCTAGGAAGCCCAAGGCGGCAGCGCCCGAGCTGGGCCCGTGCTCTGAGTCTCTGGAAGGCTGTCCACAGAGCCAGCGCATTCAGACGTAAAGGAGGCTGTGGCAGAGGCAGATGCTTCCACGCCAATCTGGGGTGCTCCCCCCAAACGATGTCCTCATTCCCAAGGATTCTCACAGCCCCTGACCTTGGATTCTGCCCCTTCCTCTGCTCTCTGCTCTGACACCAGGTCCGCCGCAGCTCTGTTGGTATCTGTCTTTTCTTTGGCTTGTGGACGGTGGCATGGAGGTGGGGTGGGGGTGAGGAGGAGTCCTGTGCAACAGAGGACCCCCAAACACCAAATGGGAAGTCTGGAAGCTCAAAGGCAAATATGGATTCTGTACAGCTTTGCTAATGGAAACCTTTGCTTCCAAGAAAAATCACCAGCAATGACAGGCTCTTCAGTGTGGGTTCCAGCCAAAGATCGGGCTTCGCTGAACCAGAGTAAGGGAAAGAATGACAGTCAAACATCTTCTTTGTCTGCACACAGACTGTAATCAGATCCCCACAAGGTCATCCCGGAACACTAAGGACAATCCAGACCCCTCCTGGCTCTCCCCAGTAATGGACAGAAGCAATGGTGCAAATAATCTGGCCAAATGGTGGGTAATCCAAAAGCCATTTCCATTTGGCCTTGGGAGAAGTTTCCATGCTCCTTCTGAGCGTGGGTGTATGCAATCCTCCCTGCCAGCTCTGGGGCATGCAGTGGGATCTGGGCATACTTATCCTGAGATCAGGCTGCACACAGGGGACGCTGTCTCCAGCCAGAGTCGCACAAAGCTGTGGTCACTGCAGAGCTTGGATGACAGTGTGGCCCATTCAGAAGGGATGGGTGCAGGGATTCTCCACGTGCCCCCAGCACGTTATCCATGCTTCTCAGCCCTGCCAGGCTGACCCTGCTGACGGCATCCCTTGGGCTCCTTTGCTCTTCCACTTCCTGGCAGGTTTGAGCAACAGGAGATAGGAGCAAGGAAAGGAGAGGAAGCCCGGGCATCCCTTCCTGCATCCCTCCTGCGCTGGCACTGTTTCTCCAGTAATCTCTACGTCCCTCCACCTCCTCCTTGGTTCCAGTGTTCACTGGGCTCCAGGAACACCATTCCCTCCTCATCCTTTCAGTCCTCAGGTGGTGACAGAGTCTCACCATCCCATATTGGACCTCACCCACCCATACCTCCATGAGTGGTGAATTCATTAAAGTATTTTCATTAAACCATCTGGGGCGAACTGTTTCCCACTGAACCCTGATGGATACAAGATGGTAGCAGAAGGGGATGAAGTTGGGGCAGGGGCTGGGGGCCTGGGAGAGTTCATCAGAGAGGCAGCTAAATGCCCACTCAGAGCACAGCCCCTCACTAGATCTCACTGAAGTCCACCACACCTTTATATTTAGAGGCCACTTGACTCTGCTTGGCCTGCCTCCCATTTCAGACAGGGGGTGTCAGGTACAACACATATGGATCTCCATCCGGTGTTGGAGGCCAATTTGTCTCTCCCTTGTGGTCATCTGGGATGATGGGGTCCTCCAGAGATGATTGACTTCCCTTAGAAATGGATATATCAAATTATAAAAGGAGCAGCTCATCCAACATTCTTGACTTTTCCTCCTCCTGAGCCCCTTCTCCAATCCTGTCCTCTCAAAACTGGGATTCGGACTTGGGAAGAAGGACCTTTTGTCAATCACTGGTTCCATGATCTTGACCCAGACCCTCTTTTCTAGAATCATGACCCAAATTCTTCCTCCTCAGTCTGCTCAGCCTTCTGGCTGTCTGTTAGTCAAAGCCATGGCTGCTGTGAGTTTGCCACTGTAACAGTCTATTTCATCATTGTTTGTTGAAGGACAATTCAGTTGTTTCTGATAGCTCTTAAATCTAGGTATTTTTCAGAGTTTCCTGCCCCTGTGAGTGGGGCAGGAAACTATCCATCCAGTTCCACACACCAAAGACTTAGGTGTCATCCGCATACCTTTCTCTCCTCCACTCCCCAAATCCAAGCCACCCCCAAGACCTGGCATATCTCTCAAATCCATCCACTTCTCTCCAACTCAGCTTCCCACATCCTGGTTTAAGCGACCAGGGAGTCCCGCAATGGAATCGTTGCGGGAATCCCTGCATCCTTCTGGGCCTCCACCCAAGCCATTCTGCACCCCATGCTTTGAAAATGTGACTCAGACCATGTCAACTGCTAATATCCTTTCATTGGCCACCATCACGCAGCATAAACAGCCCATAAACTCCTGACAGCTCTGGCCCCTGCTTTTGTGTCTGGCTGCATCTCACCATCTTCCACCTCCTTTTCTGCATCCCTCCACAAACCACACTCACATGGCCTTGGTACGCTGCTCTGCCCCACACCCACCTGGCCTCTTTGTCTACCCAACTCCTGTTCATCCTCCAGATCTTTAACATACTTCCTCTAGATCAAGTTAGTCCCCCCAGTTAACTGTAGAAACCCGAACTTTCCTTCAAAGCACCTATCACAGTTTGTAATATATCACGTGTTCATGCCTCCCCTCTAGGCTATTTGCTCCATAAACCCAGGAATTATCCCTGGTTTTGCTCCCACCACTACATCCCTAGCTCCTCTTACATGACAGGTGCCCAAGAGTCTTGAATGAATGATGGGGTTTTTTTTTCTATTAAAAATGCTACAGAGGAAATTTTTCAACCAACATGGCAAATTTACCATATGCCTCTATTTCCTCTTCTTCTGGAAACCCTCCGATGAAGGAATTTTTCCAAAGGTGTAGACCCAGAAGAACAAGAACAAAGAGACATAAAGAGGAGACAATAACAAAAGAAAGAGCTCAGCAAATTTTTGGAGTGTAAACAAAAAAATACAAAACAAAACAAAAAAACGGGTGAAGAAAATAGTAGCTGCTGCGGCAAAGAGCAGCAGCTATGACCCAGGTGCTGATAGAAAGTTAGCCAGGTGACACGGAGAGCCCGGGCCCCTGAGACCTGGAAACAGTTACTGTGCAAGATGGGGGCACGGCAAGTCAGGGGCTGAAAATGCTGGTCGCACATCTGTAGCCAGAGGGCTAAACCCTCTCCCCTTTCCCACCCCAGGTAGTCTAGCGATGACTTTCCCCATCTCTACTCTGACACCACCACCAGCAGAAAAGCAGGGGATTCTCCTCTGGACAAAAATGAACCTGAGGGTCTCCACAGGGGAGGAGATGAGGCATGGAGGTAAGGGGAGCACATGGCTAAAAATGGGCAGTTCAGTGAGCATCTAATAATCTGCAGCTTCACGGAAAAATCCTCAGGCACAGAGATGCAACTTTTCGCAGTTGCAAGTCGGCCAGGGCACGCTGACTGGTCTCAGGACACAGGCAGGGACAGACTGTGTCCACTACCATGAATAAATGCGATGTGGGAGCCTTGATTCTGTCCTGGACCAGAGAAAGAAAAAAAGGCAGCTATAAAGGATAAGTTGAGAATGTTGGGGAAATTCAAATATGGACTCTATATTGGGTTTTATTGTATCAGTGTTAAATATCTTGCTGTGATAATTGTATTGTGTAAAAATAGAGGCAAATATCCTCATCTCTCTAAAGGGGATGCTGAGGCATTGAGAAAAGCTGGGCCTTTTAAAGAGCCAAGAAAGGAATTATACGCATACAGATGTATTTTATAGTAGGTTTGAAAACTTTCAAAATAGAACAGCAACAAAAAGAATCCTAGTAGAATAAGATCCCTCAACAGCAACACTTAAAGAGAAAACCAATAACAAAAGACACTTTATCAGATATTGAGTAAAAGTGATTTTCAATCCAGATTCCTATTCCCAGCCAAACGATCTACCAAAATAGTGAGGGCAGGAGAAAATATTTTTAACATAGGAGAGGAGTCGACATTTCTATCTCCCATGTACCTTTTCTCAGGAAGCTAACGAAAGACGTGCTTCAAACAACAAAGATGGGATGCAGGAAAGAGCCCTGGAAAGAAAAGGAGGCTCAGGATGGTGGGAAAGGGAAGCCACAGGACACAGTGGTACAAGAAGACATCCAGTCCAGGCTGCAGCAGGAGGGTACCGCGTTCTGGAAAAAGAGGAAAAACAGAAAAGAAAAGACAAAACAAAACAAAACAAAACTCTCCCTGGCCTGCCCAAACGGGACTTGTTATTGGTGAACATGGATCAGCGTATTAAGGGAATGTAAGGATAACACATAGCAAACTGGCAAAGATAAAATCAATGCCGTTGTTAATTCCAGAAAAAAAATGACAAGTATTCCAGAAAAGAGATGAGGGACTAGAACATGGCTGCCTCGGTAGTTAACAATATTTGTAACGTTATAATAAAGGAAACATTGTTTCGTTTTGTTTTTTTAATTATTCAAAGCTGGGTGGGGGCACCTGGGTGGCTCAGTCAGTTAAGCGTCCGTCCGACTCTTGATCTCAACTCAGGTCTTGATCTCGGTCGCAAGTTCAAGCCCCGTGTTGGGCTCCGCGCTGGGCCTGGAGCCTGCTTAAAACAAAATTGAAACAAAACGAAACAAAACAAAACAAAAACAAGAACCTATGTGGGAGTGGTCATGGGGAGTGTGTGTATGGAAAGGCAGAGAGTTTGCTTTAGTGATGTCCTCACCTGTCTGATTTACCATGTCTGGAAATCAAAAGATAGTGTAAAAAATGGATACATCAAGGAACAGCTGCCCAAAACAACTGCACGCCGAGGCACAGACTGATATTTGTACCGTAGCACAAATTCATCGCAACATGACTCCCCTTAGCCAAAAGGTGGAAACAACGCAAATGTCCACAGACAGATGAACTATTATAAGCAACATGTGTCATACCCGTGCAGTGGAATATTATTCAGCCTTTAAAATGGAAAGACATTCTGACACCTGCTACCTGGGAGAACCTTAAAGACATAATGCTAAGTGACATAAGCCAGTCACAAAACGATAGATATTGTGATTCCACTTATAGGAGATACTAGAGTAGACAAATTCATAGACGTGGAAAATAGGGTCAAGGTTACCAGGGGCTGGGAGGGGAGAAGGGAGTGGAGAGTTACTGTTTAATGGGTATAGAATCGCCTTTTGGGAAGGTAAAAAACTTCTGGAAACGGACGGTGGTGATGGTTGCACAACCTTGCAGGTGTGCTTAACACCACTAAAAAAAAGGTTGGACAGAAATAGCAGTATAAGAATAATATTCGAAGTTATGGTGGTAACGTGCAGAAGAAACAGCTGAGTGGTGAGTGCTTGCCAGGAGGAGGTGATGCTATGGGGAGGGGAGGGATGTGGCAAGAGACAGCTGCTGGTCATTAAAGTCTTTGTTGCGCCATTTTACTTTTATTTTATTTTTTTTAAAGATTTTATTTATTTATTTGAGAGAGAGAGAGAGAATGAGAGATAGCACGAGAGGGAAGAGGGTCAGGGGGAGAAGCAGACTCCCTGCCGAGCAGGGAGCCCGATGCGAGACTCGATCCTGGGACTGCAGGATCATGACCTGAGCCGAAGGCAGTCGTTTAACCAACTGGGCCACCCAGGCGGCCGTGCCGTTTTACTTTTAAAAGGATTACACGAACATTCACACAGTGCTACTTACTGTGTGCCCAGAGTGCTTTAGATACTTTGTGTATATGTTCTTTAATCCTCCTATCACCAAGAGGCAAGTGCTTCCCGAGTCCTGCTCTCGATCAGCCTACTGCACTGCCCCTTGGACACATGCAACACAGTGATCAAAGGGCTAACTAATTTTCAAAAGATGCTGCACTGAATTTCCTTGTCTACATATTTTATGTGCTAGTATGTGAATATTAGATTCCTAGGAATAAAATATCCTTAATTTCTATAAAAGGCAAAACATGGTGTCCAGCTCATCCCGTGGACATAAAAACTAGGAATGTTGCTGATGCAGATGTTATGTTCCTCTTCTAGTAGAACTGAGCGCAGAAGCCAATGACTTTCCTTTGTATTCCAATTTTTAGCAGGTCTCCCCAGTTTTTGTATTTCCTCCCCCCCGCCATTTCCCCTCTCATCTCTCCTGTGACGATGATCCTTGTAATGGTACCTGGGGAATAAAATATAAGAAAAACAAGCACGGAGAGAGTAAATCGAGCTTCCTTTAGAGATAGAGGAAAATAATTTTGCAGTGAGAAAACATGCTGAAATATTATTTTTATAGTGAAAATAGTTACATCGCAATTTTAAATTACATTTCCATTTGAAATGGAGTCATTTTGCACCACCTACTGGAATATATGGCTCTATATAGTCCAAGGTTTCAAAATTAGGAATCCACTTTTAAGAATTTAGAGTTAATGTTTTTCGTTATCTTTGAGAGACCAATCCCTTTGATGTTGGAAATGCCAAATGCTAAATGATTTCAGGGACCATTTTCTAAAACAAACTCTCTTTAGAAGCCAAATTTAATCATCTAGCTAAGTTAACAAATTGTACAACTGCTTATAAAAATAAAATGATTAAGCCAAATATATCAACCAAAGAGATAAAAATGTAAATTAGAAGCAAAACTGAAATCAATACACATTATCAGTTGCTAACTCACTATTAAAAAAGAAGATTCAAGCAGACAACTGGAAAATGATAGGAAACATAAGCAAACGGAATAAACAGAACATAACTCAACATTAATTAAAAAAGAACTTGCCCAATGAAAATTTGATAGTGTTTATACCCAAAGTAATAATCATTGCCATGGCTTAATTACAGCTGAACATCAACACACAAAGTACTCATATTTAAGCTCTTTGACATTGTAAAGGAAACCCCAACAAAAACTTCATTCTTCATGACTATAAATAAATTTCTGAATATATAGTAGCAACATTCATTATCGTGTAATTGACAGAGATTCAGCAATAAATTTCTGAATATATAGTAGCAACATTCATTATCGTGTAATTGACAGAGATTCAGAAAAAAAATACATCTACAGTATCCACTATTCTACATGAAATTCCTTTAGAAACCTAAATATATTACATTTTAATTTCTTGAAACCTATTATAGCATTTCACTTATTTTATGGGTATTTTGTCTGAAAATTGATTTTATTTTTAGATGTCAACTAAATTAGATGTCAACTCAATTAACTGAAGCATAAAATATAACAGCAAGATATATTTACAAATACACCCCAGAAAATGGTGTGCAAGTAACCACCTGATTTAAACTCCTAAGCACAAAAAGATCTCGTGCGATGGCAACCAACTCACCCATAATCCTCTTTGTTGTTGCAGGTGATTTGTGCATGACAAGCCTGTTTACAGTGACAAATGTCATGTGCAAGGTTGCCGGAAGGTGTTTTTTTCTCAGTTTAGTTCACCGCTGGTGGGATTTCATTCTTAAGGTTCTCACCTGCACTGGAAAGCGTGGTGGTTTAATTTCTGTCAGCTGAGCTCAAAGCCTTTCACTGAGGATACACAGAAAATTCTTAACGAGGCCACGGAGGTCTTTCCTGGTCAAGACACACCTGCCTCTCCAGCCCTACCTGCCACCTCAAGCTCCCCGGGCTTCTGCCCCCTCACCACCGTCTTCCCATGCCTCGCCCTGGCTATGCACGCCACTGCTACTAGGACTTTGCCTATGCTTTTCCCTCTGCCTGGAATTCTCTTCTCTCCCCACTTTGGCCTAGTTACTTCTTCCCTGACTTTCCTGGCTGGGTCAATTCACAGTGGCAAATTTGCATTTTGGGGGTATTTACCTGCAAGTTTCTGCATGCCCCCACTAGACTGTTTTTACTCACCTGTGAGTCCCAAGAGCCCAGCATACCACCTGCACAGAGGAAATACGGAATGACTCACTCAGATCAGCGCCAGAGAGGCACCTGCTCTGGCCCTCCTCTGGCTACACCACTCCCCAGAGGAAGTGGGCCCACCTGGAGCTCCAGGGAGCCTACTCTAAAGGGTCCAGGCCTGCTCTGGGGCCCATGGAGGCTGCTTCCCAAGCCTGTCTCCCAAAGGACCTGGTGTATCCACCCCTATGCCCAAGGGGTGGCCAAGGGGCGTTTATCGGAAAGATGAGCGGATAAAATGTATTTTAGGGGCGCCTGGGTGGCTGAGTCGATTAAGCCTCCAACTCCTGATTTCGGCTCAGGTCATGATCTCAGGGTTGTGAGATCGAGCTCCACATCAGGCTCAGCCGGGCATGGAGCCTGCTTAAGATTCACTCTCTCCCTCTCCCATTTTCCCTCCCCCCGAAAATTGAAAAAAAAAAGTATTTTAATAGTTGCCAAGGGTGGCTGTGTTAAAGGTGTATAGTCAAGGAAGGAGGATAGAATGTATTTTATTTAATAATTTGTTGGCTTAATATATAACTTGAGATATTTTGCTATATGCCATGCAGAACTCCATTTATAGTTTTCCCCAGACCCTACCAACCCTCTCCCCCAAAAATAGGCACAGAAGTGGTTTCATGCCTATCTGAAAATAAACTTTACCTCTCATTTAATGTCAAGATGACCTCCTGTATCCCATCTGAAATCTGAGTTCAAAGGAGAATGACTCTTAAAGTCAACAGAGATATAAATATTTAATGTCAAAACTCCTTGAGAAAGCACAATGAATGGGGCCAGGGGAAGAGGGGCAGGGATAAACAGTTGAAGTGATTCAGTTTGAAAACACGTTTTAAAATCATTGTATGACACTAAAATATTAAAAATTATGTTCTTTGGGTAACAGGGCAATGCACTTTCTTGCCTTTTTGCATTTTACTACTGTTTGAATTTTCTAACATAACAGTGCTTACATTTGTGATGAAAATCTTATTCTTCTGAAAAATCAAGTTACTATTCTGTTTCATTTACAAAACGTGAACGTGTCACCAAAGCTCACCATCTTCTTTGCTATCCTTCACATGGAAGCAACAGTAGGAATTTTCTGCCCATGTATTAATTTCAGAGGCAAAAACTGTACCTTCTCAGAACTCAGTGGAAAAGGACTGTGGCTTATCTTACATTGTATGTAACGGGGAGTCACAAACAAGCTCATTTCTAGGTTTAGAAAATGTGTCGCCTGGCTAGTGGACCCAGAGTCCACTTTCTTTTAGGCAGCTCCCTGAGTGTTCGTGATTTCTGCTAACTTTCATTAAGCCCACCTTGATTTCTTTTGGTTTCCTTATTATGGTCTGGAGTTTCTTTTTCATAGCCATGCTTCTAGAAATCCAGTTTTGTCTAGGGATGCCTGGGTGGCTCAGTCAGTTAAGCGTCTGCCTTCAGCTCAGGTCATTATCATGATCCCAGGGTCCTGGGATAGACCCCCCGAGTTGGGCTCCCTGCTCATCGGGGAGTCTGCTTCTCTCTCTCTGCCCCTCCCCTGCTCATTCTCTCTCTCTCTTTCTCTGTCTCTCCTCAAATAAGTTCTTTTAAAAAAAGAAATAAGAATGGCCTAGTTATTAACCTAGAAAGAACCAATTGCCCTCCTTCCTATGCCCCATCTCCCACCAAGGCCCTCACACCATGTGTACCAGTCAACAGGTGATGCTCTTGTCCCCTCCCCTTTGCCTGCACTGCTCCCACCTCCACATTTTGGCAAGTGTTTTTCCTTCACCCTCCCACACTGCCCAACCTTCCAAATCCCCAACACCCAAGGCTCCACAGCCCTTCCTGATCACCCTCCACATCCACCCCTCCCAGCGGAGTGTAATTATCACACCTTGGAAGCTCTACCACACCTGGGCCTTCTCCTTTACCATAGCAGGACTCACATTCACCTGTTACTGCTGAGTCCTCGTTACTGCTGAGTCCTCGTTACTGCCCTTGTTCTCTTCCCAGAACTAGATCATAAGCCCTTGAAATCACGAGCCCTGTTCTGCCACTGTCTTTAACCCAGCGCTGTGCCTAGGACTCAGTAAGTGTCTGAAATGAATGAAGCATACATTGTTTGGTCAATCCCAACATTTCTGTCAGAACTGCTCAGGGCTCTCTTGAGAAATGTGTCTTTTCAGTGCCAACTCAGCAGCCTGACTTAAGACAGTGATTGACAGAAGAAAATGGCCAGAAAAAGGCAACACGGAAGATTAAATTAAAAGCGATGAAGAATGAACTAATTTCAATAATAATTTGAGGAAGGGGAGGGTTGGGGGAGGAGGCACACTGGATATGTGTTGATAATGGTTCAAGGGGGGTGATGGTGACAGGTACATGGAGGTTCATTTTCCCATTCTCTCTACTTAGGTATATATTTGAAAATTGTGTGATGAAAAGATCTGAAGAAGAAAGCGAAGGAAGAGAAGTAGCCGCAGCTGATTTGCAGACTCAGAGGAGGCCCCAGGCCCAGGTATGAGAAGATTAGGAGGCAGCACCCCCACCCCGCCCCCCCGGGGTGCCATCCTTCCCTGTGGCCACACTCCTGCTGTCCAAGCTGCTCTCCTCCCGAATCTACATGTGCCCCCACTCATGTATATGGTCCCCACGCTCAGACCTTTGACCGAAGTAATGCCATCCCAGGCTCTGCCTCTTGGGTAATGCCCCGTGTTCTAGGACATTCCCAAACAGGAATGGGAGCCCCTCAGAGCCGGGCTCTACTTCAGCTAATCCGGTTGGCAAACCCTAACCCATGTGTGTGATAAGTCACACACTGAGATCTTCTGGAACATAAAGTCCTTGATGTTTCTTAAATGACACCAAGTAGCGTCCCCTACATGGAAGGATTTGCCACAGGTCCCAGGAGACATCTCAGTGGAAATTTCTCCAGTCTAGAAGCCTTCCTGTAGCAATAGAGGCCATTGCAGACCACCCTCTGCCCAGAAGGCCGGTTCTATTCTACACACCCCCTCTGAGGATCCTCCCTATGGCTGTGATTTCTCCCTTGAGTCACTACAATCAGATCATAAACATTCATTGCAGCCAAGATGCACACAGCGTCATAGGGCTTTCATAGCCAGGTCTTTCCTAAACAATTCATGATAGCCACGCTGATTATGTCCAACCAGTTTTAGGGGATAAACAAGGCTGAGTCCCTCCAACAGGAGAGCTCAAGTTTCTCCTCCCACTCTTGTGCTATCTCTTTCCTACTTCCAGCCCATTAAAAGAATGGTACTTGTAATGTAGATGAGGTCAGTCTTTTTGCACCATGTTGACAAACAAGGGGAAGATTCCAGAGAGAAATGCCACAGCAGTGAATGAGTATCAGTGAATGAATATCAATGATGCTTTTCCACTTTGTGCTTACAAAATGCCTTTTGTACCAGAATCTCAAAGCTCTGCAGGAAGCAAGGCTTTGACTGGCACATTCACTCAGGGTAAACGTGAATGGCCAGAGCTGCTCAAGTCATTTGTGATAAGAAAGAACAAAAGTCCAGACACTTTAAAAAATGCAATATCCTTGCCTTCTGAGTAGTAAACAAAAGTATGCAGAAGGATAATGACATCTGTGGATTCTGGCTTCATTGCCTGGAGAGAAAGAATGTAAATAAATATGTAAAAAAAATTGTCATATGTGGATAACACCCTTCGTTCATCCAGTGGTTACCACTCAGCCCAACGTCTGCATGCAATGGATTCTATACCTGGGTGCCTTGTGACTGCATGACACTGAGAAAGTAAAATATATCTTTTCCATACCCACGAGAAGACAAATATAGAAATGTTTAGTTAAAAGGTCTGTCCAGTCAGCGACTTTGACATCTGAGGCCTTGGCACTAAGTGATACCTTCCTTTTGTTCTCTCCACTGGAAGCCTCCTTGTAAATGCATAATAGCCAAATGATTCATTAGGGTCTGCAAAGGCCAAGCCCTTAACTGGAAAGGCAGAGGGGGGACCCACAGGCAGCACCTGACTGTGGGATTAATTTGAAAGTTCATTTGAGAATTCCTTCCTTCTCACTTTTCGCCGAAGGTGCGTGCACTGCATGAATAACCACTCAGGCTCCAGCCACCAATGAGTGGTCTGAAGAGCGAACGTTAGTGACTTTGAAACTGTTCCTAGGATTCATTTATGGTAATAATCAGCTTCGGAGACTAAAACTCACAAAGACTAAGAGCATGTCTGCTGTGAAAGTAATACCTAGCAGAGACAACCTGCCCCTACAATCACTTGCATTTTATTCTGAAAGTCAATGCTAATCACTTACAGAAGAATTTGAGTTCTTCTAGTATCCAGAAAAGGAACTCCTGAAAGTGCAATCCAAATGGCTTCTGAAGAGTTTCAAATAATTTGTTTAAATGTTATTAGTCTACAGAACAGCAATTAAATAATTATCACCTAAATTAAATAAGGTATCATGTAATTTTAACCAAGAGGGTCTTGCCATTACACTAGTAAATTGCTCCTCAAAGTTTTCATCGTCTTATACTTTTAAAAATTTTTCTAGTCTTGTCAAATTAAGGTGTAAAGGAAAATACAGATCATTAACTTGATAACTGTTCTTGACTCAAAGAGTGGCTGGCGTGTGTGGTTTTTGATACCATGGTGTGTCTAAAATAGTCTTTCTAAAAACAGTGGTCTGTAAACTTCCTTATCACACACTGTCATTAGTTTTAAAATGTTCTGAACATGTAGCCCCAATGTCTGTATATTTACTTATTGGTAAATTATATCATGGCAGTAATACATGAACATCAAAACACAAAAGTAGAAAACAATCGATATTTAATATATTTTAATTTATCGACTGCAAACTAGTAGTTTTGTTCCACTAATATTCTTTAGAAGAGAGTAAAGTGGTCAAACAGGTTTATTTTTGTGGCTCTTGGTTGAAAACTTGGTGGCAGAACAATTTGAAGTATCCCTCTAAGTTCAGTTTATTTTAAAACTGGGTTGGAATGGCTGTCATTACTTAAAATAGCTCAAAAGATAAGTAAACTAACTAGGAAGAATCACATGGTCTCAGAGCTTTCCAAGTCAAACTATCATTTCAATTGTATCCACAAATGAGGCAAATGCTGTAGTTGAAATCTGGTTACATTTCTATCTTCTTTGAGTCCATCAGTCTTTCTTACACACCAATTACATGGTGTCAAGGAATAATTCAGAGATAGTAAATTGTTTTACACGCAATTTGTTTACTCGTTCCTGAGGAAGAAAGGTCAACAGACTGTTGTCAAGGAACAAAATGAGAAACAGGCTGTATGAGAGAGAAGAAAGCCTCTGTAGGCAGCTGGGAAGAGTGAATCTTGCAGGCACATTTTTGGGGTAAACAAATCAGTTGGTGGCTGACAAAGAGATCAGTCTGGGCATTCTGAGTAGGCCAATGAGTGGTACTGAGGAAAACAATTAAGATGTGGATAGGTTTTTCCAAAGCCTTAGAGTGTGGCTGAGGAGCATGGCGGGCTTGTGGTCTGTAGGATGTGGGCTCTGCTCTCTCCCTTTGGTTAGACACTGCCTAAGGTAAACCAGATCTGCACCCCTGGCCTCCTTAGAATTCCTCAATATACTTAAAACAAACTCCATTTGGAAGATTTGTAAGATGCGAGAAGTTTGGGCTCTTAGGTTGACTGCAGAAATGAGTTTTTAATAAGCAGTGTAGGTCATTTTTAGCAACAAAAGCATATAATGTTGGAAAGATTTGCAAACATCTATTTTCAGAAATGCTCTCTCCATAAGATAAGGTTTTTTTTTAAAAAAAAAAACCAAAGACTTCTCACTTGTTTAAACCATCACCTTTCTCTCAAAGGGACAGATTAAGTCTGTTTATTTTTGTGAAATTTTCTCCTAAAGCATCCTAATGATGGCAACTTGTCATCACAAAAAAGATGAGGAAATGTAGGACACTTTTTATAAACTACAGTAACTCATTTTTAAGCTTGACAATTTATTTTTAAGACTTTATTTGTTTATTCGTGAGAGACAGAGAGAGAGAGAAAGGCAGAAGGAGAAGCAGGCTCCCCAAGGAGCAGGGAGCCCGATGCAGGACTCGATCCCAGGACCCCAGGATCATGACCTGAGCTGAAAGCAGACCCTTAACCAGCTGAGCCACCCAGGTGCCCAAGCTTGACGATTCTTTTAAGTGCTCTGTCACACGATGATCTGTGAACTGTGTGTGGTACATGAGATTTTCAAGGTCACCCCTCATCACGGAATTCTGAAAAGATTCTCCTAAAGGCCTTGTTTTGTCACCAGACTTAACCACATGGATGGCATCTACTAGCCCGTCTGAGCCACCATATACTCTCGTAGACTACAGAATGGCCACCAGACACCCAGTGCCCCCTTGTTGGGGGCATTCATCTTCCCTGCTGTACCAATGTTACACTTGGTCATGTGTCTCATTTTAGCCAAAAAAAAAAAAAAAAAAAAAAGGTGAGTGGCAGCAATATTTGTCACTCCTGACCAGAAGCTCTGGGGACTGGTTTACAGGTAGTACCTGTCTTGGTTGTACCACTCTAACAGGCAATGCTCGGGGTGGTCTCATCAGTCGGCCTCACAGAGTAAAGATCACGTGGACTAGTGCAAGGCTATCCCAAATTCTGCCTGGGATACACTTCCACTAAATATTTGGGACGTTCTTACCCTTAAGAATTTGTTCACAGTTTATCTGATATTCTAATGTAACCTAGCATCCTGAATTTCACCTGGGGGCCCTAGTCGTCAGTCACTACATTTGGGGATCATTTATTTTGGCTGTAAACGTCAATCTTCCCTGATACACCACCTGAGCATGGCCCAAGGAAGGATGCCTGCGTCAATGTGCATATTAAGTACTAGGAAGGCTTAATTTTGCCCTTACTTTTCAGATTAAAAAGAAGAAAGTTCCAGTTCTTCCTGAGAGCTGGCAGAGTTCTATAGAGATCACTGTTCTAAACTCTGGTCACCGGCCGCAGTGGTCAGATACTGGAACCTTGCTAAAAATGCAGAGTCTCGGCACTACCCTACTGATTTTGAATCTGGAGATGGCTGGAGGATCTACTGGCTTAACACGTTCCTCGGGTGATTCTGAGACAAATTAAAGGTCCAGTGGCTGTGTGGGAGTCTGAGGCTCATCCTGCCTTTGCTGTGAAACTAGTTTTGTATGATGTTCAACAAGTCAATTCTATCCTCCTTTCTGGACTGCACTGTTCAATCTATACAGAGGGATGGGATTGGCTCAGATCATCTCAAATCTCTCTTCCAGCTCGAAAAGTCCAGGGCAAGGAATCAGAAACCCAGGGCCTTCCAAGGTCCCACAGGCAAAGTAAACCATGGAGGGTGGGTAGGTGTAAGACACTAGGTCGTGGATGGGACCGTGGCACTTCTCAAGGCACAAGCCCTATTCTAAGCGGTCCCTGCATGTTTTCTGCTCTGCGGGCAGAACTCCCAGGGTCCTAGACGCATCTTCCTTACATAGAACTGTAACATTTTTTTTTTAAAGATTTTATATCTTTATTTGAGAGAGAGAGAGAGATTGAGAGAATGAGTGGGGGGAGGGGCAACAGGAGAAGCAGACTCTCCAAGGAGCAGGGAGCCCCATGCAGGAACTCAATCCCAGGGCCCTGGGATCATGACCTGAGCCAAAGGCAGATGCTTAACTGACTGAGCCACCCAGGTGGCCCCAGAACTGTAAACTTTTATGACAAGATTTCTAATTTTGCTTTGGAAAATACTGTGTGCTATGACTAAGCAAATTTATGATTGGGATCTCTCTGAAATCATAACGTGTGCTGGGAGATGAGATTTGTAAATACAGTCTAACCTACAAATTGTTTTAGAATGGAACAAGCTGTTTGTGAAGACTAACTTTAATAATTAATGCCTGACAGCAATAGTTTGGAAATACTTCATTATACATTTTTAGCTTTGATTTTGCAGATTAAAAAAAAACTGGAGCCAACAACATTGTTTTTATGTCTCAAACACTTTGGTAAGCATTTTAAAAGCCTGTCATACTAGTTATTTTACCTACATTGCCTAAGGGCTGAAACAGTTCAATGGGCTGGTGCTGTGCCCTGGTGTTGGTAAAACAGTTGATCAAATGGGACACTAGCCCCTGAGGAGCTCACAGGTGGCAAGAGAGGCAAATACAAACAGGTAATTTTTCTATAAAGTGGCAAGTGCAGGATAAAGCTACATATAAGCTTTGGGAACAAGAAAAGGGACCCTAAGGGGTGAGGAGGGGGAGGTGTCAGGAGAGACTTAGGGATGCTACCTGAGATGAGTCTTGAGGAATAAGCTAGGTGAGGAAGGGAAAGGTATTCTAAGCAGAGGAAAAGCACCAGCATATATGGACTTCTGGAACAACCTGTTGAAGCAAAAAACTGTAAGCAGTTCATTCATTCAACAAACATTTCCTAAGTGGTGAAAACATCAGGTGCTAGGGAGCCAGGTAAACACCTAAGAGTGCTGATTGGCTGGGGGACAGGGAAGGAGGCAGAAGGCAGACATTGATACAATACAAAAAGAAACATAAGTAAGCTTCTTAAAATGTGAAATTCTGGAAGTAATCATACATGTTACCCGCAACATTAAATTTCAATCACTTACATTAGAAAAAATGATAACTCTCTCTCTCTCTCACACACACATACACACACACAGCACTTAAAAGTGTTTGAACAGAGAAAAGAAAGCAATTAACAAGCATTTAGCTAGAAGAATGGATCAACTTTCTGTAACTCAGATGTGCCCAGTTTCTCCTGCCCTCCTGAATCCCCCTCCATTGCTGCCGATAGCTTGCTGGTTCTAGCCCTGGGAGTGGCCTCAGGAAACCCAGTCTCCCCTCAGGTTTCATGCCACAAATTGTCCTGAGCGGATGGGAGTCATTGGTCCTCCCGCCCCCAGCCTGAAGCCCCTCTCTGCTCCCAGCACCCTTTCTGCAGCTGACCTCTTTTTCTATGCTGAATTTTACTCTGTTTCATTCTTCTCTACTTTCTTTCTTTCTTCCCTTCTTTCTTTTTTTTTTTTAAGACTTTATTTATTTGACAGAGAGAGAGAGAGAGAGAGAACACAAGCAGGGGGAGCGGCAGGCAGAGGGAGAGGGAGAAGCAGGCTCCCCACTGAGTAAGGAGCCTGATGTGGGACTCCATTCCAGGACCTTGAGATCACGACCTGGGCTGAAATCAAGAGTCGACACATAACCAACTGAGCCACCCCGGTGACCGCTTCTTCTTCTTTTTTAAATATATATTTATTAGAGAGAGAGAGGGAGAATGTGAGTGGGGGGTAGGGGCAGAGGGAGAGAGAGAATCTCAAGCAGACTCCATGCTGAATGAGGAGCCCTACATGGGGCCTGATCTCACAACCCTGAGATCACGACCTGATCCGAAATCAAGAGTCCAACGCTTAACCAACTGAGCCACCCAGGCACCCCCTCTCTGCCTTTTCAAAGGGCATTTCCAGCACATTTTCCCACTTAATAACATCACCAAGCGTTCAGGAACCTACTTCTCAAGAAGCCTGCAATATATTTGAGTCCTGAATAAAAGAATTACTGATATCTCAGAAAATCCCTTCTTACAAAAAATTATACAATAAAACAAAAGAACTTAAAGATTACTGGAAGCTAAAGTATATATGTTTAAAAGTTTAATAAAAATTATGTTTTATGATAAAATGCACAATCAGAAAAAATTGGAAAATAAAAACTTTAAAGAATTTTAAATCACTTCATCTCACCACTCAGACGTTTTTATGGACATAGAGGCAAGAAAAAGATACGTTTTAAAAATTAGGAAAATAATGCATATTTGCTTTTTAAAATTTTATCATTTAACATCATATGTACAATCGAAATGTTCTTGAACATTCCTGAAGAAGATAGCTGCACAAGTTAATGGTATTACATACCAAAAGACTTAAACATCTTCCTAAAGCTAATTTAAATTGTGCTCAATTTTTTACTACAGTAAGTAATGTATTACCTTGCAAAAAAAGGACTACAAAATACAAACAAAAAACGATAAAAAGCAAAATCAGTATGTTGAAGTGTTTACAAAATGTACTATTAAGTATAATTCATTGTTAAATATAATTCACAAGAATGTTTCATTACATTTGAAAACAATTGGTAAATTGAGCTTCCTCAATCACAAGGATGTCACAAGGACGTGTGAATATGCACATGGTGAGTTATCAGGGCCAAATGTAACTTACAAGTTGAGACAGCCAAATACTGCAAGGCAAAGTTAATTTTTCCAAAAACCTTCCAATGTTTTACCACAAAACAAAGCAAATTTTTATGAAGGATGTGGCTGCATTTAACTAGGCTTGATAAGACAGTAGATGAGGAGTCTGAGCAGAAGACAGCCTAGCATCTCCCAAGCCTTCACACGGCCCTGGCTGTTTCTCTACTTCCTTACTACTCAAAGCACTGGCATCATCTCCTAGAGGTCTGTTAGAAATGCAGAATCCCGGGCCTAGAAAATCAGAATCTGCATGTCAACTAGATCTCCAGGTGTTTCCTCTGCACACTAACGCTGGAGAAGCCCCAGGACCACCCAGAAAGCCCTTTGCTAGCTCCCTAGGGCCTGACAAGTAGCAGGCTTTCCGCAGATGCCTCCCGAGTCACTAAGCAAACGCGGCACCTTGCAAAACCCTGTGGAGGTGCGACCGCCTTTGAAATGCGTCCTTCGGTAAAGGCGGAGGGCCGCCGCTCCAACACTCGGGGCCGCGGGGCCAACCTCGCATTGTGATGCGGGGGCAGGACGCCGAGCCCGGGCGCGCACCTGGGCACCTGATCTCTGCCTTCCTGGGGCTGTGAGCCCGTCTGTAAGCCGGTGGGGGCACTGAAGGCTGCGGAGGCAGGAGCACTAAGACCTCGCTACTTTATCTCACTGGAGCCGCTGGTTACACGGACTGCAGCACCTCTCCGCCCGCGCTGCGACAACCTCGAGGAAACTGACACCCCCGAGCCCTAGTCGCCAGAACTGTTTGCCAACAAAGGCTAGAGGCGTGCAAGGGGTGGAGCCTGGGAATCAGCTACCGCGAGACGTGGTCCCCTGAAGAGATTCCGACAGGCGCAGGCGCACTACACCTCCTGCCTCCGCCGCGAAGGTGGCTTCCACCGGGGAAGACGGGACCGGGCCTCTGGCACAAAGATCGCGAGATTTGAGCGCGTCACCGCGACTCCTTCCGGTCAGAGACCGGAAGCGCAGTGAGCGGGGCGTCCCTGGCTCCTGCTTTGCTGTGCTGCCGCGCCAGTGGGCCCGGTTTCTGTCGCGGCTCCTCGGATCCCGTTCCGCCTCGCCTACCCTGGGCGGAGGTGATGGGGGACTCCAAGGAGGCTGGAGCGGAGTCTCCGCCGGCCGGGGCCGCTGCTCGAGGAGGGCTTAGCCTCCTGTCCCAGGGAGAATCCGAGGAATCTTCTGCACAGGTGAGTCCGTCCTGGGGCGGGACCTGCAGGGCTCCGGGGGCTGCGGGCCCGCTCCGCGGGGGAGGCATGTTACGGTTCCCGGAGGCTGCTGATGCCTTCTCTGCGTCTCCCGGACAGTCCCCCAAACGGAGTGGAAGCCCGTGTGTCTGTGGTCAGGCATTCGGGTATTTCCATCCAAGTCACTCGTATTAAAAGCAGTTCTGGCTTCCCCCTCGGTTATAACCGACGGGCGAGTTAGGCACGATCTCGGCTGTCGAGAAGCGTACGTGTGAATATGTGGTTCCAAAAATGTGGCACAGTCGTGCAAAGCTGGAGGGAAAAGAGAGGGTGTCAGCGGGGACCTCACCGAGATGGGATCGAGGTAATCCTTGAAGGGTTTCTAGTGTTTCCCGGGCCGAAAATGGACTGCGTGAAAGGTTAGGATAGTGAACTCGGACACTGAGCTTGCTTGGGGGTGTGCAAGTGAAGAGTGTGAGGAACCCGCAGTGCCTTCCTGCGAAGGTGGAGGTTCAGAGTGTGTAATGAACCGACGAATCACTTACTAAACGTTTGCTTGAAAACAAGCCCCAGGGGCGCCTGGTTAGCTGAGTTAGTGGAAGGAAGGATTCTTGGTCTCTTGGTGGTGAGTTCAAGCCCCACGTTGGGCGTAGAGTTTACTTAAAAAACAAAAACGTCCCAGATATCCTACCACAAACGACTTTCTAAATGATATGTTACTGAAATTGAAATAATACATCTTCAATAACAAGCAGAGGTTTTATCAAATTTTGCATTTTGCTGATATGATTCTTTTGACTGTCCTTGGCTTTTGCTTGTTCACTGTCTTAGCTGATAATCATAAACATTGTACTTCTTGACTCATGTTTTTCTTTGAAATTATGTGAAAAAGAGCTAAGTAAATACGACAGTGTATGCTTGCATTTATTGCTATGAGAAAAGTGTAGCATATATTCTTGTGAAGGCTGATGTGGTGGTTTGTTGTTTGTTTTTTTTTTTTTATAAAGGTAGGATATTTAATTCCTAGTAGTGTTATTAAAAGTTTTGTTCAATGTGTTAATTAGGGATCAGCTTTATTTCTTGGAGGCAATGAAGTGAAGAGCCGAGCTGTGGTGAAATACTCTTCTGCCCCTCCTAGAACAGCATTTGCACGCCTTGAAGAGAAAACAGACTTGAAACTCCCACCTGCCAACTGGTTACGAGAGAGTGCCAAACTAGGGCCAGCAGGAACTACCATTCTTGGCAACAGTAAGAAAAGCAAGCCATTTTCAAGGTAAATATTAATCAGTGGCATTTTTACTTGTCTCTCAACAACCCCCTCCCCCCCAGCCAGCCCCCAGACTCTAATGTTTGCTTTTTCGTTTTAATTTGTAATGCTTATCACCTTGGTGAGATTTCTCTTTAGAAAAAGGTTGTGTTTGACTTTCAAAGTCCTTTTTCTCCCCAGTAGGATTGTATTCTAATATGAAGACATCACTTGCGTAAACTTCTTTTCGGGTCTGCATCATGTTATTAACAAAGCTGAGTTTTGACCACTTAAATTCAGTCAGCTGTTTTATTTTTAGCCGATCTACATACCTTTTGAGTATGTGAATACAAAGAATCAGGGTGGCACATGAGGAGGAGAACCCTTAGCACTACCTAATCTGCCCCGTAGAGTTTTTCATTAAATGGTGGTGGATGGTTTCATCTGAAAAAGCCTGATGTAGAAACCCACCATGTTGGGTGACCTACACCCTTGACTTTGATACTTGCTGAGACAGTTGCTGGAAATTCTGCTGGTGGTATTTAAGTGTGAGAGAGTGGCCTGGGTTCTTACAGAGAAACATATACTAACATTCGTATTCTTGTAGACTACTTAATGTGTAGGATACTTTTTTCTTTTCTTTCCCTCTCTGTGACTGAACCTAAAATATGTCCACATAACCAACGAGAGCCATAAATACATTAAAACCTAATGATTTAGTAGTTTAGAAATTATCCTAATGCCTCCAAAGGTAAAAGTTATATTTGCAAAACGTTGTTTGTAGCATTATTTATACTAGCAAAAAGTTGGAAATAGTCCAGATATTTTCTTTTAGAAGAATGGCTTAATTATATGTCAACACAAATATTATGAAGTGATTTAAATTCTAGTTATATTGACTATGCGCAAACTTGTGCTAAGTACTTTATGTTTAGCTCATTGGATTCTCACAACCCTTTGAGTTAGGTTAACTAATTTTCACATGGGAAAACTGAGGCTTAGAAAGCTTAAGTAACTTGCCTACCCTGCATGGTAAATCATCAGAGCATGCTTTGAAGTGAGGCAGTCCTAGGTAAGTTGTTCTGATCCTCTGCCATTTACTAACTGAAAAATGGTGACATCAGCTGCTTTTCAGGCTTAGAGATTATAGACGTGCCTCACGTGGCACCTGACACAACATTTTTTTTTCTTTTCTCCTTTGGGCTGAATTGGGGTCATTGTTCTTTCTTCCCCCCCCCCCCGAAAAAGTGGTATTGTGTATCACTAGCAACACAGTCCTAGAGACTAAAATCCTGATAAGTGTTTCTGCTTGTATTTTTCTTGTCTCGTCACCTAAAAAGTATACTATCTTGAACTGCTTTCTCTTGGAGACTTTTTGGGGGATTTGCAATTACAAAAAAGAAAGTAATTGCTATTAATTGCTTCTAATGATTATTACTGTATTTTGTCAAATTTAAGATGTGATTGATTGAAGTCTTTGTACCACGAAGAAGGAAAAACTAATTCTAATGGTGATAGGCATATTGATTGCAGAGATGTAAGAATGTGGAAGATGGATATCCTGGAAGTGATGGGATGGTGTAATCTCTTATAAACTCTACTTGTATCATGAGCATGACCTTTGTGGCCTTTGTTCCCTTCATTAGCTTTGGTATGGCGTACGACTTTATTGATTCTGTGGGAAATGATGTAGACGTTGTCTCTGACTCTGAAGTAAGTGTCCTTATTGGAGAATGTAATTGGGGTGTTTGTCAGGGATTTATAACATGCTCTGTTCTGTAGTCTTGAAAAATTGCTGATGAAATAAGATACAACTGATTATCGAATACCCTTTCTGTTAGTAAAGTAACACTGTGCCACATCTCCTTTCAAAAAGGAAGGAGTGACACCCAAAACACTGGCAGTGGTAAATAATTAATATTGATGGCTGTGTTTTAATAATAGCAGTTGTTAATAAGTCATTAAAATGTGTGGGATGATTTATATAATGTTACCAGTTGAGAATTAGAAATGATACCTATGGCAAAATCTTTTGCTCCTAAGTTGGTCAGTTTTATCTGATATGCTAAAAGCATAGGTCAGTGCAAAAGTGACCTGTACGCACTTAACTTTAGGAAATTCCATTGTGTAAAACTAAATCTCTGCCCACCATTTACATTAACATAGGATGACAGCTAAAGTGTAGGTGATCCTGGTTTTAAAGTTTTGTCTTCCATGTGTTTGTATTTAGCTATTTCTGTACAGTACAGTACGTATAACCTTAGGAAAATAAAGTTTATTATGCTTTAAAATTGAATGAAGTTAAAATTTGAAAGAGTTCAAGTCACACTAAAAAGGTCTTTTTTAACTATTTTTCCTCTTAATTTTTTAAAGAACATAAAAAAGCTCCTGAAGATTCCCTACAGCAAGTCCCATGTAAGCATGGCTGTACACCGCATAGGAAGGACTCTCTTACTTGATGAGTTAGATATTCAGGAACTCTTCATGAGATCATCTCAGGTGATACTTTTTGTGGAAAAACAACCATTAAAGCACTTATTTTAACAACTTAAGGGCACTAGCAGTATTGTTTCAAAGAAAGGCTGAAGGGGGAATGCAGTTCGGCAACTGAGAAATGAGACGTTTCGTGGAATATAAAGAAGTTTTAATAACAAAAAAGTAGAAAACAGAGTGAACGGGGAAGAAACTTATTTATAACCAACAGCCAGGATTCTTGCAAAGAAAAGGATGAAACCAATGAAGAAAGTTGTGAAAAATCAGAAATCTAAGGGGATAGTTAAAAATTTTGGAAAAGTCCTTTGATGTCTCCATTAAAGAGATTCTCATGAAACATAACTGCCAGGAAATGTGAAGAATGTTAGAAATTATTCCTATGAATACATAGTTATTAGAATTAATTGGTTCGCTTAAAGCAGAGGTTCTCAAACTATTTTGGTAAATGAGTTCCCCACCCTCCCATGTGATGGTGGATACTTTTTGAAAAGTGTAACAGTAACGTTTGAGTTTCTCAAGGCTTGCTCTCCATTTCTGTACTTGGACTGGGGACTGTTGGCAGTTCAGTATTTATGCTTGCCACTGGTCAAGCTCTTGGGATGTGACAGTGAGTAAGTCACAGTCCTTTGCTGGCAGCTTACAGTTTTGGCATGATAAACATACCCAGATAATTTCAATATGGTATGCCTATTGGGACTTACTCCAGGTACTAAGGAATGTGGTAGAAAGAAAAACTACTTCTCCTAGACTGGCTCAGGGAGAAAAGGAAGACAGATTTCCCAAAAGAGGTGATAGGATTGAGTCTAGAAAGATAGTGTTTGAGTATGTGTTTATTAAATAGATTTTATATTTTCTTTAAAAGAGGAGTGGGTAACAAATTGTTTTGATTACAGGTTTGTTGTATTTATCATTTTCTTTTGTTCCTCAGACTGGTGATTGGACATGGCTGAAAGAATTTTATCAAAGACTCATTGATCAGAAGTGGCAGAGGAAGAAAAAGAGCAAAGAGCACTGGTATCAGAAGGCTATTCTTTCCAAGTTTTTATATTACAGGTACTTGGCTACTTGATTATTTTTTATCTTAAGGAAAATGAAATTCTGTTCTGAAATTTAATTTTAAGCTATAAAAGTAATTTAAGTTTTGCAACTATTGATGACATTTCAATGTCTTCTATTCTTTTTTAAATAAGATTTATGGTTGATTATGGAATTTAGCTTTTAAAAACTGGTAGACTATCACATAAAGTTAACTTTAGTAACAGTGTGATATTTTTATTTCTGATTTGGCCAGTATCAATGGTGATGGAGCCGCTCAGCCCGTCCCATCTGCTGCAGAACAGCAGGAATCATCCAGTTCAGATCAGACAAATGATGCAGACGGGGCTTCGTGGCCCGCCCCCTTTGAAATGCCTTCTTCAGTTTCTGAAGATCCCAGTGCTTCCAGTCAGGTTGGTTAGTACTTAGATGTTAATTCAGTAAACTCATTTAAGAAGACAAAACCAATGATCTTGTTAATAAAAATAGAACAGGAGTAAAAAGTACTCTAATTTATGTCTTATAATTAATTGAAAAAATTACTTTAAAAAATTTTTCAAAATAGAATTTATAAAAAATACTATGAATAGCTAGATTAGATTTTTAAAATTAATTCAAAATATTTAAAGATTTTTATTAGCTTTTAAAATAGCTTACCAATATGTTTATCAATACCGATTATCTCCTTGAAGTCGTAAGAATATTATATGATTTAGTGATATATAGAATATTTTAAGCTTTAGACTTACAGTAAATGCTTATCAAATATTGAGACTCACAGGTCTGTTTGTAATTTAATACTGACCTTCTTACCTTAATTTTTAGATTGTTAAGCCTAAAATTGCCCTTAAGATTTTCTGGGTGAAGTTCCTGAGACTTAACCCACATTAATATTATAAAGCTTTTAGAAAGGAAGAGAGAGTAGTATGTCTGTTTTGTCTCTTGCATTCTTGGGTTTTTTTCTTATTTTTTGTTTAGTTTTTGTCTTTGCTGTGTCTATCAAAGAGTAAAGTAACTGCATCTATGTAAATTTATGCATGTCTGTTTTTAGGAAAACATATTGACAAAGTCGAAGAAGATAAAAATGAGATCTTTGGTAAATTGTGTTTTTCCTCTTGCTATGTGTTCTCACGTATATGAACATTATTTGTCCAGATTGCTGCTATCCTCATAAACTACAGGGTGATAGGAGGGAAATACATTTAACTTGATTTTAGTTTTAGTAGGTTTTAAGATAGAGAAAGCTCATTAAGCTATGTAATGAATTTAAATTTTTTCCAAAGTTAGGAAGGTTATAAAGAAAAAGAAGTAATTTGCAGGTTCACATAGTGCTAACCTCCAGGAGGGGGGTTGTTGTGCGAATGAGAAGGGACATGGGTGCTGGGTGCTAGCAGGGACCAGTATCATGACCTGGGTAGTGATTACATGGATAATTTGCTTTGTAATTAGTCATTTTACTGTATGATTTATTTTATGCATTTTCCGGTATGTGATTATATTGCATTAACGGAGTTTTTAAAAATTCATTTAGTATTCCTTGACTTCAAAACCCACACATTACAAAAAGACCACATAACAGAAATATGAATCTCCTACCACCCCTCTGCTTGTCTTCCAGCCTTAATTATTTTGTCCTTACTTTGTTTAGGGCTTATTGTGAAAAATCAGGGAGGCTTTTGAGAATCTGTAGACTTGTATGTGGAGGAAGTAAACTGGCGTCTATTTAATGCCTCTTATGCCTTGTACTTTAAGCCGTGTATGTGTATGTGCGTACGTATACATTTTTTTCATCCTTGGAGCTGTACATGTATTCAGTGTTGATGGTACCATTTTATAAGTGAGTAAACTAAAGTTCATAAAGAGTAGATGTTTGCTCATGGTCACACTGCTGGTGAAATCTGAAGATTTAAACCCTGAGCTTTCTGACTTCAGAGACCTGTCCTGACAGCAGTACTCCGCTGCATCCATGTGGTCCACACGTGTTCAGAAGGGCCGTGTAAGAAGTAGGGTTGTCACAGCAATGCCGTGGTCCTAAGCAGAGCTAGCCTGCCATAAAAAAAAAAAATCCTCTTTGACAGAATATTTTATGTAACATTATACTGCCTAAATTTCAGATTTAGAGATTGTTGTGTACTCTATTACCTCATGAATTCTTTTTTTTTTTAGAAGATTTTATTTATTTATTTTGACAGAGACAACGAGAGAGGGAACACAAGCAGAGGGAGTGGGAGAGGGAGAAGCAGGTTTCCCGTGGAGCAGGGAGCCCGACATGGGGCTCGATCCCAGAACCCTGGGATCATGACCCACGCTGAAGGCAAATGCTTAACAACTGAGCCACCCAGGCGCCCCTACCTCATGAATTCTTATTCCCAAAACTAACCTTGCTGGTTTGAGGGCTGTGTTAAGCAGTGTTAGAGTTTAAATAGGTGTCTGTGGTTGGCCTTGGAGCCAGACTTTTATTGATAACATTATAACCCAGAGCCCAGACTCCCACTAAGGCTGCTACCTTGCAAATACAGTTTGGGGATTTGGTCCACAGGTTGATGACTTGTCTGTACAAACAAATAAAAAAGCTTGAAGTTCTAGTGGGACTCTTTAAGAAGAGTACAAGGCAGAGCAAAAGCACTGGAGATTCTCCCCCACCCCCACCGTACTTGCAGTCGAGTGTACTCACTTCACAGGCAGGGGCTGAGCTTATTAGCATGCACATAGGTTGAGAAGTAAGAAATTTATGGAATAAGCTGTGCACATGCACATACCGATCTTGGGATTAAAGGTTTAAAGTAACGTTTCTTAAGACAACTGTCCCTAATGGTTGGAAATTTGAGTGGTGGATTGAGTTTACCCATTGTCAAATGTTCCCCTTCCTTAAGTGTTTTCTAGAATATATTCCAGAGAATGTATTAAGAATAAAACGTGTTCCAAGATTAAATAAGTTTGAGAACATTGGATTTTACAGGGGGGAAGTTGATTTTTCTACTATAGAACCTTTTAGAGGCTTTTTTAATGTAGTAAGCATTGTTACTGTCCAAAAGCAAGTCTATAGTGAGCAGTGGGTTTCAAAAGCTTACTCTGGACGTTCTTCACTGAGTACCTCAGGGATTAGTGTTCTGTGAAGCACATGTCAGACAATGGCAAACGTCGGGGCTGCTCTGATGACCAGTGTCTCGAGAATAATATGGCTGAGGGGTGATGGCTGGCTCAGTCAGTAGAGTGGGACTCTTGATCTTGGGTTTAAAAGTTTGAGCCCCATGTTGCATGTAGAGATTACTTCAAGATCTTTTTAAGAATAAAGGAAGGAAAAATAAAAAGAATCCGGCTGAGGTTTCTTAGAAATTTTTTTAATTCAGTGGAGGTGGGGTGGGCTGAAATAGCAGTGGTATTCAGATTTATCCAAAAGAGAAAAAACATGAAAACTTTGAAAGCTTAAAATAATCTTTAATCTTTTTTGAGTATGATCTAAATGTGATTAGCTTATTAGAATAACTATGATAATTAAGAGCTGAAGTAAGCCACACATTGATGAGTTCATGATTTGCATATTAGCCCTAAATTCACAAAAGTAGATTTGAGGTTTATACTTTGAATGTTTAGGGGATACTCTTGAAAAGTAGGCCATTGTGAGAAATATCGGCAGCAGAGTCACTCCTTATCCTTGCACTTTTCACAGGGAAGTGAGCCTCTTGAACCCTCATACATAGTGGGGCATGTGGCCTCAGCACCCAAAGAACAAAACCTGACTACTTTATTCAATGACGGGGAGAACAGTCAGGTATGCTTTCCGTGGTGTCCAGATTGGGACGCCTGATCCCCAGTCTACTTTGTCATTTAAAAGCTAGTCTGAATTGGAATTTGTAGGGAAAAAAGTCCACTTGATCCTGAAAATCACTTTCTAAACATCTCTGTGATCTTATAGCTCTTTAACTTTAATTTACTTTGTCTTCTTTGTCTTTCCTTTTTCTAGAATTTCTGTGAATCATGGGGGGAAATTATGGATCTCCTGTGTATTACATAATAACCTCTCCTATTTTATTTTTAATCAAAGGGTCTTAAAAATGATTTTGTTCGGAATATCTTATGGACATTTGAAGATATACATATGTTAGTTGGCTCCAACATGCCTATATTTGGAGGAGGCAGATATCCAGCAGTCAGCCTACGTCTCAGGTAAACCAAAATGGTATTTCTTTAGAGTCAGTGTTTTATCTGCTTTCACTTAATCTGTTAATCATCACCTTTATCTGGGTTTTTCACCCCCCTCCCAAATCAGCACAGTAAGGATGGGGCTATTATCAGCAAATGCTGAAAGTCCTGGGGCTGGGTTTGCATTCAGGTCCTTAATGAATGGAGTCAGAGATCTGTTGTACCGTCTTAATCTTATGTTTGAATTCACAACGAGTGAGAATATAATAGAATTTAATTAGTTAAGGAGATGGTTTACCAGCTTCCTGTTAACTAATTGTGGGCACTTCTGTTAGTACTCCAGCTGTATGTGTTCCTGTCAGCCAACGTGAGCTATAGCATGGGCATTATTATAGGTGGTGGTCAGTCTTTCACCTCAGGTTGTATGAGGAGCATGCAGTAGGCTCACAGTAATCTGCTATCCTATTTCCTTCTACTCTTACTGAAAACTTGTATGGATTCCAGTTAGGAACGCGAGCGGAACTTAGGGAAAGATGGTAAAGAACGCACCACGTGAGCTACATGTGCATATCTCATCAGGAAATAAAGTTAATATGGCATTTTTCACCTAGGGGAGAATAGATTAAAATGATTAAATGGTGGAAATAAGTCTCAGATGGTTTATTATGGAACATCTTAAACTCCATAACACTAGAAATATGTATTTTTAGGGACAACAACAAACCAATTAATGTGCTAACTGGAATTGACTATTGGTTGGACAACTTGATATGCAACGTACCGGAACTTGTGATGTGTTTTCACGTAAATGGAATTGTGCAGGTAAGTAAGGTACAGTGTGACTTCTCTAATTTTCTTCCAAATGTAAATCAGTGCAGAGTACCTCACCAAAGCTTATGAGGCTCTTAAATACTAGGCTGTCTTTTTAACAAGGAAGATTGTTGTAAATAAACTGAAATTTGAGTGTTTTCACATTTGATTGGGTAATATCAGAATTCTAGATGTTACAGGAGTATAATTGTGGGAAGTTCATAAATATACTGCAACCCACATTTGTAGCCATAGAACTCTGATTTTAATGCTAGGTGTTCATAGTAATTAATTACCTAAAAGTGTCTATACAGTGGAGATAGCCATTTGGTATACAAATGTCTACTCAGTATATGCAGAGTCTTAGGGGAAGTTTACAACAATAATGTGTAAAGTTGATAGTTTATATAGCATATTGTTATTGAGCTTGTTCTTTTTGTGAGGCACTTTATCCTCATAATTATAAGTATTGAGGGAAAACAAAGAGTAAAGTTTGGTCACTACCGAGGAAGGTAAAATGCTAACGGGAAATAACAGGGTGCAAAGAGAAAGATAGGAGACCATCTGTTAGAAGGGCAGGACACCCATGTAGGTCCGGGTGGTCAGGGAAGGTGAGATCATTTCTGATTTGATTTGAAAGAGACTTCTGGAAGAAGTGGTCTCTCCACTGAATCTTGAATGGTAGCCTCTCCAAAAATAAGAGATGAATGTTAGAAGACTATAGTGTTAAGTAAATGAAGGGATTGATAATAGATGCATCTAGGGACACAAGATTCATGTAACAGAATAGCAAATAGATTAGAAAAGCCGAAGTCAAATAATGGAGAATCTAGAATACTGAGTGTGGGCTTAGTTCGATTGGTAATCTGGAATCTGTGAAGGCTTTGCATCTGGGAGGTGAAATTCGTTGTGTTGGAGGCTGAGTTTGGAGATGGTTTGTAGGACAGGCACGGGGGACTTGGAGACAAGAAGCCTGGGGGAGGGCCTTGCTGTACTTTTGCAAGTAACTTGATGGACTTAGACTGTAGAGAAAATACTAAGAATTGACAGTGATAAGAAGGAGCTAGCATTTATTGAGTGCTTGTTTTGTTCCAGACACTTTGCTAAGTGCTTTATATGCATTACTTACTTGATCTTCTTAGCTGCTGGAACACCAGTATTCCCTTTGAAGAAGAGGGAAACTTGAGGATCAGGGAGCTCAAGTGAGTCGCCCAGGGCCCCATTGCTAGTAAGTGGTGGTGCCAGTATTTGAACCTGTATCTCGCTGAGGCCATGCTTCTAACCATTGTATTCCAACCCAGTGATTCTGAACCTTCAGTGTTTATCAGAATCACTCGTGGTCTCTAAAAAGACAGTTTGCTTGGCTTCCTAGTGTATCAGGATAGGTGGGATCTATGTATCTGTCAAAGAAAGGAAAAAAAAGAAAGCTTTGTAGATGATTCTGATTTGCATTCTTGGTTGGGAAACACTGTTGTACCATTACCCTAAACAGCAGCATTTAATGAGAGGCTGTGGCCGGAGGGGGTGGTTCCAGAGAATTCCAGGGCTCACGGTCTAGAGTCACCACCGTGTCACTGCCGGAGATGTGGGGACATTGAACTGGTTTAGGCAGGGAAGGTGATCGGTCTTCATCATGTGTTCCATTTGAGGAAAGCATTGAAATGTCCATGAGCAGTTTGAAGTTACAGGCCTTGGAGAAGACGGGGCTAGAGAAATAACCTGAGGTCCGTCTCCCTGGATACTGTTGGACGTCATCACCACGGGAATCTATTCAGCTCAGACTCTGGAGCCTTCCCCCGTGTGGGTGAAAGGGGAGGGGGGGCCTGAAGAGTGCAGTATAAAATCCAGGATTTTAAGGAAGGAATTATGACGTGGGGCTTTAGATGAACCAAGAAGGAGGAAAACCAACCTGAGGAGGCTATTTGGTCTTCTTTTCCAATCGATTTGGTGTTTCTTGTCTTAGCGTTTTCGGAAAATGTGGTCAGAGACGTTTAAGGAAGTGTGAACAGAAGACAAACTAGAAAGAAATGTGGAGGTACTTTAGAAGTCGTGGCAGTGGTTTCCCTGTGGCCTCTACTCTTGCTGCTGCCTCCAGTCCCCATCTCTGTTTCTGTAAAGGAGTCCCGTCCGTAGCTCAAGGGAAGAGTAGTGTCTACTGGAGGGACTTGCTGAGTGAGTCTAGTGTCTGGGGGAAAAGCAGGCTGGGTGAAGTCTGCCTTCATCTACCACCCTCCCAGGTGAAAACCACCAGGGAGAACGGAAGGAAGTGTATGCTGCAAGCTGTTCCATGTGAGAACAGAAGCAGGATCATGCCTAAATTTGTGGTTCTGAATTGGTGGTGATTCTGTCTTGAGACCTGTTCCTGTGGTAAGCCAACAGCATTGCTGACAGGTGGGTCGGATTCTTTTGGAATGTTGGAGCAATAAAAAGATCGAAAACCAGTGGGTTCAGCTCTTCGGGGCTGCATAGATCTCTGATTGCAGGATTTATATATTTGGTTCCTTTTTAATAAGAGAAGGGTTGCTGCCTGGGTTTTCTCTGAAACTGCGTTCTGTCTGTGTTTTACAGAAGTATGAAATGATAAAAACCGAAGAGATTCCCAATTTGGAAAACTCGAACTTCTCTACGAAAGTCATAAAAGACATTGCACAGAATATTTTATCGTTTCTAAAATCTAACTGTACGAAAGAAGGACATACCTATTGGCTGTTTAAAGGTAAATTCCTTCTTGAATGAACGATAATAATTGATTTGAGTGACCCTGGTAAACTAAGGTTTGTTTTCCTTTTCAGCAAGTGGCAGTGATATAGTGAAGCTTTATGATCTCACTACTCTTTGTGAAGAAACTGAAGACAAGTACCAGAATCCATTCACAATGCCGGTGGCTATTCTCTTATATAAGTGAGTGCGTGAAGAAGTAGCCTTACGTAAAATTTTAAAGTGCACAGCCACACTATCGGGGCCAAAGCTTTTAAATACCTTTTAGGTTTTTGTAGCTTAAGAAACAAAGTATGTACATATGTTTACAGGCTGTACCACAGTCAACTTGGGGGGGAAGTAAATACCATATTTTAAAATACAGTATCGTTTCTTATATCCCTTATTTTATTGGAAGGTGAGAAGAGCATGCTTGTACTTGGGTCTTGCAGAGAATGAGGAATGGGGTGTAAAGTTGATATAAACATTTTTTAGGGTTGCTTGCAACATGATGATGAAGAAGAATCAAAATAAGAAACACTACGGGACTATTAGAACATTGCTTCTTAATTGTGTTAAATTGTTGGACAAAAGCAGACATCCTCAAGTAAGATTAACATTTATATGCTCTTTAAAAATATTCTAGCATTCTGAAAGATTGTTGCCTAGACTTTAAAGCCTCTTAATTCATAGTCTGAACCGCCTTGTCCATTATGGTAGCCAGTAACCACTTGTGGCTGTTGGGTGCTTACAATGTGCTTAATTTGAATTGAGGTGTGCTTTAAGTGTAAAATACACATTGAATTTTGAAGGTTGGGTGTAGATATTGCATATTGAAATGATAATATTTTGTGTTATTGAACTAATATATTAAAATGAATTTCACCATATTTTACTTTTCATAATTTAGCCACAAGAAATTTAAAATTTAAATTTCTGGCTGACATTACATTTCTGTTGGATAACACTGTTCTATAATTTTAGAACTCCTGTCATTTTAACAGTGGTGCTGTTTTTTCCTTTGTCTTAGCACTTCTAGAAGGTGGAAAACTATTTTACAGTATTTTTTAAAAGATCCATTTACACAAACAGGCCTTGTTATCACTTTGTTGTATAAATAAGGTTCACATTCTGTGCTTTTTCAGTGTATAAAGCATCTCTTAAAATAATCTTTTAGTCATGTGCCCCACAATTTTACACCACCCTTACCCTCAGTTGTCTGAATCTGACAACTCCTTTTTGGTGTAATGCTAGTTGTATTCCGTTTAAATTAGGAAAGGCATGGAGCATATGCAATGTTTTTTTAAAGATCCAAGTTAATTTTAATTGTACCCACATCTAGTTGGATATAAAAGTTTATTCTAGAGACCAAACCAAGAGAAAACGCTTTTTGAAGAAAAATGGCAAAATAATTTCTGACTTCAATATCTAATTGCCGCTTGAGGTGGTGGTGTTTAGTGGAAATTGAATAGTTTATGTGAAAGTTAGAAAAGGGTGTTGAAACTGTTGAATGTCTGTGATCAAAAATAACAACAGATAATAGAGTAGAATAAATAGTAATATATAAATGCTAATTTTAAGAGATGCCAGGATGGACTTTTCCTTCATTAAGCTAGTGGGGGATTTCCCCCCTGGAACCAAAGATCATATAATAAATATCAGTTGCTTATCAAACCCTTATTAATTAATAGCTTGTAAAGAGAAATTCTGGTTTCTCAGTTAATACGGAGTGTTGTCTTGCTAATATTTTAGTTACGACACTCCCTGTGAAAACTTTTCTTTATTTCCAGTTGCCACCCTTTTTTAAGAACAGAGGGCTGGGGATGGAGTAATTGCAGGAAATAAACATAACCCATGAAGATTTTGTGGAGAACCTTCACAGTATTGATAACCTTGACTTGAGAACAGTTCTGTGTGTATGACAGTGTGGAAACAGCCTGTTTGCAGACCTCCTAAAATTTGTTAGTACAGTAGTAAAATTTATTCCACTTTAGAATGCTCAGTTTTGATGACAATCACATGTATTTCTTTTTTTTTTATAAGATTATTGCTTCAGCCAATTACATGCTTTCAGAACTTTTTCAATTAGATGAACCTAAAAAAGAAGAAAGCTCAGAATCTCCTTTAAATGAGAATTCTGATGAAAGTTACAGTGAAGAGGAGGAAGAGATGCCGGACAGCGATGAAAATGGATCCTATAGCACCAGTTCTGATCCCTCAGATGATAACAAAGCAGTAGCTATTATTAAGTCTGTTGGAGAATTGTCAGTTCCAGAAAAATACAAATCCATTCATCAAATCCGAGTAAGCATCGTAAAATTGTATTAAAGTTCTGTCAATGGAAAAACAATTATTAACTGAATACAGCTAGCCTCTCAAAAGATGGCATTACTGGGGCACCTGCGTGGCGTACTCCGGCTCTCGGTTTCAGCTCAGGTCATGATCTCAGGGTCTTGAGATTGACCTCCGTGTCAGGCCCCGTGCTCAGTGCAGAGTCTGCTTCAGATTCTCTCTCCCTCTTCCCCCACCCCTCCTGCTTGTGTGTGCTGGCGTACACGTGCGCTCTTGCACTCGTTCACTCTTTCTCTTTCAAATGTCTAAAAAAACAAAAATTCAGTAGATCCTTCATGGTCCAGGGCCTAGTAACCATTAACTTTATGAATACTAAAACCTGTTTTGTAATTGCCCCAGGGTAACTGATCCACATGCAAACCAATGGTAGACGATGTGTAAACCACACATCAGTATATTAATTTTTATGTAGGAGATTTTCGTTTGCAGTGACCAGTGTATAGTCCTGTCTCCTCACCAGGGTATTCATTCTCAGTTTCTGGGTTACTGGGAAACTGAATGTGTAAGAGCAGACAAGGGGTGGCTTGTTGATCCATTTGTGGGGAAGCTGGTACCTTATCCCGGTGCTACAGGACAGCACTTTTCAGTGACTGGGCCATATCAACTAGATTGGACATCTCTTGCCTGGTCAAGGTCAGATAGACTCTAACCACTTCCTACCCTTTAAGTTCTATTGACATGGACTGCACTGACTATTCTCCCAATTGGTCATTTTCCAGACGGTAGAATTACGTTTCAGTTTGCTAAATCCTGATTACTTTCCAGTCCTATCTTCCTGTGATCAGGTCCAAGTCAGCCTTAAAAGACTCTGGCTATTCCTGAAACTGAATATAGTCGTATATACAGATAATCTCTTAACGTAAGTTCTGAGTTTAACTTTCAGATGGAAACTTTATATCCAGATAGATTTTTAGAGGACACCTCTGTCACCCAAAACATTGCCTATCTTTTTGACTTTTCACTTTCCCCTCTCATTTACCATAGCCACATTGCCTTTTTTCCTGCCTCAAGCTCATCAAGATCATGCCCATGTGAGGCATCTGCTGTCGTGTGTGCTCGGCACATCCCAGAAGTTTTCATGGCTGCCTTTTTTAAGCCTTAAGTCTTGATGGAAGTGTTGCTCCTTCTGAAGATTTTCCCCTGACCACTCTAGCCAGAGCATGCTACATTTTTATCTCCTTCATGGAGATCATAATCTGTATCTAAAGCTTGTTTTGTTTCCCTTCATGAAAACAGAAGCTCCCTGTACGTGTAGACATTCTTGTACCTCCCATGTTGAGGACACGTAATGGGTGCTCAGGAAATACTTGATTAAATGACTACAGGACAAGTTCTTAACTGTCCATCTGAGTTTTAGTGCACTTCCAGCTTGAACCCCCCAGTGGAATTAAAAAAAAAAAAAAGTTTTTCCTGATTATAAACAAGATTACTGATGGCAAAAGTTCTGTGTATTTGGGGAACTGCATTGTAACACAAGACCCTAGATTTATGGGGCAAGTAGATGACAAAGACGTAGTGGTATATTAGTTTGCAGTTTTTTACAGAGGTGGCACTTTTTATCAATATCTGAAGCACTCAAAAAATGCGGTCCTGTTATTCATATAAACAGGTCTTTTGTTAGCTTTGCCTTATTAGTGAACTTTTGAAACTACAGTCAGCGTGGCTTCACCTCATTTCCTGCTCAGTGACTGCCCACAGACAGGTTACTTAACATCTGTGCTTGATGCATAGTGAGAACAGTCATTCCAGCCTTGTAGGATTCACCAAAAATGAAATGCTTCGCAGAGGCCCTTACACAGAAGATCACTTAGTAGATTCGGGTTGTTAACTGGTTCTCATAATTAAGCATATAAATTGTACAAATTATGCAATGAGACCATTGGTGATACTTGTTAACTTACTGCTAAATTGATGATATTGTTAACTGTGTGTTACCAAGTATCAGTGCTAATTAGGGATTAAACTCACCTATTAGATTAGGTATACATGTATCTAAAACATTACTCACATTCTTGCTTTTTTCTCATAATAGAATTTTTAAAACTGTAAGAATTTAAAGTAACATATACTTTGGAAGGTCTTTTTATTAGGCAAGGTTTTTGTGGATGCTTATGTCACTTTTATCTGTAGTGAAAGCGGTACATTAACCTTAATATCAGTTACCTCACAAAGCTGAATACACAGCAAATTTTGAAATTATTGATGTGTAGAGTTTTAATAATTCCCAGGAGCTGAGAGCTGTGAAGTTTGTCACGTGGGCAGCATATTAATAGTTCTAAATGTTTGTTTCTGAAGCCCAGTTGCACGTTCCCAGTTTGCCATGACACAGAGGAGCGCTGTAGACTTGTGCTTAGCTATGTTCTGGAGGTAAGTCTTAATTTTGTCTTCACTGTTTCAGTAGACTTATATTTGGTATGCACATAGTGCTTGTTTATTGGTGTCTAAACATTATTCTGAATGATATTCTGCTCTGGCTTTTTTCCCCTTTAAGCATAAAGTGAAAATTAGTTTTTCCCAACCGTTTCAAGTAAAACGTAGTCTTTTCAAGTCTGTTTTCAAAATTTAAATACTCCTAAATGTGTTCAGAGCCTTATATTTAGTTTCTAGTTGACCTTCAGTTATGTGTATAGTAAACGTTTCTCCTCTTTTAAAGGGGTTAAAATCTGTGGATAGCAGCATTAAAAAAGAAAGCGACCTTCCTGCAGCTGACCCCAACACCCCAATCCCATTAAAATATGAAGATGACTCCACAAGGGGGGGTCCTGAGGGTCTGGAGAAGCAGATGGCCTTGTTTTTGGACAAAAGTAAGTTGAATTGATGTGCAAATAAGGACTTTTCTAGAGAATAGTACCCTAGTCCTTTACCAACAGCAGACTTCTGTCAGTTAAGGCAGTCACGGAAAGGAATTCAGGAGAAGGGTATCATGTGAATGGAAAGTGGGGGGAAATACCATTCATTCAAAATATAAAACAAAGGATAATTTTGACTCTTTATAGATACTCCTAATAAGTTCCGCTTCTTCCAGTTCCCTGCAGCGAGGAGCTAATGCCCTCAGCTCAGTAGGGTTCTCGTAAGAAATTACTGCTTCAGTAAAAGCAGTCGTGTGTTTAAGAGCAGACTTTGGAACCAAACTGCCTAGCCTCAATCTTGGCTTTGCTAAGGCAAGTTCCACGTTTTTGAACCTTATTTTTTTTTTCCCCACTCTCAAAATGGAGACAATAGTGCCTACTTTAAAGTTTTTATATGGATTAAATGAATTGATATGTGTGAAGTACTTAGAACAGTGCACGTAATAAGTGCCATGGGATTGTTGGCTTTTGTTACTGAGTGGGCCTTGAATAAGCTAGAAAGGTTGCTTATAAATTGTCTAATTTGTTCCTCAGGAAAGTCACTTCGTGAAGAACATGTGGACTTTTAAAAAATCCCTTTCAGTTGCTTAAAAAGTTTTGGAAGCCTGTATGTTTGAAATACCAAGAGCTTTCCTGATTTTTCTCTTCATGAATATAAGTTGTATGTGGGGGGAGTAAATTTATTGCCCTAGCGTTTAAGTACTGCTTCCTGTGTGCCCGGCTTCAGCCTTTATACCGGGAGGAGAATACCAGGACTTGAGACATCTCTGCCTTTTTTATGGTACTCTTTTTTTTGAAATGCCTTTTCTCTCTTCCTTCGTCCCCAACTCAGCTGTTGAAAATCCTGCTGATGTTCAGGAGATCTATGTTCACCTCTTTCTCTGGTCAGAATTGATTCTGCTAGCACTTTGTCCTTGAGCACGTAACTGAAGCCTGCCTTATGTCATAGTTAGCTGTGTTGAGTGGTTTTATGCACACACACCAATACAACTGTGAGCAAAAACTGTGTCTTACTCAGTTCTGGTGTTCTCACCAAGCCTCACACACAGAGAATGCATACAATAACAGAGGAAAAAGAAATACATGCCCAATTAAAACCATAAGAGAGATTGTAAGTACCTTTCATTGGATTGAAAGATTCATGTTGTCACTGATCAAAAAATGAGAAATCTTGAGGCTCAGAGATTGGGGAGGGGGATTCCCACGGCATTTTGTTCTTACCTCTGTAGTTGCACTTAATAATAGATTCTGCTGTGGTTTGTGTTAGCAGCCTATCTCTACCTCTGGTGTGCAAGATCTCCAAGGATGGAGAGCAAAGAACTTCATGTCACGGTTTCTGGTGCCTAGCATAGTGCTTTGCACAAAAGTTGATCATTTGTTAGATGAAGAAGGTAGTAGTAGGCTGGGCTTTATTAAATAAAGCGTGTTCCTGGTGGAGGAAACAGTTCACTAAGAGAGGAGGTGGAAAAAATAGGCATCTGTGTGGGCAACAAGCACTCACTGGACTTTGGCTGATGAGTAGGAGTAAGGGTGGAATACTGGGGAGGCAGACAAAAATGTTACCCAGGAAGTGGGCCAGGATGCTTAGACAGGGCTTAATAAGTGGTACGGAGCCCTTTCAGTGTTCTAGCACAGGGGTTCTAGAGCCTGGCAGGTTAATACACAGACTGGAGAAAGGACATGCCAGTCACGAGTTATGTCAGTGACCCTGAAAGAGCATGACAGAGTTGATGGCAGCAGGGAGCAGAGAGAGCGCCTTCAGAAATCCCAGTGAGGGTCTCTTGAAACACTGCCATTTTACTCGGTGGTTAAGTAGTAAAGCACAGTATTTACCAGTCTTGTAGCCATTGTACCTAAGCTTGGACTGTCTGTCAAGAAACATTATTTATAGTGAGACTTACATTCAAATAAAATGTGCTTCCTTTCCCCTCCTCCATTGTCGTAGTGGGCTCCCTTCAGAAGGGTAATTATTCCAGTCAATCTGGAATGATCCCTGGTTCTTGGCAACATAAAATGAAACTCCAGCTGATTCTCAAGTCATCAAAGGCCTATTATGTTTTGTCTGATGCTGCCATGAGTCTTCAGAAATATGGAAGAGCGTTACGATACATTAAATTAGCTTTGCAGAGCCATGGTAAGTCATTGTAAATTAATACACTTCATAGACATTGGGAGGGGAGAACAGAAAAGGCATCTGAATCACAGTGAAGTTTTACTCCTATTTCTGTTGTAAAATTTAACTTTGAAATAACTTTTTCCAGTCTTGAGTGTGTTACTTTGTATTTTATTTTCTGCTCTGGTTGATTATCTCTTCCTTTTGAAATACATAAAGCCATATGTGATAACTGACATAACATAAGCTTAGAATAGATACAGTGGTACAAAGCTTTCAGCTAGTAACAAATTATCTTAATATTCACTGTATTCATTAATTTCTAATACACCGGTGTCTTTTTCTCTTTCACACCTCTTCTGCCCAGATACTTACTGCTGCCTCTGCACCAACATGCTTTCGGAAGTGCTGCTATTTCTGTCTCAGTATTTGACGCTCTGTGGCGACATCCAACTGATGCTGGCCCAGAATGCGAACAACAGAGCAGCGCATCTTGAGGAGTTTAATTATCAAACAAAAGAAGATCAGGAGATACTACACAGCCTCCACAGGGAGTCTAGTTGTCAAGGTATGCCAGTGAGACCCAGCGTTCGATTCATGTGGGGATTATTCCATCCAGCTTATGCTTATCGGAGTATGTCCAGGAAAGTGGTGAAAATATTAGTGTTTTGATATTGCAGTTTTGTTTCATTGATTGCTTCATTTTAAGATTGAACATGATCCCTCGTGTATTTGTGTGTAAAATGATTTCAAAATATTTCATAATTACTAATAATACAACTAGGACTAAAGATAAAATAAGCTCTAAGACAATTGTGTTGACTTTTTTACTCTGGTCTTTTCATGAGGTTTTCCTAGGTAACCTTGTAGTCAGTGAACCAAGCCATGGTTTTCTTTTGAAAAGGAGTAACAGTGGGTAAAAGGGAATGAATTACCTTCTGAATGATTTCTGGGGGCCCAGATCCAGAGATCATTTTTTTAAAACTTAGTTCATGGTTGACTGTCTTACTGAATATGTTACTTTGTTTTGGAGTTGTCCGATTTTAAAACTGGGAGAATTAGTCCACAGCGACTGTATCCTTAGTTACGGTCGTAAGCTCACTGCCGTCAGGGTGGTAAATGAGCTCGGAGATCCGTCCTTCTATCATGGCATTGTCGTATTTTGCTCTTAAAGCGTTGATGTTATTTGATATCCAGCTCACCAAAATTTTTGGACATTTACACATCTAGAGAAGTACATTGGGGGGAACGTAGTATTTCCTCACTTTTGCCCTCTTTCTTTGCCTTCTCTCCTGAGTTTCTCAAATGATCAGTTTCATCACGTTAATTTCATTTAAAACACTTCTGTGTGAGAGTGACGTCTCTCGTGGATGCCAGTGTTAGCAGCAGGGGTGCTCCCTTTTTTCCCCCTTGAATTTTGGGCCCTGCACCTGAGTTTACTCCAGTCCCACCAGATGGCATATTGGAGTCTTTGAGAGCTTATGTAGCTGCTGCTTCAGTGAGGTAAATGGACATTGCAAACCATAAGGTACATAAAAGTAGCCTCTTGTAGCAGTCAGCTTTATTTCAAGAACTATTTCCATTAATTAAAAAGAAAAAAAAATGTTTTACCTCGTATCGACGAACTTCAAGTCTGTACCAATGAGCAAGTGTGCTTGGTAAAATCCAGGTCATGGAAATTGTTTGGTATTTTTGGTCAGGAAGATATTTCTTTATTAAAACATTAATATCCCAGGAAAACATAGTTTTCTAAATTAAAAGATCTTTACTTTAAAACTTAAAATTTTAGATGTATTGATTAAATCCTAGTAGGATTATACCATTTTGGGTTTCTTTTACTGTCTTAAAAATAGGAGATTACATGGATACTAAGGAAAAAGGGTTCTCGGGACTCATGGTGATGTTTCCTTTTTTTTCTTTCAAGGATTTGCATGGGCAACCGATTTGTCTACAGACTTAGAGAGTCAGCTTTCAGTCAGTTGTAAATGTTACGAAGCTGCTAATGAAATCTTGCAATTTAGTGACTTAAAAAGCCAGAACCCAGAACACTACGTACAAGTATTGAAGAGAATGGGTAACATTAGAAATGAAATCGGTGTGTTTTACATGAATCAGGCTGCTGCACTGCAGAGTGAGCGAGCAGGTGAGTATCTCTTTGGAGTCCTCTCTTTATTGTCTCTTCTCTTAGAAAATCGTGCTGATTTGTATGGCCTGAGCAAAGAATTGTGGCACTTGACTTGATGTAGGAAGGGGTGCTCTGTTGATGAATCTTTTATTCTTAAGTTCTTGAGAAACAAAGATAGGAAAATACATTTCCCTTTGAGATTCATCATTTCGGTGTCCTCCATTCCCCATCTGATCAGTTCAGAAGGGAAGCGCACAGCCAGCCTGTGCTAGGCTCTGTGCTGCATGTGTAATTGACTAAAACAGTCCTCTTTCATGTCAGGAAGCCAGAGAGAAAGATCTTTGGGGTGCCGGCCTGGCTGAGTTGGTAGAGCATGCGACTCGATCTCGGGGTTGTAAGTTCAAGCCCCATGTTGGGTGTAGAGATTACATAAAAACAAAGTCTTAAAAAAAAAAAATAAAAGAGGGGTACCTGGGTGGCTCAGTCGTTGAGCATCTGCCTTCGGCTCGGGTCATGATCCCAGGGTCCTGGGATCGAGCCCCGCATCGGGCTCCCTGCTCGGGGGGAAGCCTGCTTCTCCCTCTCCCACTCCCCCTGCTTGTGTTCCCTCTCTCACTGTCTCTCTCTGTCAAATAAATAAATAAAGTATTTTTTAAAAATATAAATAAATAGGACGCCTGGGTGGCTCAGTTGGTTAAGCGACTGCCTTCGGCTCAGGTCATGATCCTGGCGTCCCGGGATCGAGTCCCGCATTGGGCTCCCTGCTTAGCAGGGAGTCTGCTTCTCCCTCTGACCCTCCCCCCTCTCATGCTCTCTCTCTCTCATTCTCTCTCTCAAATATATAAATAAAATCTTTAATATATATATATATAAAAATAAAAGAAATACAAATTTTTGGAAAATGCCATAAGCACAGATGTGGTACAGTAGAAAAGTGGGGAAAGGAGATGTTTATTGAAGTTGTGAGGCTTTTTTGAGGGCTTTTGGAAAGAAGATGTGGTTTGAGCAGATTGGTGCATGATGTAGGATATCGGCAGGAAGATGTGGGCAGGGGGGTGCTGTCCAGACTGAGTAGGCAGCATTGAGAAGGACTAGAGATGCACGGTCCAGTGGATTGTGAGGGTAGCAGCAAGTGGTCTTTCGTGATTCGGGCAGAGGATAACGGATTCAGCTGGGCCTTTGTCAAGTTTGAGATCCGGGTAGACATGTGAGTGGAAGGTCTGGCTCAGTTGTTGGTTAGAAACCTGTACTTAGAGCTTTTTGGGTTAGCAAGACATAGGTTGGGGATCGCTCAGATGATATAGGGAGGGGATATTGGATCCGTGAGAATGCTGGAAATGTCAAGACCACCCAGCGGAAGGAAGGAATAGGGCCACAGTAGAACGGAGGACAGCGGGTAAGTTGAGGAAATGTGTGTGTGCCTGGTTGTTTGTGAATTCTGCTTGGCACTGGGGCTACAAAGAGGTCCTCCTCTTTAAGTTTTGTTATGTAAGAGCCTGTGCTTTTGAGGTGTCTCTGGAGGAGGAAGTCCGTGAAGGAGCATGCAAAGTGGGTAGTCAGAAACCTAGGAGAATTAGACACAACCCAGATCATACCTCTTACAACTCCGTGGGACCACGTGTTTTGAATCTTTATAAAATAGGGCTTTGCTCAGATGTTTTTATTTGCTTGTTTTCATATCAGTCAGTTTATAGTGAAAGAGGGCCATGTTTGAGTGTCGTCTGAGTCTGCTCAGGCTACCGTAACAATACCACAGATCGGGTGGGTTAAGACAGAAATCATACTTCTCACAAGTTGGAAGCTGGAAGTCCAAGATCAAGGTGCCGGCAGGGTTGGGGTTTTCTGAAGCCTCTCTCCATGGCTTGCGGATGGCCACCTTCTTGCTGTGTCCTTACCTGGTCTCTGCGTGTGCCCCTGGTGTCTGTTTCTCTTAGAAGAACACCAGTCATGTGGGATCCGGGCCCCATCTTATGACCTCTAACTTTAATTACCTCTTTATAGCCCCTGTCTCCAAATACAGTCACATTGGGGTTAAGGCCTCGCTGTGAATTTGAGGGGGTATGATGCGACCAGGTCACCGCGATGGCTGCGTGCATCTGGTTCCTTAGCCGTCGTGTCCCTGTCCTCCTGCCCGCGTCCTTCCCTGGGACACGCAGAGGGCTGACGCTGATGTTTGCTCACATGTGTTGTTCTCTTTTTGTGTGTGTGCAGTGAGCAAAAGTGTGTCCACCGCGGAGCAGCAGTTGTGGAAAAAAAGCTTTTCTTGTTTTGAAAAAGGAATTCACAACTTTGAGTCGATTGATGATGCCACGAATGCTGCCCTTCTGTTGTGTAACACGGGGAGACTCATGCGGATCTGTGCGCAGGCGCACTGTGGTGCCGGCGATGAGTTTAAGCGGGAGTTCTCACCAGAAGAAGGCTTGTATTACAATAAGGTAACACGCTCGCATGTCGGACCTCATCCATTTACACCTAATTGCCATTTACCTTTGCCATCGCTCCCTGAAAATTTTATAAGGCTAACCAGACCTGTGGTGACGGCACGGGAGAAGACAGAACACTGAGACTGGCCCGAGAGTGCGAGGATGTACTGTTGAAGGTGGCATATTGAAAAGATGATTATTCAGTGAATCGTGTTGGCGGAAGCGGAGAAGACGTCAGGTGGATTAAAGGCTGACGTGGAGAAGGGTGACTGAGAAAGTGCCAGGAGAAAGTGGAGGAGAAGTTTTTGTGTGATGAGGCCGGCACAACACAATGGGCAGGGGTCGCAGAGCAGACGATGGATACACCTAAATGTGTAAAAATAACAGTTTCCAAATGCACAACGGAAAGCAAAATTGAAAAGCAAACCCCATTCTAGTGAAAATATTGGTAACACAGAACAGATCAGAGGTGGATAAACCCTTCATACATGAAGAAGAGTTAAGAACCATTGAAGACAGGGGTGCCTGGCTGGCTCAGTTGGTAGAGCACACGACTCTTGGTCTCGGGGTTGTGAGTTCAAGCCCCACGTTTGCACATAATGCTTACTTTAAAAATAAGTAAATAAAATAAAGAATCACTGAAAATAAACTGCCCCAATAGAAAAAAGGGCAAATAATCTTTTTTTTTTTTTTTTAATTAACGTATAATGTATTACTGGTTTCAGAGGTACAGGTCTATGATTCATAGTACCCAGTGCTCATTAAGGGGCAAATCTTTTTTTTTTTTTTAAAGATTTTATTTATTTCTTTGACAGAGAGAGACACAGCGAGAGAGGGAACACAAGCAGGGGGAGTGGGAGAGGGAGAAGCAGGCTTCCTACTGAGCAGGGAGCCCAATGTGGGGCTCGATCCCAGGACCCTGGGACCATGACCTGAGCCGAAGGCAGACGCTTAACGACTGAGCCACCCAGGAGCCCCAGGGGCAAATAATCTTGAACAAAAAATTCATACACATTAAAAAAAAAGTGGTTATTATGTAAGAAATTTCTAATTTTAAATTTTTATGAAATTAAAAATTGAGTTTCTTTTGTTTATCGTATTGCCAAGTATTTAGTGGTAACATCCAGTGTTGGAACAAGAGCTCACCTTTTTTTTTTTTTAAGACTTTATTTATTTGAGGGGGGGCGGGGGGGAGGGAGAAGGGACAAGCAGACTCCGTGCAGAGCCAGCGGCGGGACTCCGTCCCAGGACCCTGAGATCATGACCTTTGCTGAAACCAAGAGTCAGATGCTTAACTGACTGAGCCACCCAGGCACCCCAAGAGCTCTCCTTTAACAAGTACTTCACAGCTATGTGAATACTAGTGAAGAATGTTTGTGGCAGAGGAGATTTTTTTTTTTTTTAAGATTTATTTATTAGAGTGCGAGTGTGGGAGGAGGAGGGAGAGGGAGAGAGAGAACAAGCAGACTACCTGCTGATCACAGAGCCGGATGCAGGGCTCGATCTCACGACCCTGAGATTATGACCTGAGCTGAAACTGAGAGTCAGGTGGACCACCCAGGCGCCCCATGGCATGGGAGATTTTAAAATCCTTTTTATAGTTTTTTTAAGTTTACAGATACACAGAAAAATGTAGATGGTACACACAGGAAATGTAGAAATTATTGCTAGGTGATGGAATTAAATGTGATTTTATTTGCTTAAACATAATGACCATGCCCTTCAGGCTGGAGGTGGTAAAGGGTGGAAGGGGTTGCTTCTTTTTACAGTCAGATCCAGCAATCTTTTATCCTTGGGCTCATCAAGTTAGTTTTTTCTAGCTTACTACTTATATAAACTAATTTTCATTTAGAAAGGAAAAAAACCAAAGGAAGGAAAAGCATCCTCGTGCATGAGCATGAGTCAGAAGGCACTAAGGCTTATGCTGGACTCGCTGTGGAAACAGGGAGTGGCTTGCAGTCCACTTGAACTGGCTTGCCTCATTGCAACAGTTTCATTGATACGGTTTTTTCCTTTCCTCACAGTATTGCCCTTCTGTAAATTGTTCCCACACCAAATTAACATCTGGGTGATTTTAAAGTATGTTTTATTTTCATAGGTTGTTGGCATAGATTTAGACCAAGTCAGAACTGGATCTTTCTCTCCCTCACAGGCTGTCGATTACTATTTGAAAGCTCTGAGGTCACTGGGGACACGAGACATACACCCGGCTGTTTGGGATTCAGTGAATTGGGAATTGTCCACTACTTATTTCACGATGGCAACTCTACAGCAAGATTATGCTCCATTATCTAGGAAAGCTCAGGAGCAGGTAATAATATTTGCGGGGCTATAAAAGAAGTCTTCAACTTTATGCCTTTAACAGATATTGAGCATATTTTCCGTAACAAGCAGGATTTAAATATTTTTATTTAAGATTATAGGCTTGTCATTTTTTTCTCCTCCCCCTTAAAAAAAAAAAAAAACAGATTGAAAAAGAAGTCAGTGAGGCTATGATGAAGTCCCTGAAATACTGTGATGTGGACTCAGTCTCTGCTCGACAGCCTCTTTGTCAGTATCGAGCCGCGACCATCCATCACAGGCTGGCGTCCATGTACCACAGTTGTCTGAGAAATCAGGTATTGCCATTCTAACTTAAGTTCAATCTCAAGTTCATTTAAAAGTGTTCTGGTTGTTTTTCTTATATTTCACTATCTATTTAAATGCCATCTATTCTATTAGCTGCTTTAGAAAAACTTGCAGTGTAGTTGATTTTCCACTCTCGCCTCTGCTGCGTATTTTTCTTTATAATAATTGATTGAGTATTATTTTGTGAAATTACATATCTTCTGTGCACCACCCCCTCCCCACCGAGTCTCCCTCCGGACCCACCCAGAGTAACTACTGTCCTGGATTTTCAGTATGTCCGCACCTTTTCTGTTTCACCACTTAAACATTTTACCTGGTGGTGAACTTTATAGGAGAAATCATACTGTACGTATTCTGTGGTTTATTGCCTTTCACTAGACATGGTGTTTTTGAGATTCCTCCTGGTTGGTGCATTTTCTTAGTTCACTAGTATTCATTTAATGAATATATCACAGTTTATCCATTTTGTGATTTCTGAACTTTTGGATTGTTTTAGTGTGAGGCTATTAGAAGTAATCTGCTGTGAACAACCTTGTACATGAATCCTGGTACTCAGATGCATGTGTGTCTAAGAATAAATAGAGGCCAAGGTTGAAGGTACCTTCCTCCAGAATGGTTGCTTGGCTTCTGCCAAGGAATCTTGTATTTGAAGTTTCTCAGTAATGTTTGTGTGTGTGTGTGTGTGTGTGTGTGTGTGTGTGTGTGTGTGTGTGTGTGTGTTGCTGTTTCCCTTTACTTAGCTCAGGACCAAGACAACTTACCTTGCAGTCCCTTGGGTGTGGGCCTTCTTCTGGGTGCCCTTATCCTGAGAATACTGTCCTTTGAGGTCCAGCTTAATCAGAGAGGATTTCTTTTCACTTTAAGCTGGCCTCTGGACACTCTTCCCCTTGCCCCAGGACATCCTAACTAAAAATCAGGCTTGCCCAGATGGCCTAGTATCCTCAAGGCAAAAGCAAGCTTTAGCATTCCAAGACAACACAATGGGGAAAGACTTAGTGCCAGGACAGCTGGATGTCCACATGCTGGAGTTGGACTCCAGCGCCTCATATACAAAACCAAAAGTGGATTAAACACCTAACTATAAGAACTAAAACTATAAGACTTCTACAAAAATAACGACACTGAATAACATTTAGTGATCCAGAGACTTGGTTAAGTAGTTATAGTGAAACCCAGGCTTTAAGATTTGTCTTTTTATTTTATTTTGATTCTAGGTTGGTGATGAACATCTTAGGAAGCAGCACCGGGTGCTGGCAGATCTTCATTACAGCAAAGCTGTTAAGCTTTTTCAGCTTCTCAAAGATGCTCCCTGTGAACTACTTAGAGTACAGTTAGAAAGAGTGGCATTTGCAGAATTCCAAATGACCAGTAAGTCTTAACTTTTTCATTTCACAGATCTGTGTGCATTGACTTTGTGTTAGATTGTCTTAGAGTGAGACAGACGTGGGGCTCTCTCTTGAATGTAAATAATGTTTTCTTTTTAATTTGCCCATAGTTAACGGCTTTGGGTAGGGGCCAGGAGAAGTCTCTATACTTCTTGAAGTTTAGAAAATGGATTTGATTATGTTCTGTGACTATTTATGTTCGTAGAAATACTGAAATATAGCCCACGCTCTCTTACTTGGAAAAAAAAATGTGACAGGTCACTTGAGACCATTAGAGATATAAATCATCATGAACAACATAGGAAGGGAGAAGCAGTGGTCCCATTGAATTCCTTTAAACCTGCAGTGGGTACTGGCAGCTGTGGATTACGGAACTAGAACTGCAGGTCCTGAGCAAGGTTAGAGCTCTACGGGAAGGGAAGGGAAGGGAAGGAGGCAGGCAGATGAGTCGGCTTTGTTAGGGCAGGCCACAGCAGGGAGGGAGTTGCTGCCCCACGCTGAATGTGTTTGCCTGAGTTCCCCCGCTCTTGCCCACCTGCTCCCCTTCTGTAGCAGGGGTCTTTGGAGAAATAGCTCTCATGTGGTAAAGAAATAAACGTTTCTTTGAAGTGCAGCTGTTCATTTGATTTTATTTCAGTTGTTTTCTTGTATAAAATTAAAATAAATGTAATAGTTAACCAGGTAGATGACTCTTTCAGTAGAGTATCCCTAAGGATGCACAAGAAAGTGATGACATTGCTGCCTCTGGGGGCCAGGAGGAAGGCTTTCACTGTTTTCTGATTCAGACTTTATACATTTTGAGAATGTATTAGCTATTCAAAACAGTTTTTAAAAATACTTTTTACTGGGACACCTGGGTGGCACAGTCAGTTAAGCATCTGGCTCTTGATTTTGGCAGAGGTTGTGACTCAAGGTCATGAGCTTGAGCCCCATGTCAGGCTCCACTCAGTGTGAAATTTGCTTGAGACACTCTCTCCCTTCCCTCCCCCCACCCCCCCCCCCAAGAAAAATAAATCTTTAAAAAAAAACACGCACAAAAACTTTTTACTGAAAGTATTTTTAACTTTTTGGCAGTGTATACTAGATGGCAGGATTAACAGTAGCTCTTTCTGGGGGGTGCGTTTTGGATGACCTATTTTCATTTGCATCTTTGAATTTTCTGCCATGTTTGAATTCCTTCAAGAGAGCAGGCATCATTTTCATAGGAACAGATACTGGGAACAAATTTGCTAAGATGATAAATATGGTTAATTTTCCTTCTAAAAAATGTTTAAAAATTGAGTACCTGAAAAAAGTAATGTAAACATTTGGGGGCCTTTGGACCAGACTTGTCCCGGCTGGTTTCTTTGACCTTACACTCCGGTCTTATTTCAGATAGGTTGTGTTCTCACCCTGACAGAACCAAATGGTAAGGCAGGGAGACCATTGTTATTTATTGTTTTGTAGACTTAATATTTTTATTTGGGGATAATTATTAAAAGTTGGATTTTAGAAAATTTGTTGAGATTCTCATGAGCTACTATTATAGCATTTGAAAATCAGTTTTCATTAATACATTGACATTGGATGGGTTTCTAGATTTATATTTAAAGGAATGATCATTTTTGTGTTTTTAACACTCTAGGTCAGAATAGCAATGTTGGAAAATTAAAAACACTATCTGGGGCTCTTGATATAATGGTGAGAACTAAGCATGCATTCCAGCTCATCAGAAAGGAGCTTGTAGAGGAATTTGACCAGGTAAATGGAGAAAATATTTATCTTGGTTTTTTGTGTGTCTTAAGCTAAAGGGTGAACATACATAGTGAGCATTTGGGGTATATGTGTGTGTTAGGTGTATTATGTGTGTATGTGTATATACAGACATAGATATACATATATGTGCTTTGCATAAAACACATTAACAGTGATCTATTATATTTTTTTGGTGGGATTATTAAACTCTTTAAGTTGGAACTATATCTTTTATGTTAAAATTTCTTTTTCTTTAAATAACCACATAGAGCTTAGTAAGACCCAGTAGCATAACATCTCTGTTGTGTTTTCCTTTGCTTTTTTTGTTCTTTTTTGTTGTTGTTCTGTTTGTTTTTAAGAAAGAAAGAAGTGCATAGCTCTTTTATAATTTCTACCAAACTGCCGGGGAGCTGTTGAACAATGAATAGGCTTAAGCTCCTTGGAAAGCAGTTCTAGTTTGCCTGGCATTCCAGCATTCATGCTGCCTTCTGCTGTTGCTGAAAGCTTCCCTGAGTCCCCCATGGTCCACCAGCCTGTTACCTCTTCCAGGCTCGGTTTGTCCAACCCTGTAGCATGCCCATTTCCATCTCGCTCCTTTACTGCAGTGTTGCAAAGTGGGAGATTTCCATTCGGGATTAATTTCTTCTATGTAAGTGCCTGTTAGGTGTGAGGCATTTTTCACAGGTTTTAGTCTATCAGAGTGATCTCTGGGGTGTGAGGCTCATCACAGCTTCTGCCAGCAGGCTGTGCCTGGAGAAAAACAAATGACCTGGGGTTTCCTTTTGTTTTGTTTTTGGCTAAAAAGTTTATGGGGTGAGTGCAACTGTGGTCCCTTCACGTCACTATGAAGCTGTCACTCTCGGGCAGCTTAGGTAAAGTAACTTCTTGTTGTTTTCAGCCTAAGAGTGATGAGTCCACTCCAGCTGCAGATTCCTCTCCTAGTCTTAATCGAGAAGAAGTGATCAAGCTCCTCAGTATATTTGAATCTCGGTTGTCATTCCTTCTCCTTCAGTCCATCAAGCTGCTGTCTTCAACTAAGAAGAAAACGAGGTAAATCCAATGGTTCTTTGTGGAAATGCCTTTTCCAGCAGCTTAACCTGTAGAAAGGTAATAATCTCTACTGACCGAATGAAAAGATAGATAGGTTGTATTCATTCTTGTCTTTTATGTGGGTGATCAGGGATTTTAAGTGGTGCTCTTTCCTGACTTGGTAAATCAGATGAGACTCCTCTCCATGTGACCTACTACATATTGAAACTATAGAAACAGGTCTTGCTTCCTAAGAGTAAATACCCTACTGGTTATAAAGTTTTCCCTGAGAGAGATGACTGACCCTGGAATGAAGACCTCGACTGTTTCTAGTAACTCTTCATTGTCTTTAATGGGAAGGCAGGACTACAGTTTTGATATTCAGCACCAAATACACTAATAGGAAGGAGATGACAGCATCAAAATCTCTGTAAAGCCCAAGAACTTAGTGAAGAGAAGTGTGAGCATCTCAGCAAAAAATGTTCTCATACACCTCTATCAGCTTGTATAGTTCTGTTGTTTTTGCCAGAGTTATTATGTTGGCATTATTAATTTAACTTGAAATTCTAGTAGTAGGTACTAGATCAGGAAGGTAATATAAATAATATGTCTTCCTTTTTTTAAGATATAAGTACAGTCTGGCCATCACCCTACACATACATTGTTACCAGTTATTCTGTGTGTGTATTTTATCAATTTATAATCTTCAGGTGCTTTGTCTCTATATTTGTTTTAGTTTACGTGTAGTAAAATTTACTTTTGGTGGTGTATAGTCCTTCAGGCTTTGAGAAACACATACAGATATGTGTCTTCTGCCAAAATCATGACACAGAACAGTTCCATCACTCCAAAAATTCCCTCTTGCTACCTCTTGGTGGTCAGCCCCCGCTCTGCCCCAAATCCTTAGATCTCAGGGAGAAAGCTTGCTGTCTTTTACCAGTAAGTGTAGCATCAGCTGTGGGTTTTTTGTAGATGCCCTTTGTCAAGTTGAGAATGTTCCCTTCTCTTCCTAGTTTTTATCATGAATGGATGTGGAATTTTTGTCAGTTTATTGGTACACACATTGAAATGACCCCATGGTTTTCCTTCTTTAATCTCTTGATGTGCTAGAGCTCATTCAGTTTTTGTGAATGTTAACCAGCTTTGCATTCCTGAGATAAACCCCACTTTGTTGGCATGTGTCATTCTTGGGTACCCCTGGGATTGCGTGTGTTAGTACCGTGTTGAGGATTCTTACGTCTGTCTGTGAGGATGGTTCCCTCCTGCAGTATGATCGCAGTTCTGGTCTTGTGGTGGGTTTGTCTGCTGTCAGTACTAGAGCAGTGCTGGTCTTATTAAATCAATTTGCAGGTGTTTCTTCTGGTTTTTAGAAGTGTAGAGTTACTGTTTCTTCCCTAAAGGTTTGTTAGAATTTACCAGTGAAATTATCTTAACCTAGAGTTGGCTTTATTGAAAGTTTTCCACAATGAGTTTAATTTCTTTTCGTAGATAAAATGCTATTCGAGTTGACTTTTTCTTCTTGAGGAATGAAAGTGTATTTTAGCTGTTGTCAGATGTATAGGTTCACAGTGTTCCGTATTATCCTGTTAATGTCTTAAGGTGTTTGTTGTGATAACCCTCTTTTCATTCCTGATATTGCCAACTTTTGTCTTTTTTTTTTTCTCGGTTAGTCTGATTAGGAGTTCATCAGTTTTATCGATCTTTTCAAAGAACTGGTTTATTCAATTTTTTTCCCCATTGTTTTTCTATTTTCAGTGTCCTTGATTTATACATTTATCTATATACCTTTCTTTCTGCTTATTACGGGTTTAATTAGCTCTTCTACTGGTTTCTTTAAGTGGAAGCTTAGATTATTGACTTGAAACCCTTTCTCTTTTCTAATATAAGCATTTACTATAAATTCCACTCTGCTTTTGCTACATCTCACAAATGTATTTTCTTTTTCTTTCAGTTTAATTTTAATTTTTGATACCCCCTGACACAATTTTTCTGTAGGTTCTCTGGTCTTCTTTGACCCCTGTGTTATTTAGAAGCATGCTGCTTTCGTTTCTAAATAGTGGGACTTTCCAGGTAATCTTTATTATGGATTACTAGTAATTCCATTATGTGCTGAGACCATAACTTCGTATGATTTCTCTTTTTTGTGTACGTTTGTATTATGGCCTAGAATATGGTTTGTCTTTCCATATGCACTTGAAATATATGGGTATCCTGCTCTCTTGGATAGAGCATCCTGGAAATGTCAATTAAGTTGGTTTATAGTATTATTCAGGTCTTCTGTATTCTTACTGACTTTCTACTAGTTTTATCAATTACTAAGAGAGGAGTGGAATTTTCCAACTACAGTTGTGGATTCATCTATTTTTCTCTTTGGTTCTGTCAGTTTTGTTTCCTCTGTTTTGATGTGGACACATTTAGACGCGTACACATTTAGGCTTGTTCTGTCTTAGAGAATTGACCCCCTTACCATGTGATATCTGCTTTTTATCTTAATATAACTACTCAGCTTTCTTTTGGTTGATGTCTTTTTCTTTCTTTCTTTTAACCTATGCCATTTTTAGTAAAAGTGAGATTCTTATAAATGACTGGGTCTTGTTTTTTTTAATCCAAACTTACAGTTGGTGTCTTCAGACTGTTTACATTTAAGGTGATACAGTAACAGTCAGATCAGGTCTGCTCTCTTGTTAGCTGTTCTGTCTTTTCTGCCTTCTCGAGTCAATTGAGCATTTTCTGTGATTGCATTTGATTTCACTATTGATTTATTATTTATACTATTTTTTAAATGTTTTGGTGTTTGACCTAGGGTTTAGGTTTACATCTTTAATCAGAGACCACTTTCACGTGATACTCTGTGGCGCCACATGCTGTATGAAGACCTTCAGATAGTCCCTCCCAGTTCTTCCGTCTCTTCAGTTGTTACCATTCATTTCACTGTTACATATGTTACAGACACAATACACTACTACTGTTTCTGCGTTAGATAGTTACCTTTTAGAGCAATTAAAAATAGAACCATTTTTTTTTTAAGATTTTATTTATTTGAGAGAGAATGAGAGATAGAGAGCATGAGAGGGAAGAGGGTCAGAGGGAGAAGCTGACTCCCCGCTGAGCAGGGAGCCCGATGCGGGACTCGATCCCAGGACTCCGGGATCATGACCTGAGCCGAAGGCAGTTGCTTAACAATCTGAGCCACCCAGGCGCCAGAACAATTTATTTTTATATGAATTTACTTTACCTTCATTTATTCCATTTCTAGTGCTGTTCTTGGTACAGATACCATTTTCTGTCTGGTGTCCTATTCTTTCTCTATGAAGAACTTCCTTTAACAAATACCAGCAAAGAATTCTTCCATTTTGATTGTCTGAGAAAGTCTTTTATTCCTCCTTCAGCTTTGGGAGATGTTTTAGCTGGGTATAGAGTTCTAGGTTGACAGACATTTTTGTCCCACACTTAAGGGATGTCCCTCCCTTGCCTTCTGGCTTGCGTGTTCTCTGACAGGAAGCCTGTTCTGAACCTTACCTTTGTTCTTAGGTATATAATGTGCCTTTTTTCCACCAGCTGCTTTCAGGGTTTTCTCTCCCCACCCCCAGCAGTTTGAACATGATATTCTTGGGTGTGTTGTGATTTCTCCTTCCTTCCTTGGTATTTTTATTTCTTCTGTTCCATTCTCTCTCCTTTCTCTGTGGTTCCGGTTGTGCCTATGCTAATCTATCTTCAAGTTCACTGATTCTTGATTTTTGTCACAGTTGAACTTGTCAAAGGCATTCTCTATCTCTTTTTACGGTGTTCCTCATTTCTGGTATTCCCATTGGGTTTTTTCTGTAGGTTCCATCTCTCTGCTGAAGCGACCATTCTGATCTTGCGCGTTGTCCACATTTTCCACTTGAGCCTTTTAATGTATCATTGTCATTTTAAATTGCCGATCGGGGAGTTCCACCATCTGTGTCATATCTGAGTCTGGTTCTGTTGATTCTTTCTCTTGGTGTGTGTTGTTTCCTTACCTTTCTACATCTCATAGTTATGGGAAACTGGACATCTCAGCCTGAGAGAAATAATTTTCATGCCTGGAAAGTTCTTACACCTGTCCCATGCTAGGCCTTTAGTATGGGGGGTTAAGTTCATTTTTCTAGCCAGGAGCTGAGCTGTGGTTGAGATTTTTTTGTTGCTGTGGTTACTTTTCATGTCCAGCAGCCTTCAAGTTCCTCAGGCAGTGCCTGTGCTTAGTCTGGAGCAGGTCTGCAGAGGGTTTTTCTGAATGTCTCCTCCACCTTTAGTTTTAGGATTTTCCTAAGGAAGGTGTGTGGTACCTCAGAGAGGGTCTGTCTTCACACTCTTAGAGTTCTCTCAGCTATAATTCCACTCCTGCTTGTCGTTCAGTGCTTCTAGCCTGCTAGGGACGGGGAGAGGGTGGGCCAGGCCTTCTCAGTTGTTTGGGTAAGCCTCAGTCTTAGGCAGACACTGGGTCCCTGAGTGCCAGGTGTGTGGCCTCACACTGCTCCTGCCCCAGCCCCGGGGTGGAGTGTTTTTTTCTGTTCACTGCTTTATCTGCGTTGACTTTTACCAGTGCCCTGAGGCTGCCATAGCTTGTGGCCTTCCTGTCCCTCGACTACACCCTACAGATTAAGGCTTTCATTCCTTGGAGAAAAGGGTCTGGGTGGGGTTGCCTGCCTTTCTGTAGCTCTAGCTGGTCCCCTTGCCTAGCCTGCATGAAGGTTGCTTTCTTAGGGCTCTCACCAGTTTTTTATGTGAGCATCTGGTAGGGTCCTTGAAGAAAAGCCTACCAGACAAGGTAAACTCATCCTGTATCTGCAGCCCCCAGGGGCCCTTCACTCCCTCACCAGCCCTTGCTCAGCCTCTACCAGCTCATTAAATTCTTAGCAGTATCTGGGTCTGGCTGCATCTGCTGCAGACAAGGAAGTACTTCCCTGTCTCCGTCTGTCCTTAGTTTGCAGACTCAGTGCTTACCCAGCGACCCCAGCTCTTTGATAAGATTCATGCAGAGTCATGTAGTTTGTCAAGACGGTGGCAATCATACTTTTTCCTGCTGTCTACATTCTGAGAAGAAACCCTCTCCAGTAAATGCTTTCAGATAATTCTCTGTGGCCTGAGGAGAGCTTTTGTTTGGGCGGAGCACTCAGTCTTAGGTGCGCTGCCATCTCAGCCCCGTCGTCCGTCCTCGGCGCGGCTCTGCATCCTGTCCCCGTACGGTCAGGGAGTATTGGCATGTGCGCAGTGGCTCAGCAGATGTGCCGTCTTCTGAAGAACCAAAGAACTAAAAGGCAGAGGAGACAGTGCAGGTAGTGAACCGCAGTTGAAAAATTTCGGCTTTCCCTGTTCAACAAGAGTGGGTAAATTTTAAAATTTTTTCTTGGTTTCCACAAGGTGGCAGTATAAACATAGGATATGTGAGAAACAGTGCTTCGCTGATTTGTCACAAATTGACGGTTTGAGTAGTTAACTAACAGGTGATGGTTCGGTCTTACAATGTCTTTTATAAACATAACTGTCGGGGCGCCTTGGTGGCTCAGTCAGTTAAGCGTTCAGCTCTTCGTTTCAGCTCAGATTGTGATCTTGGGGTCGTGAGATCAAACCCCCAGTCCGGCTCTGCACTGGGCCTGGAGCCTGCTTAAGATTCTCTCTCCCCCATCCCCACGCGCTCGCACACACACTAAGAAATTAAATTAAAAAAAAAAAAAAAAAAAAAACAACTGTCATATATATGGCTTAAGCAGTTTTTATTTTAGTGGAGGGTCTTCTAACCTGTTTTTTCAGGTTATTAATATCCTCTCAAAAAAATGCAACCTGAAGTTTTCATGCATGATGCATAAAGTCCTGTTTAGCTAATTTGTGTTCATTTTTCAAGGTTTATTAAGTAAAAAGACTGTTAAATGTGATACTTATGTTTATACAGTTTATATGTTGATAGGCTTCAAAACATAGAGAAACTGGTTACTAAGTCAGTGACCGTGTCTCTCCTGTGTCACTGGTCGCACATGAAAACATGGGATTTATCGTGAGGAGGGCGGCCACCGGTGCTGTCTCACCACAATCTGTGAGCCTTCCTGTTTGGAGTAAAGGGAGATCAGATCTAGACTACTTCTTTTTTTTTTTTTTTTTTTAATTTATTTATGTGAGAGAGAGCACAAGCTGGGGGAAGGGGCAGCAGGAGAGGGAGAAGCAGACACACAGGGCTCCATCCCAGGACCCTGGGATCATGACCTAAGCCAAAAGCAGACTTTTAAATGACCGAGCCACCCAGGCGCTCCAGAACTAGACTTTAAAAGAAAGGAAATAGTATGTTTGTGGGCTTTGTTTTGATTATTCTCTACCTGCCACAACCCTGCTTTAAAAAGAAAATAGCTTAGTAATTAAAAATCATAATTTTCTTAGACTCCTCTTACGACAACGTCCTCTTATGACAACCAGTGTTGTCCTGCTAGAAATGCTTGTTTTTTGTCTGTTGGGTTGTGTTTTCTTTTTGGATGAAGAATTTATTTACTCTTGTACTGTATTTTAATATTCATTGCTTTGGCAGATTGGAGCCTGTTGACCTTTTTTCATGGCTTTGGGGTTTCATAGAATGAAAAACTATGAAAAATAGAAGTAATCTCTGAGGGTTTGGAAAGCCCTTGACCACAGTGCAGAGAGCAGATCTTTTAGCTTTATGGGCTGTTCCTGGCCATTTAATATGTATGTTTAATATTTGGTTAAGATTATTAAAAGGAAAATAGAGGAATGTTAGTTGCCTTTGGAAAAAAGATAAGCCAATGAAATGTTGGGACCTTTCTTGTTAGAGTTCATGGTTCAATGAGACTATTGATGAGAGTTGATTAAGGATGGGAATCATTTGTAGAAATTGGAAGATGGGGTGCCTGGGTGGCTCAGTTGGTTAAGCGACTGCCTTCGGCTCAGGTCATGATCCCGGAGTCCTGGGATCGAGTCCCACATCGGGCTCCCTGCTCAGTGGGGAGTCTGCTTCTCTCCCTCTGCCTGCACCTCCCCCTGCTTGTGCTCTGTCTCAGATAAATAAAATCTTTTTAAAAAAAGAAAAATTGGAAGATGAATATTTAAGATTCAGAAAGAGGATCAGAACAAATCTCAGAGGGTTTTAAATTTATGATCCCAGCAGCCATCAGTTATCTTTAGGCCCCCAGCTAAAATGTGGTATCATTGTCCATGAAGAAAAACTCATTTTTGGAGCACTGATTAAGTACTACTGCCTTGATTTGTCAGGAGTTTACATTTCTTGTAAGATTATCAGAGGTTTTATAAATGTCAGCCCCACCCAGAAATTAAAACATAGCCCTCTTAGGCCCAAACTGTAGACAGTGAATGCATTTTGAACGATCACGTTTACTGTGCCACGGGTGGTTTGAAAGGAAGAGAGATTTGCCTGATAAAAGAAGTTGGACTGGGGCGCCTGGGTGGCTCAGTCGGTTGAGCGGCTGCCTTCGGCTCGGGTCATGGTCCCAGGGTCCTGGGGTCGAGCCCCGCGTCGGGCTCCCCGCTCCGCGGGGAGTCTGCTTCTCCCTCTGCCTGCCGCTCCCCCTGCTGGTGCTCTCTCTGACAAATAAATTAGTAAAATCTTTAAAAAAAAGAAGTAGGACTAAGAGGGAGAAGAGAAACGGGTGTCTGGAGAGGGGTGTGTGGGGTCCCCACTCTTTCCAGCCTGGGCCCGCGGTCAGGCCCGGCACGGACAGCTGGGTCCTGCTGAGGAGGAGTCCTCACAGCCCGAGCCTTGATGTGCGCCCGCGGGAGCTTCTAGACTGCCGGTTTGCTCTCTGGCCGGCCTGACGGGCACTCGGGCAAAAGCAGAACATTTGTACGTTGGTGAATGGAAAGAACATAGCATTCGAAGTCAGAATATAATGTTTTGACCTCAATACAAATTATTTAGCCCTTCTGGGCCTTGGTTTTTCCATCTGTAAGGTAGGAATATTCTAAGTCCTTCCCCTTCTGAGGCAGTGGTTGTCACACGGCTCAGATGCAGACACGCACACTCTGAGGAGACGAGCCACTGTCCACAGTAGCTGGTCCCGTGTGACCAGAGGGTCTGTATTGCATCTGGACTCGTTTAAAAACGGGGGGGAGAAAGGATGCTAGAGATGAACTGCCATGTAATTAGTAATGTTTTCTACTAGTAACATAAGTATAATCTGTTGATCTATCCTGTGGGGGACCTATTTTCAGGACAACTGAAGTCTTTGTTAAAACAGTTTTTAAGTGGAGTACGTCTAGGACCCTGCACCCGAGGGGCATTCTTCGCACGAAGTGGCACAGACAGTGTGGATACGTGGAGGTGGAGTAGCTCCCGAGTCTGGGGTCTGGGCTTCAGTCCGGCGCAGTTCTATCCCCACATTCAGGCTGGTTGATCTGAGGGGTGTCAGGCTCAGCACGGAGAAGGGAGGAAATCCTGGACAGCTCTGTGCCCTACTTAGCCTGTCTCCGCTGGATTTTCTGAGACATGCTGTTTCCTTCTTGTTCAGTGCACGGCTTCTCCCCCACTCCTACCTCAGTGGAACGCAGGTGCCGAGAGGGCGGGGGCACTTGGTCTGGTTTGTCCACTGCCAGGAGCCGTTCCCAGTACACGGGAGGCACTCGGAGACTCGTAAAGAGAAGGAACATTGGTTCTAATTGATGCAGTGAAGTAAATGTCCACAAACAGGCCTCTAAGCAATAGATGCAAGACGGTTAAGTATGGACTAAACACGAATAGAACACCTGCTTCCATGTGAAAAGTGACGGGCTGTTCCTATTGACATTTTTGGATTTCTTCTTGAATTGGTGGGCATCGCTGTGCACTTCACAAGTGTCTTTGTTTTTGTTTTACTGCAGCAGTAATACTGAGGAAGATGTCCTCAAAACCAACAAGCAGATTTACTCCCAGCTTTTGAGAGCTATTGCCAACAAAAATGCAACTCTTCTGGAAAGAATCGACATTCTCATCCATTTGCTGGATCAGCTTGCTCGTGGCAGCGGCAGCGGCGTGCAGTGACTCGCGCCCGAGGCTCCGGCTGAGGAGATCCTGTCAGTGCCTTCTGCTCCCGGGGGCTCGTTTGTCCATTCGGTGCTTTGTTTCATTAAATATGAGGGAAATCTCCACCTACAACAGGCCCGGCAGTGGAAACACAGAGTTCTCTTTCCCATGACAGACAAGTCATGGCTGAGTTCTTTGACTTCTTCATTGGAAGTGCTAAAATCAGAATCAGACTTGGAGCTCCCAGCATTTGTTTCTTTGAGAAGTACACGGTACCTCAGTGTTAACAGACTTGCTTTGGTGGCCGGTACACTTCTAGGCATTTTTGAGGTATGTTAAGCTACATGGGTTTAAGATAATAATTATTTTGGATGATGTTACTTTGGTCAAGGGGACTTTTCTGCAAATGATTTTAGTGGTTCACATGGGTTAAAGAAATGTCCTGTGCATCTGCAGCATCTCCTCCTCAGTTGCACAGAAGGAAGCCCGTCCTCCTTCAGCTTCGGTGCAGGATTTGATGGAGACTGGCCACTGTGCGAGTTTCTGTATTTAGTGCATGTTCTGAAAGGATCCGCTTTTCTTTGACTTTGTATGACAGTTGATAAGAATAGGTACTACCCCCCCTTTTTTTCTTCATTTTAAACTTGAAACTGTGAATAAGGTAAGAAAACTATTTTGAATAAATAAATTATTTATTTAAAATGTCGTCGTATTTTTCCATTTCACGTTCTTCATTTTGAGTTTTGATTTGAACTGGTTTAGTGAATGAATTTTACAAAAGAACAATTCAAACTTTAAAAATAAAATTGTGCCACTCACTAAGTTCTCACCAGAACGTCACACTCATTTCTCGCCCCTGTTCCTGCGCGGCTCCTGTCCGGCTGTGTACGCACGGCGTCTGTTTTCTCCGTGCCTACAGCGTGCGGCGCTGGGCTTGTCCTGCCCCGTCCTACTAAAACCCGTTTCAAGGAAATGGAACAGAAATCAAGCATACTCTTTCCTGTCGGGTGGATGGATGGGACTTAGGTGCCTGAGGCCTTTGTAGACAGCCTGCCCTGCCTCCAAGTCCGCTGGCCTGGCCCCGAGGGCCACTCCGACCTCCTTCATGCCACCGGCAGACCCCTTTCCCTGCAGATCCTGCAGAACCCCTCCGCTCAGCAGCCACACCTCTCTGGAGGAATCTGAACTATAGTGAAAGTTGTCTGGAATAAGCTTGTTTTAAGTAGAGTTTTTACAGAGTGCGTTCTCATGCACTAAGACTTTGGGGGTGTTTTCCTTGGCAGTGTGTGGACACCTGTCCTAGCTCGGCAGAGCTCCTCCTGGCCACTGGCCGTTTGTCCACTTCCTTGTTACTTAGTTTGCACTTCCTTGGGACAGATTTGCATCCATTTTCAAACATCACTGAAGCATTTAAAGTTTTGACTAAGTCATGAAGCCAGTGCACAGACTCAGTCTCCTGTCAGGACGGCGTTCACTCTGCCTTCCCCGTTGGCGAGCACTGTCTCCTCTGGTTAAACCTGCACGCTTCCGTGGAAAAGATCCGACGCCGAAGTAAGCTGGCGTCAGGGATGTCGCAGCCCTGGTCTTGTTTTCTGGCCTCTCCTTGGCTGAACAGCCTTTTCGTCCAGAGGAGTATTTGTTTCTAAGCAAGAAGATACCAATTCTAAAGCTGTCTTCCCTTGTCCGAGCAAGAATATGAACATCCCTACAGGGGGAGAGAGGTCTTTTTCCATGTTTTTGTAATCTGCTGACTTTAAGTTCGTGCTGCTTAAAGTTAAGCTCGTGTCTTAGCTGTTACCTGAGAAGAATTGTGCCAGCCGTGGCCTGACCACCGAGATGACTTGTTTTGCAGTTAACTTCAGGGCAGGGATGGAGAGCAGGTTGCCTGGGCACTGGGCTGGGGCGAGGAGGCGAGGGTCGCCAGCAACCACGGCGTCTGACTCTGGGAAGGACACAAGTGTGAACTTCACCTTGACTAGAAATGTGCACAGTAGTAGGTCCCCTGGCACTTTGCCAGACTTGTGAAGATCGAGAAATACATGGGAAAACCTTCTGTACACAGTCACGTATTAGAAAAATATAAATTATTATGACAGGAATTGTGGACTGTAGTCAATTTGAAATCTGTGACTTTTTCCACTGAATGCCCCCAGGGAGCTGCGTTTCCTTCCATGACTGGATCCTATGGCTGTAGGTACGTCTCCGTCCACCCATGAAATCGGGGTGCAGGGGGGCAGGGGTTGGAAAGACGGGGATTCCTCAGGATTCTTTTTTTTTAACCTTTCCTAAAAGACTGGCAAAATTATTCAGTGGATTATTTTTTTGCCTGAGAAATTCACTTTTAAATCAAGTATTTTAAAAGTTCAAGTAATGCTTTTCCCACGGGGTTTTAGCCTCATTTGCTTTGGTTATTAAAAATCTGGTTTGTTTTCTTTGTAAAAGAAATCAGACTTTCTCTTAGAAGAAAAACCCTTTGACTCCATTTGCCCATTTTTCTCATTACATGTTCAGGGTGGAGGTATGGACGTCACAAATGTCAAACCACCGCTCTGAAATTGACTGCTTCGGGAATAAGCCATTTGAAGGAAGCCAAGAATGCTGTTGTCTGTCCCTGTCGCTAACCACTTTCCAATATGCATTGCCTTTGAAAAAGAAAATGGCGTTGTGTGCGTAGGAGTAATAGGCTGAGTCTATATTCCTGAAGGGATGGTTCTCTGGGTCTATTCCCGGAAACACTTCAGTGATCTTCATCGGATAAGAATCAAGTACTTGATTTCTATTGACATCAAATGCAAACACCTGCAAAGCAAGGAAGGGCGTTAAGACTGGCTTTTTGGAAAATCACTGATTTTTAGGTTAATTTATAGGAATGAGTTAAGTAAATCTGTGGCTTTGCACCAAATTCTCTGGGCTTGAAGTTCTTCATTTTCCATATGATGGGATCTGCCATGGCCACAGAGGTCTGAGGCAACTGAGAACAACTTGTAACTAAGACCTTGAATTTCACGTAGGGGTGAAGAAGCAACACCAGGCTGGAAAGCCGCCTACTTACGAGGGACTCTTTGAAGAAGTAAATTAACTGCTTTCTTCGGTCATAAAAGGCAGTGTCCAGGGGACTTGGGATGCCAGGAAATCCTTCTGAAATCAATTTGGGGTAGCTTCTTCCTTGTTCATCTTCTGTGTAGGCCTGATCCTTGTCACTGTCATATCTCCAGTACTGATTTCCTGAGGGCCAAACAAAAAATGCTAATATGGTTTATTACCATTTAATTATAGCAAACCATGAAGAGGGACTGCTTTCACCATAGGTCTCAGCCAACCATGATGTTCTCCCGTGATCCCAGGACGAGGCAGGACCTCAGCCTCTAAGCAAAGCCTCCATTCAGACGAATGATTCCCCAGGTCTTGAATTACTTCTAGATTGATCCCGGCAATCACTGCTGCTATTAAAATGTTGGTTGTCAGGGGCGCCTGGGTGGCTCAGTCGGCTAATCATCTGCCTTCAGCTCAGGTCGTGATCCCGGGGTCCCGGGAACCTGGGGTCGGGCCCCAAGTTGGGCTCTCTGCTCAGCAGGGAGTCTGCTTCTCCCTCTGACCCTCCCCCTCTCGTGCTCTCTCTCTCTCAAATAAATAAAACCTTAAAGAAAAAAAAAAAAAGACACACGCGCCCGCTCGGGCCCCTCTTGGCGTGTCTTTCTTTAAGATGACAGGGCGCTGGAGAAGAGGCTGCTGGAATCAGCTGCAAACTCTGGAGATGAACCTCACCAACCTGGTTAAGCGCAACAGTGAACTAGAAAATCAAATGGCCAAACTAATACAGATCTGCCAGCAAGCTGAGGTGAATACTGCTATGCATGAGGCAAAACTCATGGAAGAATGTGACGAGTTGGTAGAGATCATCCAGCAGAGGAAACAAATGATCGCTGTCAAAATCAAAGAGACAAAGGTTATGAAACTGAGACAGTTGGCACAACAGGTGGCTAATTGCTGCCAGTGTCTTGAGCGGTCAACGGTCCTCATCAACCAGGCTGAACATATCCTGAAAGAAAATGACCAGGCCCGGTTTCTCCAGTCTGCAGAAAATATTGCCGAGAGGGTCGCTATGGCAACAGCATCTCCTCAAGTTCTGATTCCAGACATCAATTTTAATGATGCCTTTGAAAACTTTGCTTTGGATTTTTCCAGAGAAAAGAAATTGCTGGAGGGGCTAGATTATTTAACAGGTGTGAAAATACTGTGGTCTCCTTCCCATTTTAATGCTTGTCTTTTGGTGTTCTCTTACTTTAAGGTAATCGGAAAAGGACAGTATTTGTAATGAAGATGCTTTTATAACCTTTAAGACAATACGTGTATCCTTTTAGATAGAATATATTTTAGCTCATGTAACAGAAAAGAACGATGACGTGTCAAATACTTCTGGGGGCAGACGGGTATACCGTTATACCTAAAGGTCAAGAAAAAACAAGACATTGCTGATGGATTTCTCCTCATGAGCCTATCAGCAATATATTGTTGCCTGTTGTTGAGGGGGTTAGAACTCAGGTGGCAATTATGGAATATGAAAGGATGCCCCGCATAGGTACAGGTACCATTCAAATTGTTTTAAGGAAATTTGAGGATCTGGCAAATTAGGATGAAAAATGTAACAATTTTAGGAAATGAGGGAGGCAAACAGCCTATGAAAAATGCTGGCTACCTTCAGGATTACTGAATGGCCACTTCATGAGAAAAATACACAGGTTCAATAATAACTTTGCATTGGTCTTATTTTTGTTAACATATTAAAATAACTGTCCCTTATTGAACAACTAAAAAAAAAAAAGAAAGAAAACGTCAGTTGTCTTCTGTCGGGCACTCCAGCCCACTGGCACTCATCAAAAGCAAAAACAAAAGAACAAAAATCATGTGGTCTTTTTCACAGAAGATTCTTCTTCTTCTTCCTATATAGTCTCATGATTTTCCTTTTACGTGTTAGAGACCCGTGGGTTGTCCTGAGTCATTTTCCTACCATAACCTAAGCCCTCCTCTTACAGAAAACAATCCTGATGCTTATGATGGGGTTTTACTTTTTTTTCAGGGTTTTAGAATTACATCGTTTTAGAAAAGAGCTGAAGTTGGTCCGTCCAGATCACAGCCCAGGTGGACCCGGTGCAGGCCCCTCCTCCACCCACGTGATTCCACCCACTGTTCTCTGAAGCTTGTCATTTTGCTCCCTTTCATTTCAAGATCCAAATGCTAATTTCATGCTCTGAAACACCACAGGATTATTCTAAATTCTCCTTAATAGTTCCTAATCCTGACTATTGGCATACTGTCAGCAGAAAATAGAACAAATCCACGGGGTTAGATATTTTCGTGTTCGCAACTTACACGTCACAACCAGTTATACTCCTTAGCCACCAACCATGTGAGCTCCCGCTCCCTCATTCCCTCCCCGCCCCTCGCCGCCCCCCCTCCAAAGCTTTGCCATCGAAAAAGAACAGTGAATGACGTGTGTCCAGCCGGGGGGTGCGATTCACTCTAACTGGAATACTTTTTGAATTCAAAGTATTCACAGCAAGTTAACTTTAAGATGTCTTTAAAGCTCCAAGAATAAAATACAGCCATATGACAGCAATTCCCCCACAATGACCTAATTCTATAATTAAGAGTCTTTGTTGCCAGTATAAATTCTAGTCCAGGACTTCCTAAAGCACTGAATGTTGTGCTTCCAACCCTGAAAGATCTAAACCAGACAAGTCCACCCTGGGAAACTTCTTTATGTAACTGAACCAAAATAATTCTTCCTTTGTGTGATGTAAGGAAAATTAAGACCAAATTCATACGCAGGTTTCTTACGGCCAAATCTACATACAGCATCCTCTTGATTGGGCTCTTGCCTCACTGACTCCTGAGCGGTTTCAGGCAATAGGGTCGTATTACTAGGGCGTCGGGCAGAGACAGGGCGCACCCCTTACCTCTAGGGCGAAAGTCTGGGGAAGGGAAAGAAAAAGCAGCAACCACAGACTCTTGTGTGTGGTTAGACTCCAAGCATTTGGTTTGCCAAGGCAGCCAGCCTCCGTGACAGGGGCACAGAAGTTCTGGGCAGGGTGGTGTGTGAGTGAGGGAAAGCAGCAGCAAGAGAGCCTTGGCCTGCCTGCTCTGTGTGTCCCTCCCACCCCCGGGGCCCCCCACCTCAGTTTCTGCCTTCCAGCAAAACACTGATCCTGCCTGCTTGGAAACCACCGGTTCCTCCCTGCCTGCTGGATGACATCCAGCCTCTGAGCACGGAGCCTCTTGGTGCTCAGGCCGACCGGCTTTCCACCCTAATCTCATCCCGTGTGAGTGTCCTGTCACACCTCCACGGGCTCAGCTGTCTCCCATCTGCGTTTTCACCCTCACCCTAAAGCTTTGCTTCTGCCTCCTGTGTCTCACCGCCCCCTCACCCCCATCTGCACCTCCCCCATCACACTATTCCCGGTGTCCCTTTCGGGGCACCCGGGGTCCTACGCATCCTCTGACGCTGGGGCAATCCCCGAGTTCTGGGTGGCTCCAGCATCTGGTTCCAGGTGGCTCCAGCATGCTGGCTCCAGCATCTGGTCACCTTGTCCACTCATCCTTCCCTTCACCGCATAATTCTAGTGGTCAGCTTCTAAGGTCTTTTCTCTCCAGAACTAGTTAAAACTTCTATAGGGAGGGCCCTTTCTTACGGGTCTTTGGCAACCACCTCAGGGCCTGGCACAGTTGGTCCACTCATTCATTTGTTCCTTTGACGAATTCAGTGCCTTCTTACAGAGATCGGGGGATACAACACAGTCCCTGTGCTCACAGAGCTCACAGTCTGACAGAACAGACAGAAATCAGGTGAGTAATTGCAAGAGCATTATACTAAGATTCTTTGGTATGGAGCTCAAAACATTTGTTCTGAATGCATCTGTGTAATAAAAGAGATAGAACCGTCCAGAAGAAGCTCTACCTTTAAAAAAATAACGTTCGTCTCTTCTCCACGTCCAGAGGTGGACAAAAGCGTCGATGTTTTGTGTTGGGATTCCGTGCCAGCCACGGAGGATTTGGATAGGATCCCCGTAGCGTGTCCGGTTATTTCGATTTTCATAAAGCCAGTACCAGCTGTTGCGGAAAAAGTAGGTGCTAAATCTCATCATCACGGCTCCATGTTGGTTTCGCTCTTTGCGAATCCAGTCAAATGCAGTATCAAATGATCCTTCACATGAACCTGAGAAAGAAAAAAAAAGTCCAGCCACTGGTCACCTGGTGCAAAAACCAACAGTCGCTATTTTCATGTGTGACTCGACCAGAGACAACTGCGAAGCTGGAGTTTTCTGTTAAGCTGTCTCAAAGCAAGACGCCCCCCAAGACTGAAGTAGGCCTACCCAGCCGAGCAGGAGGAGTTGGAGGGGCCCGGGGGGCCTGCAGCAGTGCCGGCTCACACGGGCCGTTCTGGCTATTTTGTGCAGAAGATTACTCTCTGAGGTGTCTCGATTTTGGATGCTGGGTATGTGATCACCCTAAACATAACTAATGCCTCTTGATGGCTCATCTGACTTCACGAGAGGCAAGCAGTTTGGTTCTGGGCACACACAAGAGTAAGATTTCCTCTGCGGGAAAGAAATCCATCCTGGCATTTGTCACTCTCCAAACATGCTGAGAGCATCTTCGCATAGAATGGCTGGAGTGGAACAGAAATGGTGGTGCTCTCTGTTTTAAATGGAAAAGGGGAGAGTAGCTTTCTTTCCCCTCAGCCTCAACGCTAGGTCATTCATCACTTCCATTAAATAATGAACCGTTAACTCTTTGGCCTGAATAACTGAAGAGAGATTAAAGTTGATCCTGGCAAGGCTCCCACTGCTCTTTGCCTTGGGACAGCAAGGAACTTCTCCCAGGGGCTTCCCAGCGCCTGCAGCGCCCACGGGAGGCCACCGCCTGGGTGGCCCACTGAGCTCTAGGAAACCACCCAGTTACCCTCCGTCCTCCCAGGGACATAACGTGGCACAGGGAGGAGGGAACATCCATGGGAGTGCTTTGCTCTGCACCAGTGGCTACCCTTGGGGCACGGCCACCTTGAAGGAAGAGCTCACGATCATCCAGAACAGTCTTACCATACAGTTTTTGAACTGCTTTTCTGTCTGACCAGTCCAACTCAAACACAGGCTCCTGGGGGATGTAGTTCGGTTGCATTATGGATCCTGTTCTATAGGTGTGAGGCAGGCCGAGTACGTGGCCAATTTCATGGACGGCCACCTAAAAGGGAACACAAACCACGGGTGCGGTGCCAACCCTGGGTGTCTGGGAGTCACGTGGACCCCCCGCCCCCCACTCCAGGGGCAGGCCTGTGCTTTAGGAGGAGCGGCACTTGTTAAGGAGAAGGGGAGCGATGGGGAGGATCGGGGAGCTTTCTCAGAAGGCTGTGGACACCTCCCCCGAGAAGCCCTGGCGTTCTGCACTCCAGCCCGTGCTGCATGCCCTTTGCCTGGTCCCTCCGCACAGCTGCAGACTGCTTACTTTGAGAAGGCTGATGCCCGCGTCACTGGTGGGAGGTGTGAAGTGTTCATCGTCGTCAAAGTGGATGTCGCCCAGGCGCCAGGCATGTGCAAACTCCTGCCCGCTGCCATCAAAAACCCGAGGACAGCCCAGGTGCCGGCCTGGCAAGGGGACAGGGAACACGGACACCCGAGGGTTCGCGGCCTCCAGGGCTCACAGTCCAGGAGCAGAAGCAACCACTCCTGGCTTGTGCAACAGTGTGGTGTCATGTCTGAACACTTGGAAATAGCTGCCTAGCAAACCTGTGGGAGCCCAGAGGAGTGGGGGCGGGGGGGGGGTGTCATCCAAAGGCTGAGGGAGGAGACAAGATCTGAGCTGGATCCTAACAGCTGAGTGGTCAGGACATGAAGGGGGTGCTGCCCGACAGTCACGTCCCTGCCCTGTGTACAGTTTTCAGCAAGCCTCCTGTGTAGAGCTCACAGCAGGACAGTCAATCCAGTCAGACCAGCAGGGCAGACGTGAGCATCCCTAGCTCCCAGACGGGGCTGCAGAGAAGTTACTTTCTCCAAACCCACCCAGCTAGGAAGTGGTGGGGCCTGCTGGTGGGGGCCAGCAAACCACCGGGCTAGTGTTCCCCAGGAGTGGCGGGAAGGGCCAGCCAGGCCAGGGTCGCGCCCTGCTGGGCTCGCCGAGGTCTCTGCTGCAGGCCTCACTGGGCTGATCTGCTCAGAGACAAGCGGAGGGCCCGCACTGATGTCCCCATGTGACCGCTCCCGGGGGGGCACAGGGAGACATGCCGTGCCCTTCCCAGTGAGTGGTAATAAAGCAGCACCTACAGAGGGTTTGCCATCCGCCCATACCCCTGGCAGGTGCCACCTCGGACACCCCAGGAGGCTTCGCAGGTGACTGGCGCGGGGTTCTCCCCCTCGGCCTGGTGGCCCCCGGGCTCCCGGTGAACGGGGCCCCACCGTCCGGCCGTGTGGGAAGGCAATGGGGCGCGGCCCGCCTGCAGAGTCTTCGCCCTTCTCACCTCGTCCGAAACCCAGCTTTATGTCCACGGCGGCTCCGGGGGCGGCCAGGTCCTCCCGGAAGTCCAGCGGCATCACCTCGCTCCACATCCGGAAGGCCAGTCTGAGGATGTGCCTCTGCTCGTCCACGGCCAGCTGCCCGCTGGCGCCCTCCCCCAGCAGCCGCCAGGTCAGCGTCCTCTTGGCGAAGGCCCGGGTCCCCCCGCGGGGCGCGGCGACCTCGGGCTGCGGGTCCCCGGGCGGCGGCGGCGGCGGCGGCCGCAGGAAGCGCTTGGGCCGGGCGGGGCGCGGCAGGCGCGACGGGGGCCCGGGGGCCGGGGGCGGCAGGGGCCGCGTGTCGGGGACGCCGCAGCGCGGCCTGTTCATGGCCGCCAGCGTGGCCGCGTCCAGCCGCCCGCTCGCCGGCAGCGCGTTGACCTTCTGGAACCTGCGCACGGCCTCGGCCAGGGCGGTGGCCCGGGGGCCCACGCGCCGCGCGTGGGGGCTGGGGCCCCGGGGCCCGGGTCCGGGGGGCGCGTCGGCCCAGCCGTACTTGGACAGGAATCGCTGCGGAAGAGAGGTACCGGCCCGCGGGGCGGGGGTCGCGCACTGAGCGGCTGGGACGCGGGCGTGTGTTGGTGTCGTGTACTAGGTTTGTGCAGGAGACAGGACGCGCGAGGCCCGGAGGCCCTCAGGCGGGTCTGCGTTCGCCGTGCCAGCGTTTCTGGTCGGCGGTGATCGGTCGTTTGTGGGAGGCCCCTCACCTGAGGCGGTGTGGCCGCCGTGCACGTGCCTGCGTGTGCGCGTGTCCGCGAGTGTAGGTGCCCGCCGATGGTGTGCACGGGTCCGCGGGCCTATGTGTGTACGTGCCTGCGTGTGGTGTGCACCAGCCTGCGCGTGCACGCGCCCGCAGCTGCATGCGCCCGCGTGTGCCCGGGAGTGGCCGATGCCGGGGCTGCTCCTACCTGCGCGGCGACAGGGTCGGCGATGGGCTGGGCCCGGCGCAGCGGGGCGGGCTCCAGGTCCGAGCGGTCCCGGCTGTGGAAGAGTGGCTCGGGCCGGGCGGGCCGGGGGGCCGCGAGCCAGCAGAGCAGCAGGGCCCGACGGACGGCGGAGGCGGCCAGCATGGCCCCGGCTGAGCCCTGCGCTCCCGCGTCGCCACCGTCCGTCCCGTCTCCCCCCGGAGGCGCAGGCCCCCGATGCTTTTATATGAGCAGCCCCGGGGAGCCGCGCGTTTCCAAGGCCTTCTCACCCGGGCCTGAAGCGTGCCCACCAGGAGGCCCAGCCGGGCCGGGGCGCGCAGCCCTTTGAAGACCCCAGGAGCACGCTTCTTGTTGGGGTGAGAATGTTTGCGGCATCCCCGGGTAATTACATCCCGACCTGGCAGCCGCCTGCCCATTCCACTTCTGTGGTGGCGGGCTCGTGGGCAAGCTGCTGCCTGAGTGAGCTGCGACCACCGGCCCTGGTGGCAGAGGCGCAGAGCCTCGCCCCTCACAGCCTGCTGGGGCCCGCTGCACCTGCGGCTTTGCCGCCTGACCCTCCGTTTGCTCAGAGTTTGCGTCCATTTTCTTTCTTGGTTAGCTGGGCTTGGGGATGATTTGTATCTCTGATCTCTTGTTGTTGTTAAATAAAGGGAATAATCAGTATAGGAAGATGTAAATTTCGGAGGAAATCCAGTGATTCAGATGGGTAACATTTTGGTGAACCTTCTTGCAGATACATGTATTGGGTACATGCACAGGGAAGGATTTGTGTATGGATGATTTTATATAAATTATATTCTCTATGCTATTGCCTTAAACTCAGTGGAAGGTCATGGATGCCTTTTTGTGTTCACGAATGTAGGCATTTACCATCCTAGTTAATGGCTGTGTGGTGTTCTAGTCTGTGGGCCAGGGATTTGTTCTAGGTTCTAGAACTGCCCCTCCCCGTTTCCCCTCATGAAGGAGTCTATTGGAGGAGGGACAGGGGAAAGAAGAAATTAGCTCAGCGGCCTGGAATTTGTTACGGGTCACGTCCAGGGAGCCTGAGGGAAGGGAGTGAGGCCCTTCAGGCACTGTGGCTGCAGGTGAGAGCCTGGAATGCCAGCGTCACAGGTCTGATAACAGCAAGGGTGCAGGTGTGGGGGCTGTCCTTTAGCTGCTCATTCATTCATCAAATACTCCTTACTATTCTAGGGACAGGGACTACGGAAATGAACATGATGGACTCATTCTTCGCCCTCATGGAACTTATATTCTAAGTGGAGGAGACGGACAATAAACAAGACAATGAATGAAAAATTCAAATAGCGACAGGGACTAAGAATGTAGACCAGGAAAGTGAGTGCCTTGGAGGTGGGGAGTCAATGTTAAGGTGGCCAGGAAAGACCTCTTGCAAAGGTGAAAAGTAAGCAATGAAAGAAAAGTAAGACGGACGGTGTCACATGTGATTAGGGATTCGTGGGTGGTGTGGGCAAAGGAAAGGACAAGTGCAAAGGCCCTGGGGCAGGACCCAGCACCTGCAGAATAACAGAGGGCAGTGTGGTAGATGTCAGTGAGGGGGTGGGAGGAGGGAGGTGAGGATGGAAAAGAGCGTGGATGGGAAGATGATGAAGGACCTGGAGGTCAGATAATTTGGACTCTACCCTAAGTTTAGTGGGGATCTTTTGAGCAGGAGAGTGACTTTATTGATTCATTATTTAAAGAATCAATCTGGGGCACCTGGCTGGCTCAGAGGAGCAGGTGATCCTTGATCTTGGGGTTGTAAGTTCAAATCCCACGTTGGGTGTAGAGATTACTTAACTAAATATACAAACTTAAAAGAATCCTCCCAGCTGCTCTATGGAAGATAAATAAAAAGGGGGGCAGCCCAGAGACAGGTGTAGACTGCATCCTCTGGCCTGGCAGTCCCTCCGGGGTGCCCCAGCAGCGCTTCTGTGCTGGGTTGGTCTGATGGCCCTGTAGCCTGAGACCCCTCATGGGGCTCCAGGATATTGGGGTTTCTGGACAGGGCACAGTACTAGACTGTGACCCAGGAAGATCTGTTCCTAGTGAGGTCCCTGGAGCAGGTGTTTGGCCTCACACCCATGCTGCAGTGACAGGGCCAGTCCCAGTGGCATCAGGGTATTGCGCTCCCAGGGAGCTTGGATAACCTGTCAAGCTACCTGCACAGCCCCACTCAGTTCCTGTCAGCTCAGAGGTATTTGGGGCCGGCCACGTTCCAGGTGGGGACACAAGAGCGAGCGGGGGGTGAGGGGTACGGACTATGGAGGGGGGGCCTGTTGGTTCGAAACCCTCCCAGGGCTGTCCAGGTGTAATGGGTCCCTGCACCCGCCTGCCAGATCTTGAAAGTTTATCAAGAGGCCCTACCTGGGCTCAGTCCCATAAACTCTGCAGGTGTTTTCAACACCACATTACCTTTCAAGGCTGTGTCCTTGGAACAGCTTCTGGGAGCAGGAAAGGCAAGCAGAACAGAACCCACATTCCAAGGACTGGGAGGGGGTGAGGAGCATTGGCATGCCCAGGTCCAGCTCACGGGTCAGTCGGCAGTCACGTCTTTTAGATGACCTTCCCCGGCAGGGCCCTTCTGATTACGAAGGGCCGCTCACCCTCAGCTGTGTCCACAGACCCCGCTCCTTCCCTGTCTCCTATGGACGTGCTCTCCTAGGCCCCCCCCCCCCCCCCGAACCAGCAGCACTGGCTTCAAGCGGTCTGTGGTCAGTCCTGCGGCAGGGGAGGGCACCCGGGCCAGCCGTCAGGAGATAGGTTGTGGCTCAGGGCGTGGAGTTGCCCATCATTACCCTCACACCCACTGCGTGCTTCCTATATTCAGAAGCAAGTCCCAGGCATCCTATATAATCCTGTGCATAAATACGTTCGTATGGGTCTGTACATGTTAGACTCTTGGGGGGAAAAAAAGCAAAGCACACCACCATTTTCAGGCCTTAAAACTGAGCAACAGCCCTCTGATAGTATAACGTGGACCCAGGCAGAGTTCACATTTTCAGTTCCAGCCTCTTTCATTACATTTTAAATTAGCTTTTGATTGTTAGGTACATCCTGAAAAAATGTAAAACGAAACAAAGAAGATGAAATGTGCAACGCAGTGACTCCCAGTGGTGCGCAGGTACCTCGTGCTTCCCGTGTGACTGTGGCACACGACATTTACACAGAGCCAGAGGGGGGCTGCCCCAGCGCCGGGGGGCTGCTGGTCCCCCGCCCATGCCCGCCGGGCCTGCTCTGCCCTTCTACCTGGACTCCCGTGAGGGGCCTAGGAAGCTCATCCCCTCATGCACAGCACTGGCCTGGCAAGCCCTCTGCACCGGGTGACCAGAGACGCCTAGCCACAACCCGTGCCCTACTCTGGTTTCTTCCCACTGTGCCCTGGGTTGTATATATGTGTCATTTACACGTATAATACATATAAGCACATATGTGACCATGACACGTGTTAGTCATGTGTTGGCGAGTAGGTGTGTCAGCTGTATTTATCAACATACTTCACGTATCCACATGTCAGTGAACACGTACACCCCAATAAATGGCTACAAAGAATTATTGCACCGTGTGGCCAAAGCCAAGTGCAACTGTCAGGTGTCAGGGCAGTGTTCACTTTCCCACATGACTGGGTTTTCTGTTGTTGTTTTTTTTAATTCTCAAACTGTGTGGTTGTTTTTTGTTTTTTTTTTTTAAAGATTTTATTTATTTGAGAGAAGGAGAGAGCACGTAGGAGCAGGGGAGAGGGGCAGGAGGAGAGGAAGAGGCAGAGTTCCTGTGGAGCAGGGAGCCAGGCACGGGGCTCGATCCCGGGACCCTGGGATCATGACCTGAGCCAAAGGCAGACGCTTCACCGACTGAGCCACCCAGGTGCCCCTCAAACTGTTTTGATTAGAAGATAATCCTAAACATTCTCTCTTGGGGAAACAAAAACCTGCACAGGTACAAGATTTAGAACAAAATTATTCGAGATACCGTCTAGACACTGTATTTCCTGGGAGGCTAACGTTCCGGACATGGAACAGAATTGAGAACTCTGTGGTTGAGAGCTGGTGTCCCGAGGGCTGATGTCACACAGCCTGAGTTCTGCCGGGTCTGAAAGCCAGTCGGTGCCTGTCCATCCCGTGAGCTCTGGCTGAAGACAGCGCTTCTGAAATTCAGGTCTTCAAACGTGCACGGCAGCTCTCCATAAAGATGGCAGGGGACCGCGCTAGGGCTTTCTGATGGCAGGGTCTTATTCCCTACCATTGTTTTCTCCTGTGTTGTGCGGTTGGCCTCTTGCAGCTCGGGGATTGCCCACCCTTCTCTCAGAGCGTTCCTCTCCCCGATTATTTCAGAGCCTCTGAGTAGCCTGACTGGCGTCACAAGGTTCCCACTGTCTGATTAACTAAATTGCTCATTCCAGGTAAATTGGATTTTAAGGAAATCAGTTAGATTTAGGAGGAAAAATGGCAGAGAAAAGGAGGTGATCTACAATACAGACAGGAAGGACAGGGGCTCCCAGAGAAGCTGGTTCCTGGTCTGTACAGGGCACTCCTCATCTCTGAGCTTGGGGGAAGGGTTTGGCTGGAAGCTTCCAGAGTCTCCTTAAATGCTGAGATGGCATGATCCAATTGTCAGTGGGAGGCCTGAAAACTTTTTTTCCCTGAAGTACATGTCATTTACAACATGGGTTTACATATTCTCAGCACCGCACAGCATGACATTTTGAAAAAGACTTTCCCTTAATTGTTCCCAAGGGGGGGATTTTTGAGCCTGATGCACAGTGAGGGGTCAGTCCTGACTCCGAACGTGGATCGATCTCAGGAAGCCCAGGTGTTTGGGAAACCACCTGTGCAAGTGCAGGCCTGGGTGTGACTCACAGCCGCACACTGCTGCCTGTGAAAGGGAGAAGAGAAGATTCTTCCCACTCCCTGCCCTTCTGATTCCCTTCTCTCTGGACTTCGCATTTCCCGTCGCTTTCCACCCACAAAGGCTCCTAGGCCTGCCCGGGAGCGTTCACACACGCTTACACGTGGAAGGCTCTGCGGTTTGGGGCTCCTGGATCCCGACGGAAGCGCGCTGAGGCGGCGAGGCGGCTGGGTGGGGAGGGAGGCCGCACTCACTGCTTGCCGGCACTTCTCTGCCCAGGTGTGTGTGAGCCGCTCCAAGATTATAATGGCCATTGACGTGGAAATTATGATTGCCGTTGGCTGTTGCTTACTGCTTGTCGCGTGGTTGCTGATTTGCTGCGTCCTCTGGCTTTGCTGCAAGGTGTCCAGAGCGCTGAAGTGAGGGGGAGGGAGGCGGGCGGAGAGGTTTGTATAATTAATCAGTAGTGTGACCTGCCCAGCTGAGGACCTCCAGCGGTTGTAAGAAATGGGCTTGAAAAAGAAAAGAAGTCTGGGGGCACGCAGGTGGGTCATTCGGTGGGGTGTGCGACTCTTGATCTCAGCTCAGGTCCTGATCTCAGGGTCGTGGGTTTGAGCCCCGTGTTGGGCTCCATGCTGGGCGTGGAGCCTACTAAAAAAAAAAGAAAAAGAAAAAGAAAAGAAATCGAATCTAATGCTTATTATAAAATCTCCGAAGGGACATATGACAATCAATGGCATCGACACAAAAGGCAGGTGATTTGGTTTGGAAGAAGGCCATCCTGAGACTCTGCTGTCTCCAGCTCCCCGCTGTCAGGCTCCCCGTGACAGAACCTCAGAGAGTGGTTGTCTGGCAACAGTCGTCCAAAGACAGGTGGCCTCCCCCCTGTCTCCTGGCCACAGTCCTGTTGTGTGAAATACAGGCTCTTTATGCTGAGCTCAGTTGCCTCCTGACTTTGTTCTTTCAAGGTGTTTGCAGGCCCCTTTGGGGCAGGCGCTGTGCTGTCTCTGATCCCCAGGTACCTAGAATGCTTTAGGTGTTGGGGCCATGACCCCAATATCACCTTTGCCATTCCAGCAACACTTTCCACCAGATAAACCTCTAAACTCAGATGGAGCAGTAAATGCTGAGCAGTACTATTTATTTATGAGAATACGTGACACACTGCTTATTACCCACCAACCTAAGCTCTCCATCCAGATCTCGAGGTAGCTTCAGGCGTAGTTTTCTGAGTTGCAGTGCACACCTCCAGGAGGCAGAAGCTCCTCCCCTCTTGACAGATGGGCCAACTGGAACTCAGAAGGCAGGAGTCACTCCCCTAGTGTCGGGGAGACTGGGGCTCTTGAGAGTTTGATGCCAACAACCCCTCCTCCTGGGCGCCATGCTCCCCCACCCCAAGCTTCCCGAACCCTCTGGACTGTTCACTCGCTCCTTCTCCCCGCAAAGAAGCCCAGGCACCATCCATTGTGGGAGGGCTGGTTCCTGTCCTCACCCAGGTGATGCCTCCATGGGGGCTCGTGTGTGGCCACTTGGCGGGAGTGTGGGGGTGATGGCAGCCAGGGGCCGTGTGCACACAGGGGACAGTGGGCAGCAGGTGGGTCAGAGGCCGAGCGGTAGTTTGGGGGATATAATCTGAAGCAATCCAGCAGGGCTCTGACCTGCAGGCACACGGTCAGGGGACCGCCTTGGCCACCGCAGGTCCTGTAGCCTTGCCGGGTCCCGGTGGCAACATTCTGTCCCGAGGCTGGCCTCGAGACGCTGCCGCAGCAGCCCCGACATGGCGGGCCACTGCTTTGTGGCAGCTGTGGGGGCCTGCACGGCGCAGCCTCTGCACTCCTCGGCTGCGGGGCTGCTTGGGGCCGGCCTCTTCCCCAAGCTCAGGAAAAGGTAACTCCGGCAGAAAAAGGCTCCTTGGGAGTGGCAGGGATCCTAAACGCACCTCATCAATCCACACCTGACGTTCAGATCAGAAGGAAGCGGTGGGATGGATTCTGACCCATATCCAGAAACATGACTACAGACAAAAAATACGGGGCCATCATGAAACCTGCGGAGTTTCCATTCAGGTCACTAACGATTACCAGGTCCTTACTTTTGTACTGAGGTCACGTGGAGGCGAGGCGGCTCAGGAGCTCCATCACTCTGGGCCTCCGTGCTTATGTTCACAAGTCCCCTTCAGGGCATCCTGGCTGGTCACTCACTTGCTGGGTGACCCCGAGCAAAGCATTTAATGCCCCGAGGCTCAGGGAATCCTCGTGGCGTCCACCCCTCAGGGCGTTAAGGGGACGGGGGGGGGGGGGGGGGGACGGGGGGGGGGGAGAGGCAGAGCACTGCCCGCGGGCCACACCCCCCGGGGAGTGCACTCGGGCTGGGCACACAGTCCTCCTTCCTGCCACACGACGGACACGGGTTTCATTCCACCCAGCTCAGGCTCCAGACCGAGGTTTTAAAAGCGGAAAGAAAGTTTGGGGGCAGACTCCCCAAGCCTGTCTGCAGGGCACTGCATCCTGCAGGCGAAGCCCTTCTGTGTAAACCAGCCTCCCCCGCCTCAGACACCCTGCCTGGTCTCAGCTGCCTTTCATTTCTGAAGGAAAGAAAGTCTCTCCTTATTTGAATGGCAGGTGTCCACAGCTCACAAAGCAGGAACTTGAAGGTCCTTTTTATAGGATGCATAAAGCTACTTCCTACACAGCAGGTGTTATCATTCCTACCAGGTTGGGCGGTTCTCAGAACGTGGGCACGTCTGTTTCCTCCACAAACGCAGCTCTGCATGGAAAACGATACACAGCGAGTGACAGCTCAGCGCGAAGAGCCAGGTGGTTTATTTGGTTTTCTTCCCTCTGCCAGAGGAGCTCTCGCCGGGCCCGGGTCTCCCCGGGGTTCCATGGAGGCACGAGGCAGAGGTGTGGGGAGCCCCTCCCCGATGCCTCGCCTCCCTGCACCAGTCAGCAGCGGGACGGGCCACCAACTCAGCAGCGGGGGGCCTGAAGGGCCAACCGGAGGCCCTTGGCCAGGGCTGACGGCGTGGGGCTCTCGGCCAGGCAGCTCACAGGCAGGCCCTGGGCGGTCAGCGCGCGGGCTGTGCTGGGGCCGATGGCGGCAAACTGCAGGGGGAGAGAGAGGGAGCTTCAGCGCACCTGCGGGGCCGGCCGGGCGGACAGTGGGGTAGGGGCTGGGCCCGTCAGGTCGTCGCAGCTCATAGCACGTGTGATCACCCCTCCCGATGCGAACCCAGCCCTATGCCCGCGAACCGCCTTTGCCTGCACGACCTCATTACAGCCTCCCCTCCAGCCTGTGGCTCGGGTGCAGGGCGGGGCCCGCCGTCTTGGCTGCCTCTCCACAAGCCTCAGCCGCCCACGGTTCTGCCCTGGGTGGGGGGCCAAGTGGAGCAGACAGCAAAGTCTGAAAGGTGCTCTGGCTGTGGCAGGGGCCCCGGCTGCGCTCCCCAGGAAAACGCAGCAGCGGAGTCCAGGACGTGGAGCTGGAGGGCCAGGTTCCCATTCTAGCTCTGCAGGATAGTGGCCCTAGCAAGTGACCCTCCCTCTCTGGGCCTCCGTCCCTTCATCTGTAAAACAGAGAGGGGAACAGCCTTCCCCGTTGGGCTGCTCTGAGGATCACGTGGGGGCAATGTGAGCAACCACGTGGCCAGGGCCGGCACAGAGAAATGCTCGGCGGCCACCAGTGGCTGCCACTGATGGGAACACAGTTACTCCAGACGAGAAACTCCAGTGGCCTGAGACTCGCCAGCCAGATGCCTCTCTCTGAACATCGCACGTTTGATGGTCACATGCAGAGCCTCGCTTGGGGCTGAATGTGGTTTTTTGTTGTGGCGACCCCGGCCCTTGCTAGGTGTCCTCACAAGTCACTTAGCCACTCTGGTCCTGTTTCCTCATCTGTAAAAGGGGTACAATTATACTTGCTTGGCAGGGCTGGGGGGGGTAAATAAGATCTGTTGCTCTGGCAGGGAGAGCATTCACGTCACCCCCACCCCAACACTGGGGTGCACACACCCCTGCCTGGGAGTAGGTCTGTGAGGATGGCAGCCCTTACCCTGGGCCGGGTGTGGCACAGGGAACAATCTCAGGACTTGAAGCCCCCCTTTCTGGGGCATGTCAGAGCCACAGGACAGAGGCTGCTGCACCCTGGAAGCCAGAGCTCCTGTAGCCCCCCCCACCCCCCTCCCACTCCACCCTGAGACGCAGCCATTCGAGAAACTCCCCGAGGAAAAGATGGTGCCGGACCCCTACCTCAGAGCAGACACAAACATGAACTCAAAGTGGGTCACAGACCTAAATGTAAGAGCTGAGACTCTTAACACAGAAGAAACATGGCGGGGGGGGCTTTCATGCCCTGGGATTAGGCAGTGGTTTCTGAGACACGCCGCTCACAGCACAAGTCGCAAAGGAAAAGATAGATGAGTGGGTCTTCACCAAAACGGAAAAACCGTCGTGCTTCTAAGGGCATCATCACAGAAGTGCAAAGACAGCTCACAGGATGGGGAAAGTTTATCGGATGGGGAACTTGCATCCAGGAACAAAGAACCCGTACAGCCCAGCAACAGCCGCTACGAGACAGACGGCAAGGACGTGAACAGACACTTCTCAGAAGAAGATACAGAAGCAGCTGACATGCACAGGGAAAGATGCTTATTAGCGTCATCGGTCATGGGAGCGATCCAAGTCAAAACTCCCCCACAGCCACTGGGGTGGCTGTGATCATGAAGACCAAACTTACAAGTATTGGTAAGGGGGGGGGCAGGAACCAGAACCCTCCTACATAGCTGGTAGTCCCAATTCTGCTTGATTCCTACCCCCGGACTGGTGGGCGAATTCTACAAGATACTGCCTGGAAGTGCTCCGTCAACTGGCCACAGCTCAGGTATCACCACAGCTAACAACACGGAATCCGTCTTCCCGGGTTCAAATCCCTTCCTCTCCTGTAAGGCCTAGGGCAAGACGCACTACTTCTCTGAGCCCAGTTCTCCACCTGCAGAACTGGGAACCGGTGCCGACCCCGCGGGGGTGCCGTGAGTCGCACCTGTCGTAGAAGCTAAGAGCACGCACGCCGTGTGAGTGCGCACGGTGCTGGCAGCCTCTGTCCTGGGGCCCCAGGTGGCCTCCACCCTTTCCTCGGTCCCACTGGAGCCAGTTCAAGAACCTTCCTGTTACAGGCCCCAAAAGCCTTGTTGTTACTTATAGACTCCTAGCAAATGTGGTCCCTCAGAAGTGGGAATGCCGTCCCGTGCCTACGTCACTGCCCTCCCCTTGTCATGGAGGCACGTTATCATCCCACAGCCTCACGGGACGAAGGGTGAGTGCAGCACAGTAAGGTATCTTGAGAGAGTTCACCGCTACCACAGGATATTGTTGTAACGGCTTTATTGTTAGCTATTGTTGTTAATCTCTTACTGTGCCTGATTTAGAAATTAAACTTTATCACAGGGATGTATGTGTAGGAAAAACCACTGCATCAGGATTGGGTAGTCGCCATGGTTTCACACATCCACTTGAGGGTCTGGGAACGTATCGATACCCTGCAAATAAGGGGTGACTACGTGTCTATAAAAGCCATAGAGGGATAATCATCCTCATGATACAAATGAGGAAATAGGCTCAGAGAGGTTAAGTAAGGTGTCCAAGAGCACCAGCCAGGAAGTGATGCTGGAGAATTCTCGAGCCTGGCCTTTCCAGGGCTACGAGCTGACATCAGGAGTCAGGAGTGTTTTGGCTTTACATGGAAACTCTAGGTCATTAGTAAGAATTTTTAAAAACCTGAAAAGACCAAAAGCCCACTGAATACCTCACCTTAATTTGATCAATGCTGTCGCCAGATAACTCTTGAATATGCTTGAGGCTGTAGGTAAGGCCAGAGGGACTGAAAAATGTGATGCTGGCCGGAACGCCCTGCAGGGAGAGCATAAGATCAGTCTGTCACCACAGGCCAAGGAGAGAGCATGTCCCCTGGTTCCCCCAGCCGGGCACCATCAGCCCTGGAGCCCCAGGAGGCAGCCCCCAGGCAGCCCCACAGATTCACAGCAGGAGGGCTCCTGGTGGACGTGGCCTTCTCTGCTCCCTCGAGGCCAAGGCCGAGTTCAGGCGAGGCACCATTTAGAGATCAGGGTGCCACTGGGAAGGCTGGGTGCTGCTCCTCATCGCTCTGTGGCCCACAGGTGTGTGTCTGCCTGGCCAGAGGACAGGGGCACCACGGACCCGCCCGCCCAGCCGAAGCAGACGCTGCCACTAGCTCATGTGGCCAAAGTGTCCTTGATCAGTGAGGCAGCAGTCCAGGCTGTCAACTCTGCACCCTTTCTCAGGAGACAGAAGGCAGACTGGCTGCGTGGCTCTCTGTTTTCGTTTGCACTAACGGGACGTCCAGAACCAGCAAGGCTTGTCCCGGGAGAGTGGGGGAGGCGTCCCACTGAATACAGATGTGGAAAACCTTAACTCACACAGGCGCCACCCACCCTCCTGCCTGAAGCCTTCAGAGGTCCCTGTGGCTTCCCAAATTCAACGTAGACTCCTCAGTGGGCATTGTGGGTCTTCCCAGTATGGGCCCAGCCTCCCTTCCCAGCCTCTTCCCTGGGGCTCTGCCAGTGCCCCACACAATGCCGGACAGTCACAGCACGGCCCCTAGCTGCCCAGGCTCACTGTGTCTGGGGTGATATCCATAGGCTTTGTGCATTTTATCTCCTTTCATCCTTCTAAGACCCTTCCAAGAGAGGTCTGTTCCCATTTCACAGATACAGAGATGGAGCCTTGGGAAGTCATGCGGCTGGGATGGTGGAACCATGCACTGGGGTTTGGGCCTCCCCCTCCCCCAAGTCTCCCTGCAAGCACCACCCACCTGCTTAGAATAGTAGCTGTTGAGGTTCACTTGGATTCCCGGGTGTGGGATCTTCTGATAGACAGTTATGCTTTCCATGGGAATCCCTGGACACAATCAAAAGCAGGAAATAGGCTTTATTCCATCAAGAACACCGGGCTCCATTCTGAGGCTTTCCTCTGCCCCGGGACCTGCCCCGGGGTCAGTCCACACCAGCACCACCCGCACCCTTGGCGAAGGCTGTGACACTCCGTGGGCCTACCCGGAGCCGAGCAGGCAGACGAGCGCAGGGCTACGGTCAGGACAGTAGACTGCACCCCACGAGGGCCGCCCGCCCTCCCCCGGCCTGCCCTCCCGCAGGGGCTCCGCACGGCTGACCCCAAACGCAGACCACGAAGGCTCCCGGCAGACCCGAGGATGTGGACCAGGGAGGCCATGCCCACGAGCCAATGCATTGCCGTCACCTCTGTCCTTGAGCATTTTCGGCAGGATTTCTCCTTTGACGGTTCCACAGGGAAACAGAAGAGGCAATGCTGGTGACTCCCCTGCAGATAAATAACCAGACTTTGTCAACGCTTTCAAGAAGGGGGTGCATGTGCCCAGGGCACGGCAAGCAGCAGTTCCGGGCTGCCCAGCGGCTGTGCGTGGGAGGGAAGAAGCTGACCCTGCTGTAGGAAGATCACAGGGGATTCGGCCATGGCGCTCAGAAAACGGGCACCCCCGCAAGCCGGGGCCGCTGTCCCCCAGGCCCCTCCAGCCCCTCTGGTTCTGACGTGGCACCTGGGCTGCAGGCATGAGCTAGCGTGCAGCCCTGCACTTGGCTGGAGTCACAAGGCACTGCTGCAGCCACGTTGCGCCTCGGGAGGAGCCCTGGAGGCCACAGGAGGTGGCTGGAGCCAGGGCCCATGCTCAGGAGGCGGCAGGGAAATGGCAGCCACAAGCGGCCCTGCGGCCACCCCCAACAGAGACAAGCTGCGTGCCTTCTGTTCTCTCAGGATGGCGGCCACCCGGCCAAGTGCCCATGGGGTGGATGGGTGGCCGTGTAGGGGCCTGCTAAGAATGGCCTGCCTCCCAGCCTGCTCCCCATCTCCACTCCAGGAAGACTTTGGGGTGCGTTCGGCTCCAAGCTCTCTGCAGAACGAAGATGGCACGCAGTCTGAACACTGACCTGAGACACTACCATCCAACAAAACCGATGGGCGAATCCTCCCCAAATGTGAACATTCTGATAGAACCACCCACCCCTCCCCCGACGTCCGTCCATCAGTTGGAAGAAGTCTTAATGGCTGTTGGTCACGCACAGACACATTATTCTGTACCCGTCAGATCTCCGCGAACCCTCTTTGGGGATTGCAGTCAGAGGAAGAACAAAGCAAGCACTTCCCGTCTAGCACCATCTCCCGGAAGGCCCAGCCCAACCACAGGAATAACTTCCTTTTTCCGGGTTATTCAAGAACTATGTCCTGGTGGATATGTTCTTGATTTAAGCTGCTCTGTAACTATCAGCATGATGTAAAAGAACACAAGGAATTGGGAAAAATTCAAATGTAGACAATAGATGCCCACTGATTCCTCTTTTCCAGTGGGAGCAAATGTTTCTGTAGATGCCATCCTTGGATACATATTTTCATAGCCATGTTCAGGTGCAACTTTCTTAACCAGAGCCCAGGCGTCCCTCCAGTGTCTCTGTGTCCGTCCATGTGTGTTAGGTGCTGGGGTGTGCAGGATTCTAGAGGCCAAAGCTGCTGCCACAGACCCTCCCAGCCATCTGCTCTGGGGCAGCTTCGGGAATGCAGCAGGAAAGCCAAGGGCCTGCCTTTCCAGCAAGCCCAGCCCTAGAGGTGTGCAAGGGGCCTTTGGAAGATTCCGGAGTCTGCCCTTCAAAGCATCTCTTCAGAAGGTCTAGCCCAGTATTGAGCTGCTCATGCTTATTCTCGGATTGCTGGCTGCTAACTCGGGAGATGGGAGCTTAGCATGTGTGTCCTGGCCCAGGACAGACGCCTGTCTTTTCTGACCGCATCACCAGTGCCCGGAGAGCCAGGCCACGCATGCAGGCCCAATCAGCCCGGCTGACGTCATGGAAACCCGTGACACTCTCAGCAAAGGGAGGAAAACCTGAAAAGGTTCTGGTTAGAATCCTCTTCTGCTGGGCAGAGATGTACCACAACTGTCCTTCCTGGGACTTAACCCCCTTCAAGAAGTCGGAGGCAAAGAACCCATTCTTTTTGGGGGTAAGTTTACTGCCTGCAGATTTTTAACCCAAATAGGCCCCTGCTAAATAGGTCAATGCTAAAGCTGGCTGATTCTGCAGAGGTGTGAGAGGTTTCCTGGAACAACAGGGAGAGACAGGGGCCTGGCAGGGGTCTCACCCAACAGAGAAGGCACAGAATGGGGACTCACGGGGCTCAGAGGCTGCGCATTCCTTTAACAGGAAGGAGGCCTGGACTGCTGGGCTGTGGGGGCTGAGGCCAGCAAGGGTGCTGAAAATCCCAGGAGAGGGTTGTGCCGAGGGGCTGGGGACTCCATAAGTAGTCACTGTAGCAATTAAGGTAACAAGGCTGATTTTTTTTAAAAATGCCATTTCACTGGAGGACATGTGCGTGGCTGGAAAGCTCTGACAACTGCCCAGTCTGCACTGATTTCGGCCTCCCAGGCAAAGCTGGGAGATGCAGCCGTGCAGAGAGAGATTCTCATGGTGGAGAATCCGGACAACAGGGCTGATGAGAGGGAAGGAAGGGCCGAGCAAGTCCGCGAGGCTGCAGGAGTGGCCATCGGCAGCCCCCAATCCAGGGACATTTCCAATAATGGCACTCCCCTCTGTCTGACTGAGGCGGATCCCCTCTCTTGCAGAATGCTATAATGCCCCCTTTTACCATTTATTTGCTGCTTTCTTTTCCATTAGAGCAGATCTCCTGGAAGGGGAGAATTTTCTATCAGAACAATGAGCTATCAGATTAAATGAGTTAATAGTTTTAAGTGCCCGCGATGGTATCTGTCACGTAGTAAAAAGTGTTAAGTAAAAGAAATAAGCAGTAACTATGAATTGGCCTGTTGACTCCAAACACTGGAAGTAGATTCTTAGCTTTTAAAATCCAGTTTCAGAGCTTGCTGGGGCAGAAAATCATTAATGCCTTGGTAAAACCAAGGTGAAAGTCCCTATTAGCAGTCAAGAAGGATTCTTATTTGGATATTCTAATTGCGAATTAAAGATTTATTAGGACACACAGGCGTGGTGGTAACAAATGAGAGGTAACAAAGGCTTTGCGAAGAATGCCGCCCAGTCTCGCCGAGATAAGGCAGAGTGCGTTCCTATCTCCCCTCCACGCCTTGAGTCAGTTAATTGAAACACCAGGGTGATATCTCAGAAGTGACACGGATCCTTCCTGCCTTGTGTATGCAGATCAAGGAGCACCAGCCTGATGCCTCTGGACCTGATAGTGAGGAATGACTCAATTTCCTTCCATCTCTTTCCAGAACTAGTGCATCAGCGGTGAGTACAGCCAGGTCATCTGCCCTGGAGACAGGCTGTGGCCACCTGTTCATTAAGGAGCTAAATGTGGTCCCACCCACGGGACCAGTCATTCGTCTTCCTAAACCAAAGCACTTAATCCCCTGGGGAATGCCAAGTTCTACCATTTACATTGATTTCCACATTAAAACAGAAGGGCTTTGTTACTGTTTAATGGTGACCATTGTCCCCTACAAACATTAGAAATAAAGAACCTGGCGTGGGATCATGCATCCCACGCCACAAACTGCTGGGGAAAAACCCAATCACATGACGTTCCTCTCATCGGGGAAAAGGTAAGGCTCAGTGACCCTTAAAACAGTCCCATGGGCCTGAGGACCCTGAGGTGCCCAGGGCTGTGTTCACCCCTGGACCACCAGCATAACTGCCCTTGGCTTCTCAGCAGCTTTCAACACCTGGCCGTACAGTATCAAACGACTGGCAGGCCCGAGCTGATGCTCAAGAAGATGGCCGCTCAGCTTGGCCGGGCCTGTTGGCATGGACCAAGGCTCTCTTGCCTTGCCCCCCAAATGCCCTCCTCTCACGCCAAAACAGTTCAGCGCTCAGCAAACACTGTGTGAGAACACCTGTGTGCTGGGCCACAAGGGAGGAGTGGTTCAGCAACAAGACGAGGCATAAACAGCATGTGTGCGCTGGGGGTGGACAAAGGAGGGCCAAGGTCTCCAGGACAGTGGACATGGAAGGACCACAGCCTGTGGCGTCCCTGTCACAGAGGAGCCTACGTGAAGGACAGGGCCTCTGTAGGCAGCACCAACGGGAGGGAGGAGCAGAGACGGTTGTGCAGGAGGCAGGAGGTGAGGATGTGCTGGGAGCACCAGGGGGCCAGCTGGAGAGCCACGGACCTGGCCACTAGAGTCGTGGGCCGGGAGACTGTCCTGTTGAACAGCCCCCAAGGCCTGCAGTTCAGGTGGAGTGGTGGACACAAGAGCCAGGGTGGGAGGCCCAGCGGTGCTGCCCTGGGACCGGAACACAGTGCTGGGTACTCGGTCCTCTGCTCCAGCCCAGGGGCAGCACCTGCTTCGGCCAGGAAGGGGCCCAGAGGGTCACCGGATTAGGGCTCACCTCCTTCATCCCTGGGGCTTTTGGAGGGTCTCTGAAACCCACCCCCTGAGGAAGAAGAGCATTTTTCAAAACTTAGAGAAATCAGCAAGCTAAAGCGAAGAGCCGGGCTGGGACACAGTGGTGGATATGACCAGAAAGCAGGGAGTACCTTCCCTCCAGCTGCCCTGCTCCACCACCCATGGGCAGCCTCCAGCCTGGCCCTGGAGGCTCTGCGGGGGGCAGAAGCAGCAGTGGGAACCCATGTCTGTTGAGTGCTGACGGCCTTCCCGCCCCTCTCGCTCCGAGAACTCCCGCAAAGCTTTGTTTCCGTCAGGGCTGCACCCCCACTGAAAGGCAAACACCTCTACAACCAGCGTCCTCTCAGGTCCTGGTCCACATGCTGCCCAGGGACGCACTCCCAGGGGGTGGGCCAGCCCTGAGAGGGCGCTCGGAGGAGGCGGCGCCCCCGGGGGGGGGGGGCGGACACAGACTCAGGGGAGGTGCCCAGCTGCAGCAGCCTGCCTCCACTCCGGGTAGCACCACTGCAGATGGTCTCCCTGGATTTGTCTCCGAACGTTTCATTTTGTGTCATGTTCGAGTTGTCTCAAGTCCTCTGGTGGAGGGGGCCGAGAGAGGCGGGCTGAATCTCAAACGAGCACAGACACACACCGGAAAAGGAGCCCGCGGTCCCATGAGCGGCCTGCACACTGCACACCAACCAGCGTCACCACGGAGAATGCACCCAGGAAATGTTCCTCTCCCGGGGGTCGGGGGTGAGGCCATCAAACAAAAAGTAATGGGCTTCAGTTGGAGTGACCTTTTTCTACTTACGGGAACAAATATATTCTGCAAGCTTTTCTGCATTTCCACAGTTTGCTCCTTCCGTATCCAGGCCAATTTTATTCACTGGAAAACAACAAAAGAAATATGTTTTCATGTGGCTATTAAAGACCTCTGTTCCTGGGTTGTTTGCTAACGTGCAAATACACAGGAACGTCTCCTCCTGAAGGCAGGTGCAAGGGGCGGCCGGCACTGTGTCGGACGTGAGGGTGCTGGGCCCCGGGCCCACCCTTCCTAGTACGTGTGGCTTTGGGTCACGCGCCAGTTTCTCTGAGCCCCACTGAGCTCGGCTACACCAGGGGAAGACGCGGGGGACTGCTTTAAGGATTATACGAGATGACGAGAGCAAACCGCAGGCCATCTAGGGGAGCTGAAGAAAGGCGGTTTCTTACCAGCCAGTACGGAGGTGGTGAGCATTTAGGATTTACTACTTCTCACAGGGCGTGAGAGAGCCCTCGTCCTGCCGGGAAGCCAAGGCCAGCGCCCATCCAGAAGGGTGTTGTGGGCTGATGTGGCCAGACTGAAATGGAAGGGAGGGCAGGAGCAGTTCCCTGGGAACCTGCCAACAGCGACCCCCAGCACCATGACTATGGGTCATCTGGGGCGAGGGGCAGACCAGCAGCTTTGAGAGACTCCCATCAAGAAGTGAGGCAGGAGCAGCAACCCCCCACCCCCACCCCGGGCCCTCCTGCACTCTTCCACACGGGAAGCACTGGCCACTCTGCAGAGGATGCTGGGGAGGAAGGGCCACGGGCCCCGCGCCGTCAGCGCTCGGCACCTGTGCCCGGGGTGTGGCACCTCCCCGACGGAGGAGGAGCTGTGGGCCTTCCATTTCGGATTCACGTGAGAGCGCTGGCTAAGAACAAACTGCAGCTTTCACATATACACCATCAGCTCTTCACTGACAGGTCATTTCAAGGGTCCCGAGCCCAAGAGACAAAAGTCACATGCAGCTGTCAACTTTGTTCCAGAACAAAGCCCTTGTTACGCTGCATGGCCAGCCTAGGCCGGGCCGCCCGTCCTCTAACTGAACTGGGAAGGTCTCGGTAAACCAAGACCCTGATGACTTCCCAGGGACCGAACTGGGACGTAAGTACTGCAGTGATGTTGGTATTTAACGTCGGGGCTCATCCACATCGTTCTTGCGTTAACTAGACGGGAGGAAGCCCGCGTAGACTCTCCCATGCAGCGTTGCTGTTCCGAGTGAGCATTGGCGCATTACTTCATCCTCGCACGACCCTGGGACGCAGGAAGCGGAAGCCCTGAGCCGTCCAGCGCCTGTCAGCTCTGTCTGCGAGGGCAGGGACTGGGCTGTGGGCCCCGCCGGCAGCCTGCAGAGGCTCTCAGTAGAGATCGGGGGAACGGATGTTTGCTGGAAGGTCTCAACCCCTGTGGTGGCAAGGCTGGCTCTGCTCTAAGTGGGTGCAAACATTTCAGCCAGCCCTTGGGCCCAGGCAAGCCCGCCTTTGGGGCCTCCCCAGGCCATGGTGACAGGGGAACTTCAAGTGACTCACAGCTGTGTGAAACGAACCAGTCTGACCCCAGACAAACCTGCCATCGTGTTCTTTACATTTAAGAAGTTAAAGCAAGGACGGCCATGGTGGATCCAGCCGGGGGGGCTTATGTAAACCTGGGGGTGAGCTCCCCTGCTGGTGGATGCCTATGTGCAAAGGTACCCTGTGGTTATCTGAAGGTGAGATAAAATTCTTAGTGCAGGATGCGTGGGTGGCTCAGTTGGTGAAGCGTCTGCCTTCGGCTCAGGTCATGATACCAGGGTCCTGGATGGAGTCCCACATCGGGCTCCCTGCTCAGCGGGGAGTCTGCTTCTCCCTCTGCCTGCCTCTCCCCCTGCTTGTGCTCTCTTTCTCTCTCTCTGACAAATAAATAAAATCTTTAAAAAAATGCTTAGTGCAAGAGCAAATCAGTAAGAATCAACAAATGGATGTGAAGACATATTAAGGTTATAGATATAGATGATTTCAGTATTCTCCCAAAATAAATGGGAAAACAAAGCAATGAAAAATACTAAAAAGCCAGATATGGTTTATGGGGTGCCTGGGTGGCTCAGTCAGTTGAGCATCCAACTCTTGGTTTTGGCTCGTGGGTCCTGGGATCAAACCCTGGGTCGGACTCCACGCTCAGCGAGGAATCTGCCTCAGGATTCTCTTCCTCTGCCCCTCCGCCCACTCGCTCGCTCTCGTGCACTCACTCTGTCTAAGATAAGTAAGTCTTGATGGACTTTGACATCAAGACCACTTGCTTGGGCCCAGTTTTCATTTCCACTATGTGAAACATTTCTATCTTCTCTTTGCTTAAAATGTTCCATTCTCCTGACCTGACCTGCAGCTTCTGGGGGAAGCAGAGGCAGCTCTCGTGCTCAGTTTGAAGAGAGGGCTCCTGTAAAATGGCTCCCAGTGATCTCGGTGCTCACACCACCTTCACATCCCTCCTCTTGAGTGTGGCCTGGACTGACTCCATTCAAACAAAAAGAAGATGGCAGAAGTGATGGCATGTCACTCCCAAGATTAGATTATGAAAAGACTGGCTTCTGGCCTGGACGCTCTCTTTCACTGGCTCTCGGATTGTCTCGCACGCAAGAGGGAAATCTTGCTGTCGTGTCATAACACAGCCCTTAGAGAGGGCCACGTGAGGACTGGGAAGTGGAACCATGTGTGTGATCTGGAAGCAGGACCCCCAAGTCAGGCCTTGAGACACCTGCAGCCTGGTGAGAGAACCCGAGCCAGACAGACCCAACTCAGCCATTCCTAGATGTCGGACTCACAGAAACCATGAGAAATTAAACGCTTATTGTTTCCAGCCACTAAGTTTTGGGGCAATTCGTTACGCAGCAAAAGATGACTAGCACACGGGCCTGGTCTCCTCCGGCTGTCCGTGTTCAACTTCCTCTAACTCTCCAGGCTCTTGCTGAGCCTCAGGATGAACAGAAGCATCCAGCAGTTCACTAGAGAGAGCTCTTCTGGGACATCATGTCTGGGAAGGTGAACTAAGATAGAAGGTTCCAAAGTTGGGTGACTGACTTTCATGTTAAGATAGAATGTGGCTTCTTCTAAGAGATTTCTTTTCTTCTCTTTTTTTTTAAGTAATCTCTACACCCAGTGTGGGGCCCAGCTAGCCAGCCAGGTGCTCCTCTCCCAAGAGATTTTTTTAAAGGAACAAATCCCTAATTTCATCTCTCCTTTGATCATGTGCTTCCAGCATTTAGAACATGTCCTTTTCCTTCATAGCGGGACAAACAGGGAGCAGACTGGGGCCAGCGGGTCCCATGGGACCAGGCTCTGAGCCACAGGGGATGCCGGCCCACGCTAGCCCGCTCTGTCTCGGGTTTCTCATCCCGTATCACCACTTTTGTTCTCGGGTTTTCTTCTCATTTGACAGCACAATGAGACGCAAAATGCATAGTGGTGCCACTGAGATCAGACCGAAGGTAGCATGAGAATCAAAACAGGATAATATACAAACATGCCATGTTTGATAGCTGAAGTGTTGCTGTGTAAGTCTGAAGTTGTCTCTAGACTTTTCTTTCCTCTTCTTCAGAAAAAAAGAAAGGGTGAAAGAAGGTGCAAGCAAATTTTTAACTGATTTGGGGGGGAGGGGAGAGTGGGGGCGGTTTCCTTGGCAACCAAGGCCTGATTCTCTCTTTGCTCATCTGCTAAGCTCCCAGGTACAAGTTGCTCTGCTTGAAAAGCAATGCACCAGCTCTTAATTAGTCAGGCAACTCACAGCTGGGGAACTCCTTGACGTCATTTTGTTCTCTGCTAAGAGTGCTTTTCATTCTTAAACTACTTTCACTCATACTGGCCGGCGCCTGGGTGGCTCAGTCATTAAGTGTCTGCCTTTGGCTCAGGTCATGAACCCAGTCCTGAGATTGAGCCCCACATAGGGCTCCCCGGGGAACCTGCTTCTCCCTCTTCCCCTGCCTCTCCCCCTGCTTATGCACTCTCTCGCAAATAAATAAATACAATCTTTAAAAAAAAAATAACTACTTTCATTCATACTGCATCTTCCCCTGACTTAAAATTCATTTGGACAAACAGTTGCTTTGAAACAAACTGCACATTAATTGACTCACAACTGTTAAGTATTATTTCATGCTTAATTTTTCTGTTCATTTGTAAGGTTGATTTTTAATGATCTGTTTACCTTTGTGCTTTAAAAATAACAAACAAATTCAAGACTGTTTGGAAAATGTAGAAAATATTAAGAAAATTGTAAAAACAACTATAATACCACCATCTGGAGTACCTTTCATAGGGTTATTTCCTTTCAGGTTTTGTTCTTGTTGTAGTAAAAACACATACCATAAAAACTGACCATTTTAACTATTTTTAAGTGTATAACTCAGTGACATTTGGTACCATCACAACCATCACCAGTATCCACTTCCAAGACCTTTTTATCATCCCAAACGGAAACTCTACACCAGATTAAACAAGAACTTCCCATTTCCCCCTGACCCCAGACGCTGCAAACCTCTCCCATACCTTCAGTCTCTGAGTCTGGCTGCTCTGGGAGCCTCAGGTAAGTGAAATTCTACAGTATTCATCTTTTTGCATCTGGCTCATTTCACTTAGTGTAATGTTTTCAAGGTTCTTCCACGTTGTAGCCTGTGTCAGAATTTCCCTCCCTCTTACGTCTGCGTGATACTCTATTTCATGTATACACTACATTTTGTTTATCCATTTATCTGTCCATGGATATTTTGCTTGTTTCCACCGTTTGCCTATTGTGACTGATGCTATTATGAACATTACATATTCCAGCAAGTATCTCTGTGAGTCCCTGCTCCTCTCAGGCTCCTTTGCGGGTAAGGAGGGCTCTCTAGTACAGTACCTATATTTTTAAAATAAATTGAAATTGTATCATATATCTATATTGCATCCTCCTTTTTTTTTAAGATTTATTTCTTTGAGAGAAAGATAGCAAGCATGCACGCATGGGAGCAGTGGGGAGGGGGAGGGAGGAGAGAAGCAGACTCCCCGCTGACTGTGGAGTTCTACGAGGGGCTCAATACCACAACCCTGAGATCACAACCCGAGCCGAAATCAAGAGTCGGACACCCAACCGACTAAGCGACCCAGGCGCCCCATCCTGCTTTTTTCTTAATGTTACATTGTATCTTTCCGATGCTATAAAGATGCTTCAAAAGCATTTAAACCGACCCCTGGCCTCTCCTGTCTCCCTTCTTCATTTGAACATTTCAGCCCAAAGGTCCTTAGGTGGGGCAGAGTGACATGAAAGTCATAATGGGGGAGTGGCCAGTGCTGGGTGCCAGAATCCACGTGGGCTGAAGAGGGCATCCCTGTGGGGGCAGAGCCAGGGGAGACTGGTTCTTTATAGGAGCACTGATCAAATGAGTAGATGTATTACCTGGGAGCCAGGTTTCTCCTTGCCAGAGATGGGAGTCACGAATATAGAAATGAAAGACCTAGAGAAACCCTGTTGTGTTGGACTATAACTGGAGGTGGTGGAATGAACTCATGGTTTTCAACATAAACAAGGAGATATAAATAAAGATGTGTGTGTGTGTGCGCGCGCGTGTGTGTATTCCCTGTCTCTGTGTACTGAAAAGGGCCATGAGCAGTGAGCAGTGAAGTCCAAGGGCAATGAATACACTAAGCATCCTCATCATGGCTTCTAAATACCCGTCTCCACTGAAAGGAACCAGAGCTTCCTAAGGAAAATGGTTGATTTTAGGGCTGGGATAGGGAAAGTATAGGACAAATCTGGAACATCTTTTTGCATTAGAAAAGAAGGAAGTACTCAAAGAATGATGAAGACATGTCAAAAGGACACAGAAGTCACCTTCAAGGGGTTGCCCCTGGCCACAGCCGGGACAATTTGGGCAATAAAATAAATAGACTTAGTAATGGAGTAATGGATTGAACCCTATTAAAGAGGAAACCATGAATCCATACTGATGTAAATCAGCAGCTACTTATGAAGAATACATTATCAGGGGCACCTGGCTGGTTCAGTAGGTAGAACATGTGACTCTTGATCTTGGGGTTGTAAGTTCTACACCCACGTTGGGTGTAGAGATTACTTTAAAAAAAATATAAAAAAAAAATATATGTTATCATATAATCTTAAAGTACCTCCCCACAAAGTAATTATTAATTTCAAGGGGAAAAATGGTAGCTTCACAGGGAGAAGCCTCATATCACCTTAATCAAGGGATTACAAGGAACATTATCAGTAACGGGGCAAATCAAAATGATGCACTGCTGGGTAATAGGCAAGGGGAAAAAGCTTGTGATATTCCTGCCAGACGAATATAACCTGAATTAATGTAATCAGGGGGAAAAAAATCAGACACACCTAAATTGGGGGACCATCTACAAAACAACCAGCCTGTCCCCCGAAAGTGTCGAGGTCACGAAGCCAAAGACAGATGGAGGCCCCTTTCCAGCAGGAAACTAACGAGACATGACAACTTGACGCAAGGCAGGATTCTGAACTCAACCCTTCTGCTACAATGGACATTATTGAGAATTAAGAGGTACAAATACATGCATGTTAATTTCTTGCAGCTATACAGAAAAATGTGCTTGTTTGTAGGGAACCTACATTCATCTATTTGGGGTTGATGGGACATCACGTTGGCAACTTACTCTCCAGGGTCCAGGAAAGATTGAGTTCTGTGTTATAACTATAGGTTTTCTGTAAATTTCCTTCAAAATAAAAAGTATGTAAAAGAAGGAACTACATAATCATCATATAGACGTATCATAATTTATTTAACTATTCCCCTATTGGGGACTTTCCTTTTTCCATGATTATAAATAATGCTATAATATACATTCTCATATAAAAACCACTTTTTTTCTCCTATATTGGATTATTACCTTTGGCTAGATTATCAGGAAAGGGATTAGTGGGCCAAAGGGCACAAAGCTTGCAATAGAGCTTTATTTTTTATTTTTTTATTTTTTAAAGATTTTATTTATTTATTTTTAAGTAATCTCTATGCCCAACTATGGGGTTTGAACTCACAACCCTGAGATCAAGAGTTGCATGCTCTACTGACTAAGCCAGCCAGGCGCCAATGTAATAGAACTTTTGAATATATACTGAGTAGTAGCAGAGACTAAAGGAGAGAAGAAAACCAGGTTTTCATTCCCCAATGACTTAACCATGTTTGTTTTTTTAAAAAAACACTGTTTTTTTTAAAGTTTTTAAGTTTAAAAAATGATTTTTTTGCTTATGAAATTTACAAATAATTAATTAAATATATAATGCTGCTGGTAAGGGTACGGTGAAAGCTCTCTCTCTAAAATAAATAAATAAATCTTTTAAAAAAATAGGCAACTTTATCTTTCTTATCATTTAGCAAATACCAAGGGTTTTAAGAGCTCTGTCCCAGGAAACAGGGACAAAGACAAATACATATTTCTTATTACAAATCATAACATCACTGTCCTTTTTTGGTGTTTTATCTTTACCTTGATTGCTTACCTAGAGAAGCAGTAGCATTTCCGACCACATACACTGACTTAGCATTCCATTTTTCCCTCAGAGAATGTTTCCAGACTGTAAAACATGGAATGAGATGTGAGCTGCAAACACCACAGTGGCCATCTGGACTGTTGCCCAAAGCTCCTTGCTCATCCTAAGACACTTGTGAACAAGGCAAACTATTAATAACCACGTATAAAGAACAGCATCTCAAACTAAAATTCCATTTTTATTCTGTTCATATTCGACAGGCAAAATTTTAAAAATCACTTCATAAATGTTTCAGTATGCCTTGCTTAGAATATTAACTCTTTTCCACAGTTGCATTTTTAGTGTATACCAGAAAACAAACAGAACTTGAAGAATGAATTTGCAGGGTGACATTAAAGTTTAAAAATCTAGACTTTATTAAAAAAATTTTTTTTTTAGTAATCTCTACACCCAACATGGGGCTCAAATTCACAACCCCAAGATCAAGAGTTGCACACTCGGGGTGGCGGGGGTGCTGGGTGGCTCAGGTCATGATCCCAGGATCCTGGGATCAAGCCCCACATTGGGCTCCCTGCTCCAGAGGAAGCCTGCTTCTCCCTCTCTCACTCCCCCTGCTTGTGTTTCCTCTCTCGCTGTGTCTCTCTCTGTCAAATAAATAAATAAAATCTTAAAAAAATTAAAAAAAAAAGAGTTGCACACTTGGGCCACCTGAATAGCTCAGTTGGTTAAGCGTCCAACTCTTGGTTTTGGCTCGGGTCATGATCTCAGGGTCGTGGGGTTGAGCCCTATGTGGGGCTCCATGGGGAGTCTGCTTGAAATTCTCTCCCTCTCCCTCTGCCCCTTCCTCTGCCCCCCTCTAAAATAAATAGATAAAATCTTAAAAACAACAAAAAAAAGAGCCACACACTCTTCCAACTGTGCCTGCCAGGTGCCCCTAAAAATCTAGACTTTTAAAGAAAAAGTCACTGGTCATTAAAAAGGGCAACTTAGTGTCTAAAAAAGCAACACACCTGGTTTTATTTGGGACATAAATCTGAAAGCAGTTAAGAAACTATAATCTCGGATGTATACATTAAGTCAAAGTAAAGATCATAACTTTCAGGTTCATGAGCAAACACAATTTAATAGAGAACATTACCATCTTAGGGCAAAAACAGACACCTTTAACTGCGGATGAAAGAAATACAAAAAGGAAATGGGTCGCATAAATATATGATAAGGCCACTGGGTGTTCGATACTTTTTGAGAAGACAAGGAAACATGAGTTCTCCCTTCCTAAAATCTGATTAGGAGCATCACTTTCCCTGACATTTAAGTGTTATGCTACCCTTTACACTCCCATGGGAGATTTCCTTTTATTTGTTTAATTTATTTATTTTTCAAGATTTTTATTTTTTTTAAGTAATCTCTACACCCAGCATAATGAGGACCACAGTACATATGCCTCTGGTCAGCGGTCCAGGAATAAATGAGATGACAAATGTAAAGTATTTAACAGAGCCTGGTATACATTAGGCACTCCATAAATGTTAGCTACAAAGCTATTTGATTGAAAGACTAAGGTGGTTGTTCAGTCTGAAGCCTGGGCTCTGTTCCTGTGTTTTTGAAGGAGACGGAGGGAGGGAGGGAGGAAGGGACTAAGAGATGATCGTGTCATTAAGCGCCTGGCATGGCACAGGCCATTTCTTCGATGTGGTTGGATTTTCTCATCATCCCTTTGAGGAGAGAGACTGCCACCAATATATTCTGAGGAGAGAGATGACCACCTGGCAGCTGAGCCCCTCAGGGTCTGCGGACTTTGGGGGGCCGCCCTGTCTCCTGTTTCCCAAGACAGTAGCTATGACATGACACCTCTAGGCGTCCGCTCACATCAGAGAGCTACAAGGCGAACCCGTCATTCTGTGTGGGACGTTAGAGTCAGCTTACAAGGAGAAAGGTCATTTTGTGCTTCCTCCAAAGGTTACACAAACATGAAGTAACTTGGTACGTAAATACTTTCTTGAGCTAAAAGCCACTGAGATGTTTCAAACCTGAAAAATCCATTTCTGGAATCCACTATCCCTGGTCAGAAGAATCAGAGTAAAGAAAGTCCAGCGGAATTCACAACAGAGTCCCCCTCACCTTCTGCTTTATTGTCTTTCTCCAAACACAGGTCCACTGCTTCCACTGCTCTGGGGCTTGTAAAGATGAGTCCCCCATAGCCTTCGGGATGACACAGCTGTGCACCAAATAGCAACAAAGACATTTTACATGATGGCCAAGTTCAGCATTTCCCAGATTTCGAAATGCTTCACAAAACTAATTCCTTCCATCCATCCATGCATCTACTTACCCATCCATCCATCCACTCTTCCACTTGACCCCTACTGGGAGCTTACTATATGCCTGAAACTATTCTAGGCCTTTTAGGATATGTAGGTGAATTCACTGTTCATGGTATTCCCCTCAAGCAGCTCCCAGTCAAGGGGAGAGCCAGGAAAGAGCACTGTAGGGTGGGAGTTGTAACAGGAGCAGAGAGGGGCCATCTGACCCAGCCTGGGCGTGGGTGGGGGGCACGCAGGAGGGCAGATTGGACCTGCATCTGTTATAGAACTGGAATCTCCAAGGGACGCCTGGGTGGTTCAGTTGGCTTCTCTTGATTTTGGCTCAGGTCCTGGGATCGAGCCTGGCGTCGGGCTCCATGCTCAGAAGGGAGTCTGCTTGCACATTCCCTCTCTCCCTCCGCCCCCTCCCTTCGAGTTCTCTCTGTCTCTCTCTGTAGGGTAAATAAATACATCTTTTAAAAAAACACTGGGGTCTTCAAGGGACGATATCCATGTTGAAGCCTTGATTTTCAAAGACAGTAATAGTGATAACATCTACCAAACATTGCTGTTTTTACATATTGTGTCCCTCACTCTCTGAAAGTTCCCTGGGAGATGGGTGGGGTTCCTGTCATCTCAGAGATGAAGACTCAGGCATGGAGAGGCTGAGGAACTGGCCCACGGTGAATGGCAGGGCCAGGACTCCAGCACGTGCCTTGTGCCCCAACTCGATGCAGCATAGGGAGCTAGACAGAGTCCAGAAAAGCCCTCAGGGGGCACGCTGGCTGGCGGTGACAGGAGAGGCTCCTGTGGAAACTCTAGTCTGTGTGGCCACGAGGCCCAAGAAGTGATCTCAAGTGAGATCTCTGGTGCCTTTCCAGGCTGCTTATGGAAGGGCATGCTGGTCTGGGTCCTTACCTCGTTCCCTCAGCATACAGCCCAGTGCATAGGGGCGTAACAGATGCCAGATCAGTGTCTGTCGGGTACATTACTGAATGAATCATTCAACATTCGGCCCAAATCAAAAGGAAAACCCAGGCTTTCCATAAAGAGCAGGAGGGGTGAACCTGGCGCTAACAGAGGCTTGGAGCCCGGGAGCAGGGCTGGGCACCCTAGTTCATGAAACCAGCCTGGCTCTTCCCCAATGTGACTAGAAAGGAGCTCCAGGGGAGATGTCCTGAAGGCGCTCCCCTCCTGGGACTGGATGCACCCTGGTGAGAGCTGCCTGAGCACGGAAGCTTTGATCTGAAGCATCTGGAAGGCTTTACTGAGATTGTGTCTGGCAAGATCGATCCTGGTTACACCTGGCGGCAGACCTGACGCTGTGGGGGAGCAACCCGCTCGCTGGAGATCTCAGCTGAGCGAGTGGCCCAACCTGGGGCCCCTCTCTAAAACGGCAAAGTAACACCCGTGCAGTGCGTGGTCAGGGCAGGTGGGTAGACGGGAGGACGAACTGGAAGGGCCTGCATGGCTGAGAGCCCTCCCTGCAACCCGCTCTCCCGACAGCCCCCTCCCCGCCCCCGCCTTCAGGTCAGGGTGGCTTTCTGGAGGACCTGCTGGAGGCTCAGGGACAGTCTAATAGCCGCACCCACTGGAGCAGGGTGAGGCAGCGCTGCCCTTGTCTTCAAGATTGGTAGTAAAATGAGGGAGCAGCGAAGAAATCCTTCCGGCTTGGGTTGGCAAGGATTCTACAGAGACTCAGAAATGACGGTACTCAGACACTGACAGACCTTACCTTCTCAGAAAAACTGGGAAGAGACAAAAACTCAAATGATAAAACAGGGATCAGAGTGGCTTCAAGTCCATACAATCCTAATTCCTGCAAATACAAGAATATAGTTCTGGATTGGCCAGGGTTGTTTGGAAAATAAGGAAAGCGTCACAGTACCAACTTACTCTGTCCGTGGTTCGGAGGGTTCGCAGACCCCCCCCACCCCTCACCCCCTTAACTTCCCTAGTAAGACAGTGTCATGCTGTGCAGGACCCGGAGCCTCGGGCACTTACCCTGATGTATGGGTCTTGGCCACAGTCGTCCTCCTTAGCGTCTTTCAGTAAGAGAACCTTCATTATCACCTGGCAGTCCTTACAGGGTGCTGGGACAGAGCAGGGAGACGGATGGATCTTAATTAGATCTCAAGGACTCTTCCTAAGCAATGTCAGATGGGACAGAAGCACGGGAACAAGGTCATCAACTGATCGCTGAGGTGACCGGCTTATCCCTCCCTCGCCCACAATGACTTAGCGTTAATGGGCTTGTTCCTTCTGAAGCCCCTGCCACTGATAAGGCCAAGTGACAGCATGCGGGCACTTGATACCACTTGGAAAGGCCGATGAAAGCCATTAGGGAAAGCCCGAGTCCTGGGCACACATTTAAGGCTCCTAAAGAGGAGTGATACAAATTTGGGGTTGTATCATTAACAAACAGACAAATTGTTTTAAGGAAATAAAGAATTACTTCCATCTCAAGATAAATGTACTAAGTAGTTCATAAGCTCTTTAGGAAATAATCATATTGACCCTTCTACCTCTCAAATGATGTTTTATAAATGGTGTCAAATATGAGATCTCTTTCAAAACTTAGTCTAACAACCTGGAAAAGAATTTGTTGATGTTTCAAAAGCCTTGCATACTTCATACTCTTTCTTCCTATAATTTCACTTCTAAGAATAAATACTAAGGCAATACTCATAAAAGTGTGCAAAGACTGACATAAAGATGTTCATCCTGGATCCTGGTATTCTTTTTTTTTCCTTAACCAAGGTATATTTGACATACAGCACTGTGTCGGTTTCAGCTATTAAGCTGTTCATCTCATACATTTATATACTGCAGTATGATTACTACAGTAGTAGCTCAGTTAACACCTCTACCACGCCGCTTCATAATTATTTCTTTTTTGCGGTAAGAACAATTAAGATCAACTTTCCTAGGAACTTGGAAGTTTGTAAAAGAGTATTGTTGACTATAATCACTATGTTTTGTATTAGATTTCCAGGACTTACTCCTCTTCTAGTTGTAAGAGGGTATCCTGGTATTGATAGTGGGAAACAAAGTAAATGTCCAACAGTGACAGAATGGTACAGTTATATGAAATCATTAAAATATTCATTAATAACTTAATTACACGGATTATTTAATCACAAAATGTTAAAAAAGTAGGATGCATGCATAGTATGGTTTTATAAATTTTATATATGCATATGTATGAAAGAATATGCACCAGAATACTACTAATCATTATTTCTGGGGGGCAGGTTAGGGTGATTATTTTCTTGTTTATCTCTTTGTGTATTATCCACATTTTTTTTTACAATAAACATTAAATTATTTTGTATCGGGGGGGGAAGAATTTAATATGACCACCCCAAAGGCCTCAAAATAAATGTTGCTAGAGACCTGCAGAATAAACTCTGCCTGAAATGTGTATTATTATCCTGTAAGTAGTATTAGGCCCACCAGCTAGTCACTTACTAAATATTATACAGTGGTTGATAATAGTCAAAACGCGTGTATTGTTTGGAGCAGAAATGTGTTAACTCTGGGAGCCATTACCTGTGAGTTATTGCTGAATAGGTTTCTGGAACATTATAATATCTACGGGACATCTTAGGAAAATTTGGCTCAAAATGAATTGCTTTGTATCTAAGCAACCAACCCTGGGTGAACAAATAATAATCATGAAATCAAGTTCTAATTACTGCTGCTGTCGAGCTGTGAGCCAGAGAGACTGGGGCTCTGGGGAAATGGGCAGTATTGTTCCTATCATTTCCTGAAATTACTTGGAATGTGTCTCACACAGAAATTAGGAACTGGCCTTTCTGAGATGGGCATGCACAAGTTTGTCAGTCAACCCCACGAGGCTCCAGTCCCCATTTCTTCACAAATGGTGCTGTGAAGGTATTTTGGAGAGAGGATAAAGCCTATCACCGGGTGGCTTTTGGCCAGGGAGATTATCCTAGATAATCTGGGGGGGCCTCCTCCAGACGGTGCCTTTAAGAGCGGGACCAAGTCTTCCCCGAGGAAGAAGTTCCAGCTGTGGCCACAGCCTCCTCCGCTGCCCGGGCCGCCCTGCCTTCTCAGCGGCTTGCGCTCAGCTTGCGCTCGGGGTCTCAGACTTGCCCAGCAGCCCCACAGGTGCACCAGGAGGTGCCTTACAGCAGGTCCTAATCCATATCCCCCACCAGCTCTTTCTTTGGTTGAACCCTGACTGCTCCCGAGAGCCCCAGAAGGGGCTGAGATGAGTGGCAGGTAAAACTTAGCATTTTCTGTTAACACACAAATGTTTCCAGGCCCACAAAACAAGCCAGGATTGTGGGGATTAAAAGGTGGGAGCATGTTGGAAGCAGTCGGTCCCGGGCCTCAGACCTCAGCCCCACCTTGGCCCAGCCATGGTTCGAGGCTCTGGGGTGCGTATCCCCAAGATTTCAAAGGATAGGTTAGTATTGCTTTCAAATCCCAGAAGCCAATGTCTCCCAAGTGTTTCTATGCTGTTCTCAGGCAGTGGCACCTGGAATCTGCCTCGGAGAGTTTAGGGCTGCATTATGTACTGGGGGCAGGGCACAAGTTCAAGTCCTACCAAGTGCTAGGAGAGATAACTGGGTGCTGATGGCTGGTTGCCAGTCCAGGGCCACCTCTCGGAGAAGGTGGCATCTTAGTTGAGATCTGAATGACAACAGCAGCGAAGAGAAATGTTCAGATGTCAGGAAAGGGCTGAGCACGTTCCCAGGAGAGAAGCGTACGCATGGCTCCGGTGGGAAGGACAGGTGGACCTGGACACCATGAGAAATGGAAATCCACGGACAAGTGTAAGCAGGCCTGGCAGCGAAGGTGTACATGCCTGAGAACGGTCTCCGGCTGCTGAGGTAGGATGAACAGGCAGGGGCGCCGTTACGAAGGGGCTGGATCAGGGATTCATACCGACAAGGTTAACAGGACACGGTGTAATTCAAGGTGAAACCGTCTGTGTCCATGGCCTGACAGTTGGGACTAGGTGAAAGTCTTTCTTCTTCGAATCCCACCTAAACTTGGGGTTTGTAGGGTGTAATCCTATCAGTGAGTTAACAAGTATTTCTAGACCGTTACTGAGTCCTAGGCACTGGGGATACAATAGGATTCCTGCCTCGTATTTACGGGAGGGTAACATAGACACTTTACAAATAAGTAAAAACGACGACAGTCAGTGTGGTAAGTGCTATGAAAACCAGTCAAGATGCTCTGGAAGCATAACTGGAAGTCTTACCTGGACGGTGGGGGGGGGGGCAGAGGTTGCCAGCTGCCCCCAAATACCCACCCTTCCTTTCTCACTCATAGCAATGGAATCCCCCGTTAGTAACAAGGCACACATTTGCCCAAAATAAAAACATATGCCGCGTGTGGCCAGGGGACTAGCTTCCGGCCCACAGGATGTTAGTGGGAGTGATGTGCACACTTTGCGGGGCCTGCCCTGACAGGGAAGTGCCAGGCGCCTACTCTTCCCTCCTGCCTCCCCACTGGCTGGGGTGTGGATGTGAACGTTCTGGACCTTTCCTTGGTCTGTGAGAAGCTGCAGTAATGCCACTGTCTAAACTCCTGTGACTGGAAAAAGCCATTGGGAAGAAGTCATTCCTCACTCGCAAGGCGGCTGGCTGATGTCATCCATATATGCCCTTAGAAACACATGCACCTTGGCTGTCCCATGAGCCGGTCCTCCCCTGGTGAGTATTTCCTCTGCTAAGGGCAGGGTCCGTCGCCTAGTCCCCAGGCCTTTGCTGCAGACCCTTTGGCTCTGCAGAACCTTTTGGGACTCCCCAAACCAAACCCCACACCCCCCATCACCCGTAGACCTTTCTCTGAGCCCTTGGATTCTGCCCTGGGCTGAATGTGCTAATAGTACGGTGAACAGTACCTGTCAATTAGGGGGAATCAATTCTAAAAACATTATTAACTTTAAATCTTCAATTACTAAGAAAATTAGTAATGTGTGAGCATGACTATCTTTGTACACTTGTCAAGTGATTTCTTTCTCACTGAACTTGATGACATGGGGCTCTAGCAGGGAAAAGAATCACCAGCAATGGTTCCTCTTAATTTTGCATTAGAGGTGCTTTGAGCCATGGCCGAGAAGGAATAAGGGTGGTAGTCTGATTTTTATTTGTCAAGTCCAGCAGCACATCTCATGGAATCTCTTAACAGTCATTATCCGGAAGCCATCAATTTTATTATCTAAGACAACCACAGAGTAGAACCGAGAAGAAACATTTTCTCTATTTGCAGTGGGTAGACTGGTTTTGCTTTCAAGTGTTTGCATTATTAAACTAAGTCTTTTGTACCAGAATGATACTTTTTATCTTAGTCATGCCATAACAGAATTCCACAGAATGGGGGCTTCCACAGTAGACATTCATTTCCAACAGTTCTGGGAGCTGGAAGTCCAAGGTCAAGGTGCCACCATGTTTGGTTCCTGGTGAGAGCTCTCTTCCTGGCTTCCAGACTACTGTCTTCTTGCTGTGTGCTCCCATGGCCTCTCCTCTGTGTTTGTGCAGAGAGAAACCTCTGGTGTCTTCCTCTTCTTCTAAGGACACCAGACCTAGAGGATTAGGGCTCCACCTAACGGGTATAGTGATAGGGCTGACCTCGCAATGACCTCATTTAATCTTCATGACCTCTTTTTTTTTTTTTCAGAGTAGGTGCCACGCCCAACATGAGGCTAGTACTCAGGACCCTGAGATCAAGAGTCACATGCTCTACCAACTGAGCCAGCCAGGCACCACTCTTCATCACCTCTTCAAAGGCTCTATATCCAAATAAAGTTCACACTGGGGATTAGGGCTTTAGCATATGAATTGGGAGGGACACAATTCAGTCCATAACAGAGTAAGTTACAGAATAAAGCGGGGGTAAAGATGTAGGTAACAAGAGGTGGAGAATCTCAGTTTTGCTCTGAAGACGAGAAATGAGGCCATGACTGGCGAGGGAGGCAGTGGGGTCGAGAGGTTCCAGAGGCACCTCCCCACCCCCCAGTACACACATATGGGAGATACCAGAACCAAGGCAGGCACCGAGAGGTGAGTTCCAGATGAACAGCAAGTCAAAGAATGCCATGCAATGCACTTACGGAGCCACCGAGCAAGGTCCTTTGGCATGACTTACTCCTTGAAGCGCCTGGTGTACCTTGCTCTGCCTTGCCCACCTTGCAGAAGCTCCTGAATTTTGGCAACGAGGAGAACTAAGCACCAGCCGGCCTTTTTTAGTGAGCGCTTACTTACTCTGTTACTTACGGGGCTAAGCATTTTACGTTGCAGGATCTCAATCCTCATTTGAACCAGCAAGGGTAGGTATTGGTATCCTTACTTCACAGAAGTGGAAACCAAAACTCTGAAGGGTTGAGCAAGGTGCCCAAGGTCACACAGCAGCACAGTGAGTGGAGGGGTAGGATTCAATCCCCGTCTGAAGCCCATGCCCATTCCTTAAGCACTCCCATCACTTCTCAGCTCCTATCAGATACTCCATGCTACTTCCCACTCTGACCATTCGCTCAACGCTGGGAGCTAGTCTGAGGACACAAAGTAAGGCTTTTCCTCGATCTCCTATCAAAGCAATACAAGCTCCCTGGAAAATTTGCAAACTACAAAAAAGTACAGTTCTTCAAAAAGCAAACTACAAAAAAGTATAGTACTTCAAAAAACAGCACACACAGAATGAATTACCATATGATCCAACGGTTCCACTTCTGGGTATACACACCCAAAAATTTAAAAGCACACACTTAAACAGGTATTTGTGCATCCAAGTTCACAGCAGTGTTATTCATAATAGTCAAAAGGTAGAGGCAACCCAAGTGTCCACCAACGGACGAATGGATAGACAAAATGTGATATATACATACAACGGAATATCATTCAGCCTTAAAAAGAAAATTCTGACACATGCTACAACATGGATGAACCTTGAGGACTTTATGCTAAGTGAAATAAGCGATCGCAGGACAAAAATTATAGGATTCCCCTAGAGTAGTCAAATTCATAGAGACGGAGAACAGAATCATGGTTTCCAGGGCCTGGGCAAGGGGGAAATGGGGAGTTACTGTTTAACTGGTAGAGTTTTAGTTTTGCAAGACGAAGGTCTGGGGATGGATGGTGGTGGCTGTTGCACAACAAATGATGCACAACAAAGGAATATACTTATGCCACTAAACTTAATACTTAGAAATGATTAAAATGGTAAATTGTGTTGTGTATGTTTTACTACAAGAAAGTATAAAGAAACAGAAAAAATTATCCAAGATGTCTGAGTGCAACTCCGTTGATAGGTTGGGACCACTTTGAAAGCTCCCTGCTTGGAGAAAACTCCTCTGTTACCTGCCTTGCAGCAAGAATGGGAGGAAGCCAGGAACAGGAGACAGGCAGGGGTATGAGCAGGAGAACTACCCCAACAGATGTGAATCCCTGATATGCATGTCTATCAATACCCAGGCTGTGGCCTGCTAGCGGAGATTCTCAGGAAGGACGGAACCCACAGAACACAATCATGGCGCCTCGGGGGACCCTTACCTTACCCTGACTCCATTTCCTGCTGCTGAAGGGTCACTGAGAAGAGGTTATCAGGTTTCTGCTTAAACCTCTGGGCTGCAGCCACCTCACTACACAGGGCAGCTCCTTCCATTTTTAGACTCAGAGGTATACAACCCACTTTTCTCATTTTACAGAGGGAAAAAAAAAAGTTAAACCATAGACCTCCTTCTCAGATAGCTGATGTCTTCTTCAATTAAGGACTTTCTTTCCAAATAGGCTTTACAATGAACGGCTGCATACTGGCTGCCCGTGGGATACAGCTGACTGGGGACTGAATTTTATTTGGCACAGATGTTAAAAATCAGGATCGATCTTGTGGAACTCCAGGTTCTCTTGAATGTAAAGATCTGAGGGCACTAGGCCAGCATGTCCCCTCAGCCACAACTGGCTGCACTCTCTAGCTGACCACAGCGCCCTCCACTCTCTTCTCTCCAAGTAGGCTCTGCTCTGTAGTTCAGATTTCCCCACTGGATTTGAAGCATTTAAGGTTAACCCCTATCTTAAAGAATCTTTCAGGTCAAGAAATGCGCTTAAAGAGCGTCGGCTGGGGCAGGGCTTCGGAGGAGATTCATTCAACCGCGGACCAGGCCGTGCCACCGACGGTGCAGGGGGGCCTGAGCCCGGCGACCTTCCATTCGGGGTCGATCGCTGCCCCCGGGCCAGAGCCCCCGCCCAGACCCAGCAGCGGCCTCGGGGTTCGGCTCCCCACTCGTCACGCTCTAGCTAGCACCGCAGGCCGGCCTTGCGCGTCCGCGGGCCTCGGTGTCATCGTCGGCACCGTGGGCGGCGACACCTACCTCGCTGGGCTGCGCAGGCCCGAAAGGCTAGGCGCTGGGCCACTGCCCAGCACTTGGAGGGCGCCCTGGCGGGGGCGGTATCTCGCAGTGCCAACGAGCCTGCGGTGCAGCCACCGGAGAGCGGAGCCGGGTGGGCGGCCCCCTCACCACGTGGCCTCTGCTGCCATGGAAACAGCTCGTGAGTGGCCGCGCGGCAGCCGCACGGAGGCCCGGGGTCCCGGAGCCCGAGCCCCTCGCAGCTGGAGCGCGCGCATGCGCACAGACACCCAGGTCCGGGGAGGGTGGGCCGAGGTGGGTCGAACCACTGAGCGAAGGGGAGGAGGAGCGTCGGAAAGCCTGAAGGAGGATGGAAAGGGGGAAGAAAAATGCCAAAATAGGACCTCAAACTTGACTTGGCCCCTAGAGATCATGGCCGTGGAATCCATCGGGGGCCCTGGGGTTGACCCCGACTCAGCGCCGAGGATGTCCGTCCTCTCTCACCCCGCCTCGGCTTGTGTGGGTGGGTCCGGAAGGGAGGGCTGGTGGGTGTTGCGCAGGCGCAAGGAGGGCGGCAACATGGCGTCCAGGCCCAAGCGGCGTGCGGTGGGTGGTGGGGCTCCGCAGCCTTCAGGCGTCCCGGACCAGCGCGACGAGGAAGAAGAAGAAGATGAAATGGAGGATGAGGACGAAGACGATGGAGACAGTGACGAAGAAGAGGATGAAGACGACGAGAGCGTCTACGAGGTGAGAAGCACACGCGACCCCTGGGAAAAAACTTTCTGGCCACCAAAACCGTGTGACTGAGCTGCTCGGAGCAGCGACCGCCAGTCCCTGAGGGTCTGTAAGCAGAAACTGGAGATGATAACAGTGCCTACCTCGGGTTCCACTGGAGTCTTTTACACATTGCAGCCACAAATTATTTTCAGAAGTCTCTTCCGCCGGTTCGGCCCCCTCCCACGTCTCCGGGAAAACCCACCGCAACACTTTCCTCAGTGGCTTTCCGTAGTTCTTCGGCTAAAGCCCCAAACCCATACAACAGGGGCCTGCAGTTTATTCTCTGCCCAATCTGCAGCCAGGTTCTTGTTGCCTGCCTCACTCGTAGCGGCCCTCTTTGCGTTTCTCGAAGGCCTTCTGTCCGTCTTATCTGGAACCCGATGCTGTTCTTCATCCTGCAGTGCTTTCCCGTCCTTGTTTAGATCTCAGCTGAGCTGTACCTTCTGCCTCCGGGCCCCTGACCCTGCCCCACTCCCCGAGTCCTGGTGGTGGGTTCTCATCGAACAGGGCTCCTTTTTTTTCCCAGAATATCTCCTACCATACTGCTTGGCATTCTAGATACTTAATATTTGTTGAGTGAATAATTAGGACTGAATGATCCTTAAGAGCACTAAATGCCCAGTAGGTACCTAAAATTTAATGGGTCCAAAGCAGAATTTGTAATTCGTGCTCCAGCTCCTGATCTTTGCCATTTCTGTAAATGGTTCTCCTAATTGGTCAAGTTGCTCAAACCCCAGACCCGGTAATTAACTTTAATTCCTCCCTTTTTGCATCCCACATCCAGTCTATCAGTAAATCCTGTTAGCTCTACCTTGGCACCTAGACACTTTCCATCACTGATTCTCCAACAGTCTTAGTCCACGCTTCCATCATCGCTTGACTGGACTCCTGTCGTAACTGCAGTGGCTTGTTTTCTTCCATTCTTGTTCCTGTACCATCTCTACACCCGCAGCCAGGGAGATCTTTTTATTTTTTATATGATAGTAGGAATGCTAAATACCATTCTTTGAAGTTTATGTATTTATTTTTTAGTAATCTCTAAGGCCAACGTGGGGGCTCAAACTCACAATCAAGAGTCGCATGCTCTTCTTACTGAACCAGCCAGGAACCCCCAGAAGAGATCTTTTTAAAATGTAGGTCTGTTCTTTTTTCCCTGTTCAGAACATTCCACTGACTTTCCATTTCATTTATAAGAAAATCCGAAGACCTCCTGGTTGATGGACAGAAACCAGGTAGCTAGTGTGGCCACACAGGATAAGCAAGAAAGGCTGATGGGAAATCAAGTCAGAGATAAACACGAGGCAGAAGTGTGGAGTCAGGATTAGGGCTGAGACTGGCGTGGGTATATGATAAATCTTCTAGTGAACAGAGCTTTTCCTTAGAAATCAGCTCTTTGACCCCTTGCCTTGAATGTGGTCTCAACCTTTTTCCACTTAGAACTTTAATTGACTGTTTTGTTAACTTTGGGCTATAGAAGTGAGTGCTTCTTGCATTGACATGGATAGTCTCACACTCTGCTCCAGTGATTAAAAATTAGTGTGAGAATGGTCACTGACTGTAGTGTAAGAAAGCAGGCACTTGCATGTACTGTTGGTGGGAGTATAATTTGCTGCAGTGTCTTTGGAGGGCAGTTTGACAATATCTATCAAAATTTAAAAATGTATACATCCCGATACAGTAATTGGACTGGAAAGAATTTATTCTCCAGTCATAATAAAAATCATCTGTTTCAGCTCTGTGCACTTTGTATTAACTCATTTAATATTTCTGTCAACCCTTTGAAGTTAGGAGTTATCACCATTTAAGACAGAGGATATACAGCAAGTTAAGTGAAGACAGCCTGTGTAGTGCAGTCTATGTAGGGGAAAGATGAAACAGCAAATAAATTCGGTTATGTGTCGAAAACGTCTTGAAAGATTAACTTACCTCTGAAGAGTAGGAGTTGGGGAGTGGATAGTAAGACTTCCAACTCTGTAATCTCTGTGCTCTCTTGTAGTGTTTACCAGTGAAATGTATTACTTTTTGCCTGTAGAAATTGTTAGGACTTTCAGGGCAGTTCCCTACACTTGGTGGATCTTGATTCCTTTATTTATTTGAAGGGGGCTTTCAGTTTCTGAGATGTTCACTCATCCACAGCTCATTACTGTGATGAATACATCCATGAGAATTATATTTGAAATTCAAGACCTGCCTCAGATCTGCTCTGTATATAAGGAAGGAAGTGTGTGTGTGTGTGTGTGTGTGTGTGTGTGTGTGTGTGTGTGTGTGTGTGTGTGTGTGTGTGTGTTTTAAGCCTGATTTAAAAAACAGGGTGACTGGCTTTGAGGCAGTTAGCAGAGAGGTGATATAAAGTGGATATGAGAACTCAAGAAACAGGTCAGGGTCCTGAAAAGATGGGAAGAAAAACACTAGGCATGTTAAGTTCTTATGTCTATGTGGTTAGGACTCTTGCTTGTGCTTAACGGACCCTTGGAGGGGAGCTTCAGAGGAGTTTGTGGTAAGGATGCAAGGGTACCTTAGACCTCCAAGGACAGGAAGTGCCTGGGCCTCAGGAAGGGGCTGGGTCCCTAAGCCTGGACTGCTGTGGAGATTTTCTTCTCTGCTTTGCTGCTCTTTGTTACATTCAAAATATTTGGTTATTTTTCTGTTTCTTCTCCATATAGCTGAGAATAGAAAATACCAACAGCTTCCGAGATTTGTCACTCAAAAGAGCAAGCAGGTGAGATGCCACATTTAGTCGTAATTCTATCTAAATTCTGTCAGTTGGGAGTGAGTGGCAGGGCTCTGTTTCACAAAGATGGCTGTTTCCCCTGAAACCATGTGGCTGGGGCATCCATTCCCAGGGAAAGGGGTCCTGGGCATATAGCGCATTTGGTACCTACTACAGTGGCAGTGCCATCATAGTCAGAGGGACAGAGGTCGGAGATGATGTAGGAAAGACGTTATTAGTGTCAGGATGACAAGGCTCAAGTAGGTGTGATTGTCCTCTCTGGCCTTCTTCAGCTGAGACCCCAATTCCAGAACCTGCTAAACTTGGAAGTACACGTGAATACACTGTTTTATCAGAGCCCCAAAATAAGTGTGTCACTTACCAAGGTATGGTTTAGGACTGATCTTGGGTAGTGCTTATAAGCCTCTAAGATTTTGGTGTGAAGCAGTCCTTTCATTTATTTATGGGACACTTAAGTGGCATCACAGGCTAGATTCTGTTACTGTTTTGCAGAGAGATCAGGGAGCCCAGCCACACACAGCTTCGCAGAATCTCATGTACACATTCACCGTATTTCGTCCTGCCTGAGGGCCTTAGTATGTGCTGTCTCTGTGCCAGGAACTCGTCCTCAGTCCCAGCTCAAGTGTCACTTCTCTAAGGGAAGACTATCCTGACTTTCTTACCTGTTTTTCAAGCTGTGTAGCACCGTGTACCTCTGTTTCTAGCATGTATAGTTGAAACTTTACATTTATCTCCATGAATATTTCCTTAAAGTCTGTGTTTCCCCCTAAACTGTAAGCTCCATGAGGGCAGGACCATTCATGTCTGCTTTTCTTACCTTTTCTTTGTGAGTGCCTGGCACCATGCTTGGTACGTGGTGGTACTCAGTATTTGTCAAGGGGATGAAGTGTAGCCTCACGTGCGTGGGCTGAATCAAGTGCTAGGCAGCCAGGGACTTCGGAAGTGATTTTACTCTCTGCTCATCCTTACTGCAGTCAGGTGAATAATTTCTTTGTGACTGCTGTGACCGTTTTATCCAGAGCAGACTTGCTCTCCATTGAAACTAGATCAATCTGAGTTTTTTTGCTCTTCTCAGGCTTTTGTGTCAAATGAGGAGATGGCATGAAGGTGCTTTGTAACCCGTGCAGATGGCAATCGTGGCAATATTTTTGCCTATCTGAAGCCTAGACAGTTCTTTAGATAACATTTTCTTCGTGTCCTTTTTCTGGCATGTTCTGTAGATAGAGATAGAGGCAAAAAGAGTGGAGATGGAAAAGAAAAATCTGTAAAGTAGAAAATAATGCCTGAATTATCTTAGGAAGTTACGTGTGATGACCAATTTTGTGTTCTTTGATGTAGGAAAGACGTTAGGGTTTGAAGCCGATAGTCAAGAAAGAATTCTTGAGATATCTTTGGTGCAAAAAGGTGGTTTCATTAAAGCCCGGACACAGGACCCGTGGGCAGAAAGCTGCGCTGGGGTCTTGAGCAGTGGCCCATTACATACTTTCAAGTTGGGAGGGGCTTAGGGAGAGCGTAAGTCCCTAAGGAATTTTGGAAGCAAGGTTTCCAGGACCTTGAGAGGGGGCTAGCTATTGTTGGGAAAAAGTCGTTTATTACTGTTTAATAAAACCTGAGTCATGAGGCCCTTTAGATGCATATTGGTGGGTCATACGCTTGGGGGATGATTGCCGACATGCATCTTGGGGAGGGGGTAGAGATAAAGGAAGTTTCCTTTTTAAATGTTAAAGTAGAATTACAGGATCCTGGGGGTTGGGCTAAGAATGCCTGTTGCCCATAGTATTAACATCAAGGCAGTTGAGTCCCTAGAGGAATGTCACTCTGCCCGTTTTGAGGACTTATCAGTGGGCTGTAGATAGTAAATTTAATAATTTTTCTTCTGCCTTTCCTATGTCATTATTTACAGGAAGTGAATGTTGAATTTGAAGCTTATTCCATCTCTGATAAGGATTATGACGGAATTAAGAAGTTACTGCAGCAGGTATGGTCTTTTACCCCCTACACACACATCTCTAAGAAAATCCAGGCCATTCAACACAAACGAGGACACATTTCATCCTTTTAGAATTCCCGTTCTTACACTCTCTACCCTGCAGAGAGGGAAGGATTGTTTCTCTTCTCTTCCAAGGCTAACTCCCATTTGAGCCTCTGATTATTATGTTAATAAACACCCTGTGTCCTAAAATACCTTCCTTTTCATGTGCTTATTATTCGAGTTACTCTACTGTTTTTCTCTTGCAGCCAGACTTTGTGGGGCAGAAGAATTCTTCCGTAATAGTTCTATCCCTTAGTGCACCAGCTGGTGCTACAAAATCCGTGCTTGCTGCTTCTACACCATCCCTACCCCATGTGAGGTGGCTTTGGTTTTACCCTTCATAGCCTCCAGTGCCCAGTCACCAAATTCCATCCTTCTCCCCCACACCTTTATTGCCACCGACTGCCTCTTCGATTTCAGTGCCTTTAGCTAGGTTTCTCCTGGGCTTTTCCTTTGCTCTTGGGATTGCTCTTCTGAGTTGTTTTCATTAAAAATTATGCTCTGATTTTCATTTAAAATAAGTTTTTTTTTTTCTCCTCTTAGCTTTTCCTAAAGGCTCCTGTGAACACTGCAGAACTAACTGATCTCTTAATTCAACAGAACCATATTGGGAGTGTGATAAAGGTAAGCGGGACAGTTATGTTTGTTCTGGTTAAATTATTTTTTGTCCTGTTAAGACCCTCCTGATGTTTAACTGGCGGGCCAGGAGCTGAAACTGGAAAGAGGTGTTACTGGAGGAAGAGAGGCTGGTTAGAAAGCCATTCCAGTAATTTCCAAGATTCCTGAATGCAGGAATCCCGGGATTGGCAATGGATAGCGAGAGAAGGGGGCTATTTGGAAGATACTTGGGAGATGAGATATGGTGGGGCTTAGTGAGTGACTGGTCTGCGTGAGGGGAAAGGAGTCAAGGGTGGCTCCCAAGTGTCCGGCTCCAGCAACCAGGATTGCAGACATGGAGGAAGAGGAGGGCAGGAGGGAATGTGAATGTGGGTGTGTACGTGTTGAGTTTGATTTGCCTGTGATACGTGCACGGGAGGTGTGAGCAGCGGCTGGAGACTTGGGCATTCTCAGCAGATGGACGGTTACCCAGGGAGCGTGGGGATGGGCAGTGCTGATACCACTGTTACTTGGAGGAGTAAGTCAGTGGCAGAGTCTGCAAAGGAGTCATGGTGGCGGCCACGGTGGGGGTGGCGGTGACCTGGAAGGGAAGGGCATCAATCACTGGAGGAAGCTTTTGGAGGGGGCACAGCAGGTGGGTGAGTCCCGCCCCCACCGCGCCTGATGATGCTTTCGGTTTTGTGTAGCTGCCTAACACACTGTCCACGGTTCGGTGTCATAGAATAGCAACGGTCGTCTGTTTGGCTCATTTGGACAGAGCTCAGTGAGGACAGCTCCTCTCTGCTCCGGGTCACATTAGGTAGAGAGGGTCAGTGGTGGGGGGTGGGGTGGAAGGTGGGGTGGGATTCACTTTGAAGATGGCTCACTCACGTGACCAGCAAGTTGGTGCTTGGCTGTACATGGGGAGCCCAGCTGGGGCTATGGGCCAGGGGCCTCCTTTCCTCCGCAGTGCGGGCCCCTCTACACAGCGGTTGGGTTCCAGGAGCAAGCAGCCCCAAAGAACCAGGCACAAGGGCACAGCTTTGTATTTCCGCTGTCCTCTTAATCAGACATGAAGGTCTGCACAGGTTCCAAGGGAGGGTGCACAGACCCCACCACTCGGAGGGAGGAGGGGCAAGGTCCTTTGTCAGAAGAGAACGTGGGGCCAGAGCTGTTGTGGCCATCTGTGGAAAATAGAATCTGCCATGGTGACCTTGGTCCGTTTCCGCATCCATCTCCGGAAACGAGGATGGTCCTGGTCCCTGCTTTGCACGGTGGTATGGAAGCAGCAGGAGTTGCTGAGCGCATGGTGCTTAAGCCACGACGTGCGGCAAGTGCTGGAGTGGCGGCGCCCAAGGCTGGTGTCTCCTCCTGTCCGGGCACGTGCCGTCTGCGTCATGGTACAAAAGCAGTGGCCCCTCGGTCTGATGCTCGTGCTCACCGCCTCACCTTTAGCCATCTCCCTTTGTTGTCAAAGCTGAAGGTCTTGAAAAAGTTGGCATTCGCAGCCTCTACCTCCTCCCCTCCTAAACCCCGATCTGGTTTTTCCCACCAGTACTCCACTGAGGTTCTGGAACTGTCAGATAGGGTCACCAGCATCCCCGTTACTAAACCTCATGGCACTAAATGTAAAGAAAGTGAAGGGAATAGTACCTCCAGTAGCTTCCTTTTATTAGAGCAGTGGGAAAGGCAGGCCTCTTTACCAAACTTGTGTCCAGCCGATTAGTGTCTACGTAGGCGTGCTGACGACACTGACTCCATCTTGTTCGTGCTCGCGCCATGACCTCCTGGGGAGGTTATGCATGCCCTGACCGGAATTCAGGAGGGCTTGTTCTGATCTTCCATAAAGAGGTGCAGCGAAGGCCCGCCCTAGATAACTACCCTGCGACCTCCCCCTCCCCTGGCCCCCACCCTGCCCCTGGCTCCGTGAGCTGTGGGGTGAGGTCTGGGCTGCGTGGAGAACAGCTGCGTAGCCCTGGATTGTTTGTCCGCCCGATCCCTGTGTCAGTAACACAGCCTGAGTAAGACTCAGTGGTGTGGAGTGGCTTGCTTCAGTTTTCTGTCTTAGCTGCCTTCTCAGTGTGGAGGAGACGTGACTGACGCTCTTCCACCTTCTAACCATGTGCTAAGACCGTCCAACAAGAAACCGTCAAACTTTTATCCTTGCGAGAGCTTGCCATCAGCAGGGGGATTCAGCCTTCACCGGGATGGTTACATTAATAACTTTGCAGTAACAGTTACAGTCCTTGGCTTCCACAGAGGTGCTCGAGGTGTCCCAGCGACAGTCTAATGTCCCTAGGAGAGGGACTGCCCAGAACTTTGACGAGAGCCTCTGGGACTCTTGCAGAGACGGCAGATCCTAGGGCTGTGGAGGGCAAAGGGCAGGGGGAGGGCCGTGAACTGCACGTGCGGGTTGTGTAGGGAGAGATTCCGGGGTGAGGTGTTAGGTGCAGTTGCTCAGGGTTTAGGTCCTAGGAATTGTGTTGAACCAGGAGGCTTGAGGGATGAGAGGAGGTGTGGGAGGGGTGGTGAACCGGTCAAGCAGGCAGGGCTCCTGCTGGGGGCGGGGTGGGGCAGGTGGTCGTGGATGAGGCTGATGGGATTATGACCCCGGCCCCATGGAGAGGCCGCCGCCGCGTGGTGTTGCCTTGATGTGTTGCCTTGATGGCTGCTGACCGGTCAAGGTGGACCGGGGAGCGTGCTCCAGGGGATGCCGACTGCCTGTGAGCCTGGTGACCATTTGGGGGATTCTTTCTTCCCTTTCTTCCCCTCCCCCTCCTCCCTCCCCCTCCCTCCTCCCCCTCCCTCCCCCTTCCTTTTATTTTTGGAAAGTAAGCTCTCTGTCTATCCGAACTCACAGCCACGAGATCAAGAGTCACATGCTCCTGTGGCTGAGCCAGCCAGGTGCCAGTTTGGGGAATTGTTTAGGATTCGACACTGAGCGTTCCTTTTCCTTCCCCTTGGCCCTCGGTCTGTCAGTGCTGCGTTTTGTTGCAGTAGGTGGGAGGCCTGTGAGTTGCGGGACATCGGTCTCCTGTTGATCTGGAGGGACCAGGGCTGGTGGACGCGTTCTCTTCTTTGCCTCCCCCCCCTTCACGAGCAGATATGCCCCCAGCTCGCACGGGTTGTGTCCTCCCGAGTTACTGCCGTGCTCTGTTAGTGCCTCCTCTTGATTCGTGGAGCTTGAAACGGCTCTCATTTTGGCACATAGTTTTGTTTCCTCTGCCACCCCAGCCTTCCTCGTTCCCACAGGAAGAAACCGGTGGTCTTTTATAGCCTGGCTCAGCAGAGATGTTGGTCTTAAAGCCTGGCAGCCCCTGTGCCCGAGTTCCCCCGTCTGTGGCCCAGCTGGCTTAGATCGAAGAGCGCGCCGGCTTCTTCAGCCGGACCCCAGTGAGCAGCGGTGCTGCCATGGGTGGCGGAGCCCTGTCATTCCCTTCCCACAGAAGAGTGTCAGGGACACACATGGGACAGTCGTGGGTCCCTGCCGTCCTCGGTGCTGGGGACGCCGGGGGAGTGCACAGCCTGAGCAAGCGTGTGTGTGCCCCGTGGAGGAAGGTGTGGAGGGAGCGTGAGGGCCGGGCCGGTGGGGGGCGGGGGGGGGCTGTCAGTAGAGTCGCAGGTTCACGTTGGAGTCAAGCATTTCATTCTTTTCCGTTCCTGAATCATTTCCTTTCTTGCCCTCTTTTTCTCTCCTGCTTTTGTGGTAGGAGTAAGTGTGCTCAAGCATTGTTCGCTCTCCCAGTGCTCGGGGCTGGCCTGCACCGCAGAGGAGCGAGCAGGGCTGCCTGCCGCCAGATTGCTTAGAAGACAGACAGGTGGTTGATTTCAAGAGGTTTTTTCTGGTCTGGATTTGTAATATATCGAGAACCTCGCATAAAGAAAATTGGGAGCAGGAAGCAGTCCTCCGCAACGTATCAAGGGGGAGCAGAACCAAGGGGGGTGAGCTGATAGGGCAAGGCCCACGGTCCTCAGCGTGCGATGCTTCCCTGCGGTGTCGGCAGCCACGGAAAGTGCCTGAAAACTGAGACGTGAGTTGGTATTCCACTTCCTCCCAAACATCAATTTTAATTCTTTTTCTTTTTAAAATAGCAAACGAACGTTTCAGAAGACAGCGATGACGATGTGGATGAAGATGAGATTTTTGGGTTCATAAGTCTCTTAAATTTAACTGAAAGAAAGGTTGGTTTCACTGGGTGGCATCTGAGCACCTGTTTTATTTAATGCATGATAACTTTTTATATCAGACGAGATTAACAATAAGGATATGTGCTTTTGTGAAGTCTTACTGTAATCTTTTTTTTTTTTTTTTAAAGATTTTATTTATTTATTTGGGAGAGGGAAAGCACAGAGGGAGAAGCAGGCTTCCCACCGAGCAGGGAGGCCAATGTAGGGCTTGATCCCAGGACCTGAGCCACCCAGGCGCCCTGTGACTCGCTGAGTTTTAATAGAAAAGGAAAACCAGCTATTTACCCTCCTCAGAATAAGATGCCGGTCAGACTTCATCTTCAGGTTTTACGTGAACTTTCCAGTTACTGCCACCTGTCTTTACAAGATGGACTGGAATTGCTATTCTCGTGTGTCAGTCAGTGTTGGTGTAACGCTGTCACCACTGCTCGTGGGTCCGTAAATAACCAGGTGTGGGTACTCTGAGAAACGCTTAAGCAGTCAGCACTGAGGACAGGTGGGATTTTTAAAGGCGGTGGCAGGAGACTGTCCTCACTGTAAGGTAGAAGGTGATAGAAAGCACTTTGTTTTCTGCTCCAGGTGTGGCCCGTAGTGAACAGCAAGCCTTGTCTTTGCTTCATAGGGTACCCAGTGTGCTGAGCAAATCAAAGAGCTGATCCTGAGCTCCTGTGAGAAGAGCTGTGGAAAGAGCTTGGTAGAACAGCTGGACACACATTTGAACGACACCTCCAAGCCTGTGGGCTTCCTCCTCAGCGAGAGGTTCATCAACGTCCCTCCTCAGATCGCGCTGCCCATGCATCAGCAGCTCCAGTAAGAGCCCGGGCCACGTGCCCTGCACAGTAGTCCGGGGCGGACCCAGCGGCGGGGTTTCGGCCGTCAGCGCGCCGCCCGCCCTCTGGGCAGCCTTGCGGCTCGAGCGAGTGCAGGACCCTCCTGCCAGAGGCGTGTCCCTTCTTCACAGTGGGCTTCTTAACGACGTGCGGTGGTGGTCCGAATGGGCTTACGAGATGGCCAGGGCGGAAACACAGCTGAGTTTATACAGGCTTTTTACCCTCTACTGGGCTGAAGTTTCCATCGTCTTCCCAAATTTCTGTGACATGGAGAAGATGCCGAACACTTACTCCAGTAACAGACTGGGCACAGTCCCTCAGTCGCACTGGGGTGTTTTATAACTAAGGAAGCCACAGTCCTCGTTCTGTGCCTCTGGCTTCTTGGGGTTTGCTGCTGTTGTTTTTTTACTTCTTTGTTTTGTTTTAAAACGACCCTGAGATCATGACCTGAGCTGAAACCGAGTTGGAAGCTCGCCTGAGCGAGCCACCCAGGTGCCCCTGTTGTACTTTCTTAATGCAGGGGTTTTAGGTTTATAACATTTTAATTGTTCAGAAGAGCTAAGGATCGGGATTGCTGTGCTCGAGGGAGAGCGGGATGGGAGTCGACTCCCCTCTGTGCTGCCCAGGTGCGCTTGCCCTGGGGGCGCGCTGCCTGCGTCTGCCCACTGATCGCTGGTGCGGGTGTGAGGGCAGGCTGAGCCTTCAGGCTTCCCGTGCAACAGGTTCATTGCTTTTTAGTTTTATTCTCATCCCCACCCTACCCTGATGCCCAGGTGCCATTCATTGGACTTCTGCATGTTCTTTGTTTTGCCCTTTTTTCTGATCAGCTGGAGCTCATTTTTATTTGGTTTCACAGGAGGCTGATGTGCTTTTTCCTGGTCCTCTATTAAAGAAAGCTGAACTCTTTACATCTTTGACTAGCCAGATGCATAGGGACGTGCGCAGTTTTCGGAAGGCTACGTTGCCACTCCATGGCCTATTCTAAGTCTAGGGGAATCTGTCCTGCCATGCCATTTCTGCAGTATGTCAGGACTGTAGTCATAGCGCCGGACTCTAGTGCTTGGAGACCGGTTGTCAGATGCTCTAATGGCATTGGTTGTGGCTCTGTTAAACATTTTTTTTTTTTAAAGATTTTATTTGAGAGAGCACATGAAGGGGGTAGGGTCAGAGAGAGCAGCAGACTCCCCCCTGAGCAGGGAGTCCAATGCGGGACTTGATCCCAGGACTCCAGGATCATGACCTGAGCCGAAGGCAGTCGCTTAACCAGCCGAGCCACCCAGGTGCCCCAACATTTGTTTTTAAAAATCCAGATTCTTACCGGTTTTAAACTTCGGCAGAAGCAGAGCAGTGATGTTGACTGAATTTGAGACTCCTGTTATTTGCTGTGTATCCACAATTCAACATCATCTGAGGGATTCATCCTACTGCTTACTATAAAACACTGCCATAGTCCATCACAAGTGCAGTTGCCTACATAAGTAGAACTCATAGCTTTAGAAGTGTCCAGATCTGATGTCTGTCCATCAAGCCCGTGTCAGGGACGACGGAACCCCCTGCAGAGGCCTCACTGGTTTTCCCTGTGTTCTGGTTTGTTGATGGATTTCACCCGGCTCAGCAGGCAGACCTTCTCTGTGTTATGCTTTGTAGGAAAGAACTAGCAGAGGCACACAAAACGAACAAGCCATGTGGGAAGTGTTACTTCTACCTTCTGATTAGCAAGACATTTGTGGAAGCTGGAAAAAACAATTCCAAAAAGAAAGGGAACAACCAAAAGGAGGAGGAATTAATGTTTGCAAATGCGGAGGAAGAATTTTTCTATGAGGTAAAACTCCTGTTCTCATCTCTTTGTTTGAATGTAAATAAGGATGTTTTTGACAATAGGCAGGATTGACTGCTCTCCTAGTTATGGCAAAATCCCCTGAGGATGGCGGCTCTTTCTCCATATTTCTAGCAGCTGGAGGCTAACGCAGTGCCCAAACCTAGTACATTCGCAGCAGGTTCGTCACCAGCCCCCCAGCCCCCAGGGAGGAGCCTGGGGAGGAGAAAAGCCATGAACATTGAATGGTGATCAGGCACTCAATATGCTTACTAGAAGATCTGTCATTCTAGAACAACTATGAGGTAGATGTTAGTCCTGGTTTACCGATGGGGACAGAGAATCTGAGGGAGATTAGATCCATTATCTCAGGTCGTGCAGGTGGTTGATGTGAGAGCTGGGGCAGGCCATGCTCCCCAGTGATGGCTTATGTGCTTCTCTGGGCCCTTGGTCCTGGATGTCCTCCCACTTTTGGGATTTCTAGCAGTTTCTTGCAGAAAGGTGGCTTACGCCATGATGGACAACCACATACCAGAGAATACGCTTTCTCACCCTGACCTCTTAAAAATGTTAAGTAAATCTGAGGGGTAACTTATTTTCCTGGATTAGAGGATGTCTGTTACTACTTTTTTTTTTAAGATTTTATGAGAGAGAGAGAGAGCAGGCACAAGCAGGGGGAGCTGCAGTGGGAAAGGGAGAGGCAGAGAGGAAGAAGCAGGCTCCCCGCTGAGCAGGGAGTCAGACATGTGCTCACACCCTGAGCCACAGTCAGATGCCACCCAGGTGCCCCCATCTGTCACTGCTTTTAAAAAGCCTTCGACTAAATACTAAAGTACCACAGATTCAGCTCTGCCCTTGTTTTTCAGGAAGTAAATAGTGAAAATTAAATTTTTTCGCCTGAGCACCTTAGGCAGATAGTTTCAGGGAAGGCTGGTTGGGTATTTTAGGATGGCCTGGTTACTGTTTTCACACGGCCTGATTCCAACAGAGCAGCCAGGACAATGAGCAAAGACCAGTGTTTGAAGACCATGCTGCTCATTAATTGTCAAATGTTACAAATGTTTGTTTCACTTTTCTGTTGCAAGATTGAGAATCAAGTGAGAATGAATATGAATTGAGTATGAATGACTTCAGAATTATAAACGCTTAGTAGCATGTCACATAGCTGCTGTTCACCTCTTAGGACTGGGACACTGCTCTCCATGCTTCTCCTGTAGGTTAGAAATCTCTGGTAAGCATTTTGTAATTTGTGCCTGAATATCCCATTTGAGCTTATTTTAGTCCGTGTTTTGCTGTTCACTGTCATTCTCAAACACATGGCAAACAGTATTCCTGGCTGCCACGTAAATAAGTTTGCCTTTAGGTTGTCTGAATTTTTAACTTACGATTATATATTTGGTTCAGAAAGCAATCCTGAAGTTCAACTACTCGGTGCAGGAAGAGAGCGACACTCGTCTGGGAGGCAGGTGGTCCTTTGATGACGTCCCAATGAAGCCCTTGCGAACCGTGATGTTGATTCCAGGTGACAGGATGAACGAAATCATGGATAAACTCAAAGAACATCTTTCTGTCTGACCCATTTCCCATGGACAGTAGTAGGATGGTTTTGTGTACATAAAATTACCAGAAAACAACTCAGATTTACTGAAAAACTCGTGACTTTATTCAGAGTAAGGTCCCTTACAAAAAAGTAGGGTTCTGTCACCTATGTCTGTGACCCATTTACAAAATAGCTTTTTAAAAAAATTTGGTCAAATTATGAATAGCTGATTAAAAGCTTTTCCAATAAGAAGGAAAATGTGGAGTCATAATTTAAAAGAACTCAATAAAAACTTCTATTTTTTTATTTTTAAATAATATACAAAGTGTTATTTTTTTCAAGACTCTCGTGTGGGGTGTGTTCTCCTTGTTCAAGTTAAACGTCTGCACCTCCAGCGGAGCTACGCTCAGGCCGGGGGGGTTGGGGGGGTACTTATTGCACATCTTGCTTTCTGTAAAGATTCTGAAGAGTTACTGGATGGTGCATCTCTGCTCAGTAGTCTCAGGGCACTTCTCACACATTTTCTGTTCTTTTTTCATTGTTGATAGAGGTGAAAGGTGATCCATTACTTGATGGAGAATATCCTTACTTTCGCTAGGAGGCAGGTTACTGAAATAGTATGGTGGCACCAGCTGCATAAATCTGTTTGTTGAAAACAAAAAGGTGAGATTTTTTTCTTTTCTGGGGAGAGATACCAAACATTACATGTGGGGACTTCCCACCCGGGGAGAATCTGGTATTTAATTTGAACTCTTCCATCTCCATCTGCCTTTGCAGGATAAATACTTCCTGTGGTTTTCATGGAATCAACCCAGTTGCATTTCTAGAATAAGTTTGCTTCTCTAGTGTTATGCTACACAGTGGGTGATGCCCAGCACAACATGGGAAAGATCACATCAGGTGTTCCAGAGAACTGCCTCTCTGTCTTATTAAGTAATACCACTCCCCATCCAGCTACTAGTTTTGGTTCCTGCCTTGAACATCACTGTCCAGATAGGAGTGTACGTTCAGGTGAACCCACATCTGCAGTGGCCCCAAACGACTGCTCTTCATTCTCACTATTGCCCCCTGCAGTTCACTCTCGAAGCCACCGGAGTCATCTTTAAAAGTCTATACGGAAAGATGTTACTCCTGCTTAAAACTCTCGAATTCTTTCGTACTGCGCTTAGGATAAATTCCAGACCCTCATGTGGCCCATAAGCCCTATACCTCTGGTACCCGCCTGCCTCCCTGATCCCTTCCCCACTGGCCCTAGCTTTGGGGCACGTCTGTTCTGAGAGGGCCTTCCTCAAGGTCTGCACCTGCAAACACTATTTCTCTACAGCTTTTTGTTCCTTTTAAGAGGCACTATGCTGTTAAATATTTCCACACTTTTTTTTTTTTTTTTAAGTAATCTCTATAACCAACATGGGGCTCAAACTCATGATCCCGAGATTAAGCATCTGAGGCTCCACCAACTGAGCCAGCCAGGAGCCCCTTTGCATGGTATGTCATTTATGTTGTGATCCCAAAGAGAGGAACATTTAGATCAGGGAAACCATAAGTAGGTACACTCAGTATAAATTAAAATGGTGCCGGCGTAACCTAACTGAAAATGTAATAAAAGCCAAATGTGTGATTTACTCAAGTATGAGCTGGAAAGAACTCCCTTTTTCCTATTAAACTTACAGTTCAGGAGAGATTTCTGAGGTAATCCTGATGTAGTTGTTCTCAGATATGCTGAACTTGTGGAAGAGAACCCACTCTGGCATTTTCTTGGTGATGGAGTAACCGGACAGGGGATGCAGCTGAGCAACTTGCTTATGTGTTAGCATTAAGTAGTTACCGGACCCGTCCACATCCCGTGCAATCTACAAGGTAGAGTTTTTAAGAAAAAAGATTTTGTGTTAATATGGAGATCAATAGACAAAAATGTTTCAAAAATTCCAAAGTACTTTGTTCAAAATAGTAAAAATTACACATTTGCCACCCATGTTTCCTATTTTCAGATGTAGAAAATAAGCTAAAAACAGGTTTTGCCCAAAACTTTGAGACAGTGATGATGACGTTACTAACTTCGGTAACTTCAGGGCAGTGGGTGGAGAACAGCTAGAGACGTTAATGTGCGGGCGTGAACGCTAGCACGCCACCTGCCACACGGCGGGCAGCATGCCCAGATGTCGGGTGCTTTATGCCGGCTGTGTTAGCTCGGTTAGTACAGGAGCACTGATGCAGGAACCGTACTTTCTGTACATGAGGAGGAAATTCATGTTAAAATGTCATTTTTTCCTCTATTAAGATCGCTTTAGAGTGTGAGTGGCAATACCACAGTTTCTCTGACCGTGACATGAAGAACGTGCTTCCTTCCCCAATGTGCTTTAATTTAGGGGAGCTGCATTAGACAGCCTTCATTTAGGGGATGAAGCAAATGAGACATTACCTTTATTTCTTGGGTATTGGTATCACCGGTTAAATGTGAACGAATTCACAAACCAGTGAGATGAGGGACTGTATCTGATGCTCAGCAAAAGAGCGAGTTCCTAACTTTCCCTCTGTGATAAAAGAAAGGCCTTCTGTCCTTTTGAACAAAGTGAACATACTCTGGCTTAGCCCTTCAATGCCCTTGAGGGGAAGTACATTTAAATACTAAACCTTGGGGCACTTGGTTGGCTCAGATGGTTAAGCGTCTGCCTTCGGCTCAGGTCATGATCCCAGGGTCCTGGGATCAAGCCCCGCATCGGGCTCCCTGCTCAGCGGGGAGCCTGCTTCTCCTCCCCCACTCCCCCTGCTTGTGTTCCCTCTCTCGCTGTCTCTGTCAAATAAATAAAATCTTTACAAATACATACATACATACTACTGTATCTTTAGTAACACAGAAGGTTTTCAGTTTTATTTAAAGTTGACACCAATAAAAGAATCCTCCTAGGTGAGAACTTCCTGAAAGACCGTCCCGAACACGTGACATTCCGGAAAGACCAAACTGAAGGCTGCCATCCCATCCCCATTCTCACCTGCATGAAGTAACCGGACAGGAGAGCCTTCTTTATGTTCAGAGCGTTTTCCTTTGAGCCAAAAGCAGGTTCTGCACAGGGGAGCTCAATTCGCTTGACAATTTCTAAGAGTTCAGCTCGGATAATGTCTGCCATCCTGAGAGCACAGCAGTTGAGGAAGTAATCATGACACCACTTTTCAACACAGTCTGGGAGGGAAAGAAGAAGAAAAGATGATTTGCCATAAGCTGTAAGAGCCCCGGCCAGGAAGGAGCTGTGGTCTCTGTGTCCTCGGCCCGCCTCGCCTCAAGAGGAGGTCACGTGAGTGGGCGGGAGGGAGGCCGCAGGCACATGGGCTGGCTGGCAGCACCTGCCCTGGCCGCGGGGCTTCTGGAAGCCCAGTGAACTGTGGGCGCAGCATGTTCTGGTGCCGACCAGTGTAGCCCCCTTCATCGGCAGCTCTGAAGGGAGACAGAAGGTGTCTCTGACCGTTTGTCTCATGTAAGAACAGCGAGGATGTACACGGCCACAGCATTTACTCAAACTAGGAGGGGCCGGTCTACAGTAGAAGTTCCCCTGAGCCATGAAAATACCTCAACATGTTTATAAGAAAAGGATTACTACTAGGCTGATTTGGGAATTCTGTTAAGGTCATCTACCGCTCTAGCTGTAAATTTTATATTAAAATTCAGTCATCTGGTTCAGTTTGAAGTTAATGCTTTCTTGCTACCCGTAGTTACTTAGGATGGACCTGGAGTTCTGCCTTGTGCTGGGAATGCACCTGGCCTCGGCACAGCAGGGAGGAGACCCCGGTTGACCCTGTCCTGTGCCCTCAGGCCTCCTTAGCAACAAGAGCATGTACTTGGGCAAACAATGGCACCCACCGTCCTTGCTCTCAAAAGATGCCACCAAGCTCCCCCTATCCTTGCTGGCTCCACTGACTTTATCTTTTCGGCTCTGAAAAATTAACTCCCCACTCTCTATAGATCTACTGCCATTCAAACTGCTTTCATCTTTTTCAGCTCACTTTTCATCCTGTCTACCAGAGCAAAGGAGGTAAAAGATGCTTCATGGAAAACAAAGATTCCCTTGCTGGAAGGGAGCCCCTCACTGGCTGCCTTTGGAGGCCCCAGCCCACGCCTGCTGCTCTGCCCTGCCTGCCCCTCGGGATCCTCTTCCTGTCTTTAAAGCTGAGCAAGGGAGGGGTGTTTCTAGCTCCTTTTCCGTCAGGTCCCCCTCGGGGAAGTTCACACGCTCACTGTCGGCTAGCACCAGGACTTCCTCAGCTTTTCCACGTGCCCTCCCCTCCCCTCCCCTCCCCTCGGCCAAGCTCCAGTCCAGTTCTCTCCAGCCCCCCCTCAGCACACCCGCAGACTCCTTCCTAGTGTCTGAGGCGCGGGGTGGTTGGTTTGGTTTGGTTCTGAATGTCCGTATTCCCTCTCTGCCCAGGAGTGAATGTGGATGTTAGGGAAAGCACAAAACACAGCTCTGACCCCAGGGCACTTGGAGATGGCAGTTCCTTTCTTCCCCGACCCTGGAGGGTGGGAGCTGTGCCGTGCAAGTCTCTGTGGCCCCATGTCATCCATGCCCGACCTGGCTGAGCGCTGGGGTTCCAACGCACGGCAGCAAGCGCTGTTGGGCCCTCAAGCGCCAGCCCCTCGAGTGACCAACAGGGCTAGAGAAGGGTGAACAACTCAGCTTTCTTTGGGGAAGGGAAAGTGGAAATTAGTTCCTCCGAATCACAAGCATTCACTTACTTTCACTGGCAGAGTTCAGAGCTATGTCTTGGTAGGCCTTGTAAATGTTGATGAGGGTGAAGTGATCTCCTTCGGGATGTAAAAACGTCTTCCAACAAGTCAAGGCAGCCTCCTCAGCTCCATGTGGCAGATTCGAGAAGCAGTTGGGAGCTTTAAGATGCAAAAGGTCACAAGGTCAGCGAGACTGGAGACTTCTGACCTGAGCACAACACGCAGAGGGAAGGGCTCACTGCTGTGTGTCTAGAACCACTCCTGTCTATTTCTCTGAATAAATGTTATTCTTGCTTACGTAGACATCAGAGAGATTTAGGGTATTATTGTGTTTTTGTCCCTGTTTATGTTTGCCTCTGTCCGGTATAGTGAGTCCCCTGCTGGTACCACAGTCAGAGCAGGGGGCCCCCGGGGACTGGAGCCACTCAGAGGCCCAGCCACAGCCTTTGGCCTGAGCTGCCAGTAAAAGAATACATTAAAACACAGAAAGCAAGAAGAATGAAGGAGGTAGGAAGTACAAACAGAAACACGTAACTCTTTGGGGAAGAACACTTCTAGTGACACATTTTTCTTTCAATGTCTGAGAAATTCACTGGATTTTGATTTTTTTCATATTAAGATAATTCATGGGGCGCCCGGGTGGCTCAGTTGTTAAGCGTCTGCCTTCGGCTCGGGTCATGATCCCAGGTCGAGCCCCGCATCGGGCTCCCTGCTCAGGGGGAAGCCTGCTTCTCCCTCTCCCACTCCCCCTGCTCTCTCTCTTTCTCTGTCAAATAAAATCTTACCAAAAAAAAAAATCGTCTTTCTACCTTTTAAATCTATTAAAGTACTTAATTATCACTTTAAAGGGTTAAATGAATTGGTCAAAGTCTGTTAGGTTCTTAAAATATTTCAAACGGATCTCACTTAAACCTAGACCCGGGACAGACTGACAGCACAAAGGAGCCGTGCTCCCAGAGGAGTACCTGTCACCATGGCCGCGATTGTCAGCATCTCCTCCACACAGTCAAATTCACAGGATGCGAGGATAGACTTTGAGAGCTGTGGGTCAAGAGGAAACTCCGACATGATGATCCCAAACTCCGAGAGATTCCCATCATTGTCCAGTGCGGCCAGGTAATCCAAGTCTTCCAGAGCCTGCATCAGACTTTCCGGGGCTAGCAGAGCAAAAAATCATCACCCATCTCCTAGAATCAAGATGGAGTGACAAGTCCTGGGCCTCCCCTCCCATATGAAACAACCAAACAGTGGGCAAGACATGTGAAGTGACAGTTTGCAAGACAAAGAACGTCAGGCAGTGAAGGACAGTGATTCCTGAGAGGGGGACGCTAATGAGGTGAGCGCCATGACTGCCCAGTGTAAGGCCTTGAAAGAGTTTCCCGGCTCCAGGGCCAGAAGTGGACCCAGAAGTGGAAGTTTCCCGACTGCTGGGAGTTATGAAGATGGTGCGGAGGGTCCAAGGAGGCTAAGGTGGCCAGAGCTTGCAGGTGGGACTACCTGACGGCAGAGAGCCATACAGAGACAGGACTCGGAAGATCCACAAAAGGTCTCCTCGATTCGTCAGCGGAGCACGCGGAAGAAACTATGTCGGGTCACAGAACCATCCAGATGATTAGAGGGACAGTGCCGGGTGCCCACACGGGATCTAGGATACTGCCCACTTCTACCCACTGGGCTGGGAAATCGCACAGTTTATGGGGCCCCGGGTAGGAGAAGCAGAAGGGAAGAACCCCCCCCAGCCCCACCCCACCCCTGATCTCCAGTGCCAGCTAACAGATCCTAAAACCAGGACCTGAAAGGATCATCCTGCAACCCAGGATAAAGGTCAAAAGTATTTATAGGAACACAAAATATCCAATACCCAACACGGCAAAATGTACAATGTCTGGCATCCAATAAATTACGTAGAGGCATGAAGAGCAAGAAAATACAGTCCCATAATAAAGAGAAAAGTTAATCAGCTGAAACTGACCCAGAACCCGAAGAGATGACAGAAGTAGCAGGCGAGGGTGTTTAAGAGTTACCTGCCAGTGCAAGTAAGGGCAGAGGGCTGATTTCCCCCAGATCTGTATTTCTTAAGTTTATAGAACATCAGTAATGGTGTGGTGTTCATCATATATGCTTAATCCCCACCAAAAAAGATAATCCATTTGTTCAAAGCAAGGTATTCCCCTTGCCCTTGCAGAGTAAGATGAGATTGATAAATAGGTGTGTTTTTCACCCGTCCGGCAGGTGGTACAGCAGTAAAGGCCACACGAAGAAGCAAACCACACAGTATTAAGCTGCTGTCTGTTGTTCTACCCCAGACACTGAAGGATTTCCGAGCACCTCCAGATCGCTTTCACTTGTCTCAACTCTAGCAGATGCCTTGTGAGCAGCGGATGAATGCAATGGGGACCCAAGCAGCAATTTCACCTACTTGCATCAGGGAGTTCAATGTAACAAATAGTAAAAATTTTCTTATTTGCTGTTCAAACACTGACCGCTAAGCTACTTACCAAATTTCAGCCCAACTGTGTAACTCAAAAGCCAGTCACCCACTCAGATTTGCTACAATCCCCTCATTGCTAACGAGACGCCGTGAAAACAACAGGAGAAACCACTGCTGTGGATGGAGAAATGGCTCGCCAATGGCGGTGTGCGGTTCGTCAAGTCTCTAGTCCCTTCGCTGCAGAAGAGCAGAGCAGGTAACAGGCCTGATCTCAACCTGAGACACATCAGTCGCAAGCAGAAGATCAGTTCTGGAAAAGCAGGTGTCAGGGCTGCAAGAGGCTCTAAGAAGGTAGCCCCCTGCGAACCTGCCTGGACTCCAGACACCGCTGAACGACCTGGAGCACAGCTTTAATCCCCGCCTGGGAGAGAAGAACTTTAACTTCCCTATTGCTTTCGAATTCTCTCACTGAGATTTAACACTGAGCAGCGCAGGGCTCCCAGGAGATTCCTGTCCTTCCCCACGTTCTGCCCCCTCAGTCCTGCCTGGGTGCTGGCATGGAGCACCGGTGTGGTGCTCTCGCTCCTTCTTGGGACATCCCTGGGCAAAGAGGAGACCTTGAGAAGCCACGGTCCCGGGAAGGAGACAGATGGGCTATTTAGAAAAAAAAAAAAAAGTCTGCGAGTTCTCTCAGTGAGCCATGAAATGAAGGAACAGCTGACCTGCTGGCGAAGGTGCGAGACGCAGTCATAGAAACACACATCTCAGATTAAACACAGTAGGAGGGGGTTGCAAGCACAAACTTAATTACTGAAAACTGTTTAGAAACCAATTTCTATAAATCAGCTGCGTTATAACTTACAGGATCTTTGGCAATTGTCCCCGTAAGCATTTGGCTCTGCAGCTGGGCTCTGTCCCCAAAGGGCACCTAACTCCTCGTTTTTATGCCCTGCTGCTCAGTTGGCTGCACACAGGATTACAAAATAATTTCCTAATTCTGCTCCTGTCCTAACACCAGAAAAGAAGAGGATGTTCTTGCGGTTTTATTATATCAGAAGGAACAAGTTAATGAATATAGATTAGACAGGTGAAGGAACAATAATAAATAACTGAATAGGATTTGCTAATATTATGTCCACACTTTAAGACATCTCCCCAGTGTGGCTCATAAAACGGTCTTAGCTAAACAGCAGAAGGGTTTAGATGAGGCTCTTCACAGCAGCGTCGTTTAAGTGCGAGCCGTGGGAAACAGTGCTAATAAATGTCGCGCAGGAGCAGAACCGGGGAGGGGGTGTCTCTTGGTCAGCAGTCCCCACGGTTGATTCCTCTCTTTCCCAAGACCCCTTAACCTACTCTCTAACCAATAAGGATACAGGATTAAGGTTCGGTTGGCGTCGCTAGAGTTGGAAAGGATCTGAGAGATGGGGGGCCTCCACTGGTCACCAGGAGAGACGCGTTTTCAGCGCCATACCCACGGCAAGGTGACTCCTTAGGGGTAGGAGAAGACCCTTTTGTCCCCAGCCTTGCCGTGGACGGGGTTCTCAGGCTGCAGCACGAGGCAGGGGCAGCCTGGGCCCTATGAGCTTACCGCTCCGTGCCATGCCCTGCAAGGACACCCTGGAAGACCAGAGAGCCACTGGCACCTCCCGTCACTCCCGCCCAGCCCAGGCCTAGGAAGGGACTAAGGGGAAGAAGGCAGCGGAGTCCATCTCCAGGGGCTGCCTTGCTGGCTGTTGGTTAGTGGACTTATTTCCTTCTAAGGATAACACTCAACTCATTCACTCACTTCCTCTCCCTCGCAAGCCACATGTGAGTGTCTTGTGATCTTGGCATTTGCAAGGCCCCAGGAGCAGGGACACACGTGGGCAGACGGGCCCAACCTTGGCCCTCCTGGAGCTGGAGGTCTTAGGAGGGAGACCCACATACAAACCAACGACCAATTTCCAGTGTCCGGAGATGCAATTTTACCCGACTGGCCTCTTCTCAAGGAAGTGCACCCCCACTCCTAGAGAAGCACGATTTTGTAGCACGTGACCACCTCCCAGACTACCGCTAGCCTCCAGACACGGCTGCCTGGGTCAGGGTGGGCCCTGCTCAACCCGAGCCAGCGACGCTCTACGTTGGGGGCGGGTTTTGGAGTCTGGATCAAGAGAAGCTGAGGGGTTTCCAGGGGCTGACTTGGGACATTGTAAGGCCTGGAGAACACAGCTGAGATTCTGCCATGAGAAGTGACGAGACAGAGCAAAGGAAAAGAACCAAGAGACCCAGAGATGAGACACCATTTGCCAAGGTTGTTCAAGTCTCTGTTTTCTTAAGTGTTCCTGAGGCTCGACTTCCTTCTCACCCTGGATTTCACAGCACACCCCAATTTCCTTATGATCCTTCACTTGTGTTTATGCTAGTGTGAACCGCATTGCTGGCACTCATGTCCAGAGGAATTCTAACTAATACACCACAGCATAATAATTCAAGTGCCGCTAGAGCTTAGAAAAGGTAGGGGCCAAGCTGGCCTATGGAAGGAACAAGAACGGCCGCCCTCAAAGCTCTCACCGTGTGCCAGGTACTTGCTTTCATCACACACACATGGAGAAAGACGACAGAGAGAAATAAAGTCACAGCTTGAGAGGACGAAAGAAAAAAGGAAGTTTCTGGCCCCAACTGGTTTGAGGACTGGGACTTGGGCATGGTGCACGGTGCACAGAAGGGAGACACTGAGGAATCAGGAGATGGCTCTGGGCTGACGGTGTAGACTCTAAAGTCTTGGGACTTCTAGGAAACGGGTTTAAGAGTTTGGCTCTGAGGAGGGCAGGCAGGCTTCTGTTTCCCCAGATTTCAAAGGACATGCTCATAAAGCCTGGCAATTGCCTAACCTCGCCCCCTACACACTATACACAGCACTTCGGCATAAATCATCTCCTGTGAGCCTCTAGGAGCCCCTGACACGAGAGGGCACACACTGCATCCTCATGCCACAGATGAGGAAAAGCTAAGTGACGTGCCAGAGACACAGGCCTCGGCAGCCTGTCTCCGCAGCTACACGACGGGGACGGGGGCCCAGGCCTTTGCACCTGCTGTGTGTCTTCTGGCTCCAAGCCGACGCTCTGCTGTGAGCGGCCTGGGGCCGCCTCCCAACGCCTGCAGCTCCGCATCTGCTTCTCACACGGTGAAAACTGCCCTTTGTAGGGACTCTGCCGCTCAGGGCCTACAGGCCTGTCCCGGGGCTCAGGTAGGAGTCACACAGGTGGGGGCAGCTACAGGATTTACTATGTGCCAGTCACATAAATGGATTTATACTGACAACTCTGTGAACCAATTGCTTTGATTATGCTCACATTCAGATGAAGAAACTGAGGCCCGAGGGGGTGACACAATGCCGGATGTGACACGGGAGTGGGGGGCCGGGACCAGAGCCCTGGCAGTCTGCTTGGGAGCCCGAGCTCCCTAGTGCAGCCCCTCACCCGGGGCCCCTCTGCCGGTGGGCTGAGCCGGCCCGCCCCCACGGCCCGTTCCCACGGCTTCATTATCAACAGCGTCCCCTTCTGCCCTCCAACGTCCTGGCCTGGAGAATGAGTCCCGTGCTCATGGGACCCATGAAGAGCCTCAGGCGAGCGAATCAAGAGCTGAAAATGCTTCCATTCTGTGCCTTCTAAAATCTCTCCCATTCTCTTCACTGAAGAAAAAGTACTTTGTGCTTCTTTTCCACACTCCCACCCCGCCGCCTGAATACAGCAACAAACTCTGCAAGTGCGACCGTCACTGACACAGGCACCTAGACGGGGGCTTCCTGCCCGTGTGGCATCGGCCTCTCTGCTCACCTACGGGGCTGTCGGGAGAGCTGGGGGGGGGGGGGGGCGGCCGGCAGCCGGTGGGGGGTGGGGCGGCGAGGCCGGCTGCGAGCACCAGCTCTTGCACGTGGCATCCGCAGCCCCTTCTGCCCCTGCTCTCCTCTGAGTACAGACTGTCACATTTAAAGACCGTTTTGCAAACCCCGAAGCAAAATACCCCATTTCCAGTGATGCAGAGACAAGGAGAGGCACTTCGCCAGTGTGCACACAAACGAGGCTTTCCTGTGGCAGATGGGATTCCAGAAGATCCTGACTCTTCTGGGGAACTTCCTGCAGCATCACCGCAGCTCAAGCCCCCGCAGCATCTCTGATTCCCTCGTTCTGCCGACTCCCAACACTGGCCTCCGCGGCCGTGATGTGATTCTGCCCCGGCGTTCTGGCCCGCCTCCTCGAGTGCTCGGTCTCGTCCTGCACGCCACGTCTGGCAAGTCTGTGTGCGGGTTCATTCTTCCCGGATCATTCCAAAGCCAGTCGTCTCACCCACATGAGCTCTGCATCCAGACACAGAGGTAACATTTGGTGCAGGCTGGTACGTGTCAGCTAGTTTGTCCCCAGTTTCGGTGTAGGTGCCATTGCTTCCCAGAAGGAAACGTGCTCAGTTGACCCTGGGCACCCTGATCCACATCAACAGTGATGGTGTCGCTCGTGATGGAGGTCAATCTTCAGCACCAGGGAAGAAAATACAATGGATTCTTTTTTTCCTTTTTTAAGAGATCTTTATCAAGGGAGTTCAGTGAATAGCCTGTAGCCTAGTTATGCCAAATTCATTTTCACATGGCTCATGAATCCTGAAAAGGGTAACAGGTTTGCTGCATTTGCGTATTTCAGTGGTAAGTTGAGTTAAATGCACCAGCTGCAAGCATCATCTTTTTTTCCTCCTAAAATGATGAGCCAGAGTGACTCCACAGTTAGCTTTTCCCCTAGCACAGCAGAACACAGTTCTGTGTGTACTGTCAGGAGACAACAATAAGCCACTGCCCTAACCTCGGTCCCCGGTGACCAGCTCCGGGCCTAAGCAGTGCAGCCGGGGCCACCGGGGGGACGCAGGGTTCTGGGCACTGCTGTGCTTTGCTGTCCGCTTCTCCCTTCAAGGCAAGCTCACCAAACAGCCACTGTCCACAGCCAAGAAGATGCCTGGGGCGTCCACAAGTGCTGATTCTGGGCCTAAGAGATGAGCGGTGGAGCTGGGGCAGCCATTTTCCCAAAAACGAAGCATGTTTCTTCAGAGCTTGGTCTCTGGAAGGTCTCTGCAGGGGTTACTGTGGCCAACCGGCCTCCCGCAAAGTTGTCCAAAGCTCTGAGGTCACAGGAGAAACCCGAGAGATGGGGGCACATGGCAGAGACCCTCACTTTCTTCCTCAGCGGTCAGGACACATGGGAGAGGAGGGGGTGGCTGGAAAGTGATGGGACGGAGGGAATGCGGCCACCAGCACCGCCGGCCTGCCTGGGCCCCCGGCCCCCACCCCTGTCTAGCTCGCCACAGTTCCCGCGGCGGGGGCGGGGGGGAGGGGGGCGGCAGTGGAAGGCATCCCTTCCTGTTGAAGCCCCGGCAGGCAGCACTCAGCAAGCCGCATCTGAGCCGCCCCTGCCGGCTCGGGGGTGGGGTGCTGGAGGTCTGGGGGTGCGGTGGAGAAGCACCAGAGAACTTCCCTAAGGAAAAGAGGGCACAGATGACTGGGAGAGATGTTTAGGCCCATGGGGCTCTGGTGTGTTTAAGGAGACACTCGAGCAGAGTGTTCACCTTCTCTGTGTATGTGACCTGATTTCTGTGACTCGGTTTCCTCATCCGTAAAATGGAGCGAATCAGAGCATTTGCCTCAGAGGCTTGTTGCAGCTTTGAACAACTATGTCCCACTACTGGCCGTACAGAGGGTACTGCTGTTCTGAGAGGACAGGTAGATGTTTAAATGGACAAGAACAAGGAGAGCATTTGCTACTTTCAGCCTTTCTTTGCCGGTTGACTGCTGACGTTTTAAACTCCATAGCCAGCATCACCCCCCAGACATTGCGGGCAGAACGGAAGCAGCGCTTGCCCACCAGGTAGGAGAAGCCAACTGGGAACGAGCGAGAAGGCGGGAGGCTAAGAAGAGAAGGTCCCGGCTTCCCTTCCCGAGGTGAGCATGTGGCGGGGCCGCCCCACACACCGCTGAAGCCGCCCGCCCCGTGCTTTCTCGGCCTTTCCGCAGCACCCCGCTGGTGCCCCACAGAGCAGCCACCGTCCCAGCGAGGGAGGGGCGGCACTGGAGGGGAGAACGCCGGCACCTCCTGGGTGATGGGACCCACCAGAGGAGATATTCCCCCAGAGAACCGTGGCCGGCCTGTCACTAGAGTCTCAGCCCTAGGTTCGAGAACCTTACCCCTTTCACAGAAGAGCTGGACCTTAATTACAAAGGAGGGAACTTCTAGGGGTGCTCCCCGTGTGACAGAGTGATGCAGGAGGAAGGACCGTTGGCTGACACATGTCCCACCAGGAAACCTGAAAGCTGCCGGAAGTCCCCTGCCCCAGCTGCAGGCAGCCTCAGACGCCACACTCAGACAGCGGGCCCCTCAGGCCCACCCTCCTGGGCTCCAGGGTCGAACGGCAGACAATCCTCCACTGTCAGGGCAGGGATTTCTAGAGGCTTTTTAAAAAATTCCTTCAGAGAACACTTACCTCTAAAGGGAAAAATGCTTCTGTACACATGGCCGCCACCCCACGCTTGCCTGCACTGCCAAGGGCCACCTGCTCTCCGGCCTGGACCCGGACGGGAGGAAAGGAGGCCCGTCTCGGCCCCGCACCCCGCGCCCCGCGAGCGCAAAGCTACCTGGTCTATTCATGAAGTCGCAGTGGCCTAAGCCCGCGATGTCTATCCTCTTCAGGAAGAGCACCATGCTGGTGAGGTTGGCTTCCTGCATTTCCACTGGCTTCAGTGGCCGCATGTCTTTGGAAGCAAATTCCTCAGAGTACAGACAGAAGAGTTTTCCTAGAAGAAACCAAGGAGAGTGGTTTTAATGTCTCTAGGTTGCCTTCATTCAGGAGTTTGCAGCAGTTTTCGTGATTGTGGTGCTACCTGAAGACGACGAACCGAGAATCTGCTTGCGTATCTCCGCTTGGCTTTGGCTGATGGGCTGTGTGATGAGTGAGTCTGCTCTTATTCTAGGGTTGTACACCTTTAAACGGAGAGACAGCAACGTTAGCATCAGATCACTCAAGATTTCGCAGGCTCGCTGTACCGGAGGGGAGCGTGTGGTTTGCAGCACCTGGTGAAATGCTCTGCTACGGACTCATTCTCTCTGGACCATATTTATTATTGTTTCACTTGCCTTGAGAAAGAAACTGCTAGTGCCTTTACAAATGGATTTCAAGTTGTCTGCTTTCATTGTAGGTTCCATAAATATGGGACCTCTGCACCATCTCCTGAAATGCTAGCGGTGTCACTTCTCAAAGCACGACCCTGTGATGACAACACATTGGCATACACCACACGGAGGGAAGCATCATCATCGGCCGGTGCGTCTCTTCAAGGTTCTATTCGAATTGTGATCTCAGCGGTCTGACCTTGACAATATATGCCGAGCTTTTCCGGTCGTATCAGCTCAGACAAAAACTGCATATGGCACCAACAGTGCTTTTTTTTCTTACGGGGGCTTAGAGGGGGGCAAGTGATAGCCCTGGGTTCTCTGAATGGTGGACTAATTCGGTAAGAGCCCAAACTGGTTCCAAGGGAACCTTCAGAACGGTTGGAACTGCTCTGTTGCAGTAAGATACTTAGAAGACCCGGTTTCCTCGAGGGATGAAAGATACATAATCTCTAATAAGGTGAAACGGATCAATACTTGGGTAGGTTCCTTCAGTTCTAAGTGCTAGGATTTAAGTCCCAGTGTCTTTGAGACACCCTACTTCCCTTCCTCCTAATTTTCTTCTTTAAAGGTAGTTATAAAAAACATTTTTAAAACTTTAGGATAGAATTTTATCATATCAACATTAAAGCTAAAAGCTGGTAAGATTAAAGTCCATGTACTTGAAACTAATTTCTGGTAAATCACCTCAGGGAAGAGGCTAATCATTTTGATAACGGGGCTACCAAAAATACTCGGTGGATGGACTTGGCGAAAGGTTGGTTTAGGAGTCCAATAATTTGCCTTGCTAGCACCAGAGCTTAAGAAAAACCACTGACAAGGAGAACCACCATCTTTATGCTTTAGTTAGTTGTGTCTTTTCTAAAGACGTATTCCTGTGGCACCTCAATCAACTCAGTTTGGGGATTACCTACCTGCTAATGAAAGGCAGTTAACAGGTAAACAAGACTCGCAATACTTTCTCTTTCCACACAAGAGCCAATCAGAGACTCTCCAGATCCCATGCTTCATCCTCACTTCCCAGTGGACACAGTGGCAGGAACCCAAGGACAGTGATCAGCAGATGGTTTACCGACTTGACAATAATTACCTTTCTCCTTTCCACACCCACATCAATAACAAATTTGACTGTGTTGCTCCAGATCAAAGACTCTCCAGAGCTAGCAGTTAACACCACTCTCCTCTGATAAACTTGGCATCTTTTTTCTGTTTCATCATTTGGCTTGAACAATGCACATTTCTCTTTTGGATACAAAGGAATGACCACCAGCTCTCCAAGATCTGGGTTTAAGTTGGATCCTTCCTGACAGACGATTTCATAGGCTTTCTCAATATCCTAAAGTAAAAAATAACATCAGCCATGAGAATAAACATGTCACAAACTACTTTATTACTTAAAAAAATGTCTAATTAAATAAAACTATAGGTAAAAGCCACATAACGTATTTAAGGAAAGAAATACCTGTGTCGTTTATGTGAATCATTACGTGAAAAGATGTAACTGGACAAGAACAATTCTTTAGGGAAGTTAAATATAATTTATAAACAATTTCATTGCTTTTTTAAGTCCAAAATGGTTTTTCTCTTGTGAAATGCAGTACCTGTGCCTTCATGCATTTATCCTATGTTTCTAGCTTGATGCATTTTCTCAAATCCATTACCAATGGCGGGTAAACCAAAGTTATTTTCACATCAGTGATGATGCATCACTGTGCTCTGATGGTGACAGAGTAGAGAATTATAAAACCACCTCTGGATTTCCAATAAAAACATATACACATACACATTCTGTAATCAGGGTCTCTGGGTCACCCTGAAAGTTGTCTTGACCCATTAGTACTTTAAGACAGCATACGTGCAATGAAGTAGGCAGGAAATATTCACTGCTAATTCACACACCTTGGCATGATTCAGGCATTTACAAATATCCTTTTAAATTGTTTCACTGCCAAATGTATTGAAAAAAAAAAACTAAATTATTTCCCCTAAAACTATACAGAAGTAAATAGTGTCAAATGCTCAAAAGGCAAGGCATTTTAGATAGTATTTTTCTATTTCTCAAATACAACTAGTTTTTTAAGACCTCATATAAAAAAGATGTCACTTAATTCTTACACCTTTTTCACTTATGTTTCTAAAATTTCTACTTTCTTAAGGGCCCAACAAACTACCAAATGGAAGAAGCCTCATTTCATTCATTAGATTTCACTAAAATTCTAAAAAAAAAAAAGATGACTTTCCATGACCGTTCAAGTTTTAAGACCTATTTCATTTTCCAGTGCAGTAGCTCACTCACTCTCCTTCCTTCATTCATTTGCAGAAGACGGTTAACAGAAGGGTTTTGTAGACAGATCTGCCTGGAAAAATGGCATCATGGGTGAGCTGTCTGAAAGTTATTCCTGAGCCGCAGGGAGGCCCCAGGAAGCGGGGCAGAGGCCTCCACGTGAGCAGGTGTCCAGTTACATTCTTCTTTGTATGCGTCCCACAGAGGTGGCTTCCTGGGGGCAGAGGTCTACCAAGTGTAACTTGGGCAGAGTGTAACTGTTGATCATAATGAATGAAAACTTGCCGACTGGGACAACTGGAACAAACTTATAATTCTGATCATGCCACCTATGTGAGAATAGCCTGTTAGAAACTACAGGGACAGCAGGATTGTGGGCTGTGCGTCCCTGCTGCTGGCCGCAGCTTGGCCCCCCCCCAGGACATCCCCTGTTCCTCCCAGCAGGCTGCCCACAGGTGCTACTGGACTTGGAGATGGAGACGGATTCCAGCAGCGCACTTGTGAGCAATTATTTTTTTTTCTTTTTTAAGATCTTATTTATTTGACAGAGAGAAACACAGCGAGAGAGGGAACACAAGCAGAGGGAGAGGGAGAGGGAGAAGCAGGCTTCCCGCGGAGCAGGGAGCCCGATGCGGGGCTCGATCCCAGGACCCTGGGATCATGACCTGAGCTGAAGGCAGACGCTCAACGACTGAGCCACCCAGGCGCCCTGTGAGCAATTATTTTTCAAAATAAACCTTCAAGCTGCACTCAAACAGTGCAGCTTATTGTTTCTCTTATTCTCTTAGAATACTGTTAAAAGGTCATTTGGGCCGCTCATTTTTTTATTTGCTTCTAGTTACTAAACCTTTTTGTTGTAGGTGGGTTGTTGGGTTGAGTTTTGTTCCGAATGGAGAAAGAAAAAGGCATAAAAGAAATCTTCAAAAGCAAAAAAGCGGAGCAAAATAGAAATGGATGCTGTATGTGGTTGACTCCTCAGGCTCAGCTGACAGGGCTTTGAGGCCATAACCTTCAGAATTTGAAAAAAAAAAAAACAAAAACGCTCAACATACGTGTCTGGTGCTTCCAACCTCTTCCTCATTTCCTTCTTCCCCAATGGGTACAGGGCACTGACCTATGGGGGGCCTTCCTAGGAGCTCTGTAAAGCCATGGAAAGCACAAGACACACTGAAGGGAGATCCCTGGGCTCCAAACGAAAGGCCCGGAACCGCACGGAGCACTTCCCAGGAACCCTTCAACCTGACACTGCCTTTCTGGAATGGTTTAGAGGGGCACAGTCATCAGGCTGATGGGACCATAAATCTCAACTTCGTTCTCTACTTAACGTATTTCACTTTTCCAGGTTAAAAGACAGTTAGGTGATGAGGAAACTAGAAACACAGAGGGCTCAAAGCCTCGATCACGTGTGAAGACGTGGGGCAGCACGGGGCCGTGGGGACTTAATCCACAGCTGGTGAGGGGTAAGGCCAGCGCTTACAGCACATGTGAGGCACTGAGTGCTCACCGACCCAAAATGTTGCAGAGTATTTCTACAATTATAAATGTAGCTCTTAACATAAAAAATGTCAAGCAGTGCGTTTCTGTTCATGTACTTAGCTGCTTGCGTTCCTAGGACATTTAACTGCCATAGCAGATTTGAAAGTTTTATATAGAAATTAAGAAAGCTTCAAATAGTACGGGAGGAAAATGATCAATAGTGTTAACATGGATTTCAGAGCAAGGCAAATTTTCCAAAGAGACAAATTGCAAGACCACAGGAAAGAAGTTTTGTTTTTTCTTTTTCTTTTTTGTGAGAGAGAGAGAGAGAGTGTGCACAAGTGGGGGGGGGGGCATGGAGGGGAGAGGGAGAACTTTAAGCAGACTCCACACCCCCCACAGAGCCCAACATCCCACGACCCAGAGATCATGACCTAAGCCGAAGTCAGGAGCCGGATGCTTAACGGACTGAGCTACCCAGATGCCCCATGAGAGGAATATCTTAATGGTAACACTGATCGAAGTGGTAAAGAAGAAAAGAGGAACGTCCATCAGGAGACGAACTGTGTCCAGTTTGTTAGCGGGGAGGCGGGGAGAAGCAGACACCAGCTGTGGAGTTCAGAGCTGAACTGGGAGGGAAAACTGGTCTGGCAGAGGTATGCTGAAGCCAGCCTGATGGTGCCAACCCAGGCCTCTGCCGTGAGCCTGTGGACACTGGGGAGCCTCCCGCAGAGACCCCAGGACCCGGGTCAGACCTGCAGCCCCTGCCCAACATCACAAGACTATGGTTTCTTAACAGGAAATGTCTTTCTGGTCCAACTTCATGAAAGATTATATGCCTCTGTAAGCCCTGGGGTGAGACTACCAGCCTGGGTAAAAATGCATCTCCTAAAGTCTGACATTTCAGAAGTCACCACGTCATTAATTATAACTTATATTAAACTTATAAGAATCAACTACCTTTCTTAAGACCATCCACTATCCCCAATTCTGTTATGAACTTTATTTTTCAAAAATCCATTTTGGGGGGCGGCTGGGTGGCTCAGTCAGTTAAGCCCCAACTCTTGATTTCGGCTCAGATCATGGGATGGAGCCCTGTGTCAGGGTCTGCGTTCAGCATGTCTCTCTCCCTCTGCTCCCCCCTCCCCCAATCTCTCTAAAATAAAATCTTAAAAAAAAATCCATTTGGGAATTTTTGCTTACTCTGACTTGAAGAAGGACTACTCATTCTATCAGTTTTATTTATACTGCCCCCTTCCAGAAACTTAGGCCTTCTTTTCACCTAGCGACTGACTTTGACACTGGCTAATTCTGCCATTCTTCCCTTTCTCTAAGGCTTCTCCGGGTTACACTGAGAATCTTTAATCGTCCTCATAAATCCTTCTCTTGGCTGCTTAATCATTTTATTACTTTCGTCAGGACTATCTTGAATCATGCAGGATTAGGAAATGATAATAGAATAAATCACTGTAATAGGTAAAAGAAGAAATTATATAATCTATACATGAAAAATTGATAAACATGCTATAGTTATCATGTATCTGAGATTTTAAATTACTTTCTTTATGGAAGCAGGTAAAATCTGTCTAAAGTTCCTGAAGCTAAGAGGGTCAGTCATCCTTCATGCTCTGAATGTAAAACAGAATAAATACTTCTATGAGTATTTCTGAAAGCATGTGAAACTTCAGATTCTGATGGAGAGCTGAGATACTTGTCTTTGTTCAGCTGGTGGCTAAGCCAATACCAAACAACTTCCTTTTTGGTTTCTGCTTAGTCACTGGAATCACTACATATTTGGGTCATGGTCCAAAAACTAGTACTTTTACTGAGTAAGATGATGGGTAGGAAAATAAAGACCAGGAAATTAGTCTCTAAGAAGAAAGGTATAGTTCTTGAGATTGTGGAGGCTTCTGGATTCAGCCAACAGAGCACTAGAAGGGAAGTAGGGCCACTGTATAGCTGCAATTAAAAACAAAAACAAAATCCAAAGCAACCCCAAATGGCATCTTGAGGATGTAAAAGCAGTAACAGATGCTCAGTTATACATTTCGAATTGTCTGAAAACACATCTAGAATCCAAGTCAGATTTTTCTTTCATTCATCTTTTAAGAAGAGGAGCCCAGTGTAGGAAGAAAGCCTTCTGGGTATGCTATAAATTTTATCTTTCTGCCTCACACCCCACTGACTATTGTAGAAACATCTGTGGGAACTTTTTTTGTTCCTTCGCCCTAGGTCAAGTGCTTAGGGGACAGTCCTCCTCTGCGGCAAACACTCCTGGTCACACGGGAGACCACCGAGAGGGTGACGGGGGTCAGCATGCATCTTCTCTCCAAGACCATCCAAGCATGCGGGCGCAGCAGGGGCTGGGCATCTTGGGCAGCCTGAGACCCGGCCCAAGAGCTCTGGAGACCCCCACTGTGGAGTCCCGAGCACCTCCCCTGTCCCCTGCTCTCACAGCTTGTGATTTCACAGGCCCTCCCGTGTCCTCTGCTCAGAACCCGTCTTATTTACCCTGCTGGCATGGCTTCTCGAGTACTTTAAAAAAAAAAAACAAACAAAAGGTGTGTTGGAACCAAATATTCAAACAGTGAGTTGATAAATGGACACCTGGATGTTAATTATTAAAAGCTTCCCAATGAGGTTAAAAGGTTCCCCCCTAAGGAATCCGATGACTCTGTGAGGTCAGAATATGACTTACGTGTTCACAGGCCAGAAAGACTACAATGTCCCCCTTCTCACCGGACTGGTGAATTTCAAAGATAAGGCGTAAAATAGACTCAAAAGACTCCTTCTGAGCCCCGCTCAGGTACACAACCTCCACAGGGTGCTGCTTCCTCACTTCGACGAGAGGCACATTTCCGTAGTAAGAGCTGAGTTTGCTGATCAAGTGTGGCGAGGAGTTAATTATGAGCTTCAGTTCCGGGCGCGCCAGTAAAACATCCTTCAGAAGTCCGAGTAACACGTCAGTGGCGATGCTTCTTTCATGGACGTCGTCCAAGATGATGACCCCGTAGCTGCCCAAAAAAGGGCTGGACATCATCTCTCTCTGTAACATGTCATCCGTACAATACCTACGAAGAAGCAGTAGGAAAGTCAGAGGCCCTCACGAAAAGTTGGAGACTCCAACCACCACCACAAATGCCTCGGCTACACCCTCTCTCTGAGGAGTTAGTGTGTTAGTTAGTTAGTACCGACTCTGGTCTCAAAACAAATTACTTAAATCTGTGCTACTTCCTTCATGTTAGAAATCAAATCTATTCCCTTCTCAGCAAAAACTCATCTAAGCACTGATCTTACAGGGAGAAATGCTCTCTGCCAGGAGGATGCGGCGTGTTATGGAAATACACCGAGGCTTCATTAAAAAGAGGAAGGTGGTGACTTATTTAAAACTCCGCTAGACTCAGCAAGGCCTGGGCCTTCCAGATGATCATGTAACGCTAAGGGAATACTAAGGCTCAATCCTAAAACTATACAAACCTTCAATTTTCTCCATAACACAGAGATCTACTTCCTACCTTTGTGTTACTAAGACCATGTGAACAGTGCTTTAAAAAGTGCTGCTCCTGATAACTATTAAAAAAAAAAAAAAGATTGTTAAGGTTTCAGGAAATGTAGTTTATATTTCAAATTCCTAAAACAGACTTTCTGAAAGCTAAAAATAAAATATAGGATAGTTTTATTAATATTTTCCAAAATTAAATGTATTGAATTTGACCTTGAATGAAAATACAAGTAATTCTTTTAAAATCTATGTTCTGGGGGGGTGCATATTTGAAATTTATGTGTCACTTCTACAACTCTGGATACCTGCTGAGAGATTTTTAGGTATATAATATTTAGGTACCCACTGTTTCAAAAAAGGTCACAAAAAAGCTTACAGAAAAATTAAGATGTTATATACAACATCCAAAAAAAATGGTACTAGGCATAAAGATGATATTTACTAAGGGTCTATCACATGCCTGATAAATTAGATACTAAGGGGTTACAAAGAAAATGAAGAAGACATTAGCAAGTATAGAACACTGCCTTCCATAATCAACAGGTCACTTTAAAGCCTCTCATTTAAATAGCTATTCAATCTGAGCTTTTTAAAAATTATGGTTAGCATAGATCTCTAAGAAAATGCACCTGGTTCCGCTTTACCTAGATAATGAAAATTTAGCCAACGTGTACAAGGTGCTCACCCTTGTCAGCCCCACGGATTAGCTCATTTTGCCCTCACAACAACCCCGTGAGCAGGCAGAGTAAGCACCCCATCTTACGGACGAGGAAGCCTGAGCCTGGCGCGGTCAGGTGGCCTGTGAGGGGCTCAGGGGAGCAAGTGGTGGGGACACTCCTCTTACAGCCGTGCTGCCTCCTCTTCAGAGCACAGAATACCAGGAGGGAGATGGGGGAGCCACTCTCTTTTGTCATACGGGGCTTTTCACTAGTTTGAGCCTCTTTGCTGCGACTCAAACTCTGTTCGCAACAAATCAGAGTACCTGCTGACTCTGCACTGGCTGGGGGCTGTCAGCCAGGAGAAGAACGAACAGTGTCCCAGCCACGAGAATAATGGCAAAGTGCAGATACAAAAGACAGTGTGAGGGCCAGGCCCCCCGGCCAAGGCAGCGGAAGCAGAACCCGCTGGGGCCAAGGCAGGCCACCAAGTCCCACCGCCTCCAGAGGTGTACCTGCGCCTCAGCGGCCCCACAGCCGAAAGCTGTTGTCCATACTCAGAGGGAATGCTACATGCAGGTAAGGACTCAAAAAAGCTCAACATAAATTGTAGCCCTTCCTTTGGCTGTCACGATTGAATGCTTGGTGTAGGGGGGGAGGGGTTTCCAGAAAATAATCACATGGAAGCCAAGTCCCAGAGAGAGATAGGTCTTCGACCTACTCTGACAACATTATTAGATTTCTCCACAACTATTTATCTCTGTGGCTTTCTAAAAAAACAAATATACACTTGATCCATATTAACAATTCTGTAATATTTCATTTAAAAAGCGACTACATCCAAGAGTTCCTGCCAAAAGGTTTTTAAAGTCTAGATGGCATTAAAGATATAAAAATACCTATACTAACTTTAGACTATAGTCAGAGTTGTCCTTTAATTAATACCATGACCATCTGAAAGGCCACTTCAAAATGTAAAGGATAAAGAATGAAATCTGTCAAGCTTAGGGATCCTTCACTCCTTCTGGGTCAGGATGTCCTGCCCTCTCCAACTCCAGCAGGGAGGTTTTTACCTAGTTAATCTGTATCATCCATAGATCATTTTCATAATAGAGAGTTTATGCATATTTACTAATCTGATGACTCGGGGACACCGTGGCTATAAAAGCAGAAGGTGACAGATCTTCAAGAAGTTCAAGTCCTATCGCTGTTGATGGAAGGATTCCCTATGGTTTAACACTAGCCTGAAGACCTGTGTCTTCTGTTTTTGAAGATAAACATTTGAAGGAAAGCAGCTTAGTACAAACCAAATGAGTCACATGGCCTTTCTGAATGGGAAAAGTCTCCAGACTTTACCACTAGAGGCTCTAGGCTCTCTAGCTAGCTAGGAGAGGGCACTACTCCTTCTTTCCACTAGCAAATTTGTTGAATGTTCTCTATGAAACAAGCATGTCAGATGCTGGGGATATGAGAAAGCAAGACACAGCACCGCTGTACTACACTATACCACACCACACCACACCGCACCACACACCATATCATACACCACACCACACCATACCACACCACACACCATACCATACACCACACCACACCATACCAAACACACCATACCACACACCATACCATACCACACCATACACAACACCACACACCATACCACACCACACCGTACTACACCACACCACACTGTACCACACTGTACCACACCGTACCACAATACCACACCATACCACACCACACTGTACCAAACCATATCACACCACACCACACACCATACCATACTACACCATACACCATACCATACAACACCACACCACACCACACCATACCACACAGTACCACACCACATTATACCATACTACACCATACACCATACCATACATCAACAAACCACACCCTACCACACATCATACCATACTACACCATACATCATACCATACAACACTGTGCCACACTATACCATACCACATCACACCATACCATCCCACACACCATACAACACACCATACCACACGGTACCATACATCACACCATACCACACCATAACACACCACACCATACCACACCATACAGTACTAAACCACACCATACTACACCACACCACACAGTTCCACATCACACAGTTCCACACACCACACCATACCGTACCACACCACACCATACCACACCGTACCACACCACACTGTACCACACCACACCGTATACACCATCCCTGTTACACTAGAGCAGAGCCTCCCCAATGGTGTGTCACATAAAGGAGCTACAGATGTGCAGATATACTGTTCCTAAGACACTTGTCTCCTCAGCCCTTGGAGTGGTCAGGCAGTGCCTGGGGCAGCTGAAGCCCTTGGGATGGCCAAGCAGCTTTGACCATTTCCTTGAGGTGCTGTTAGATACGTTCACTTTCTAGGTGGGCTATGAGATAAAACTTCTTGAGAAACACTGGCCCAGAGCACTGTTTTTCAATTATCCTTTTTCTTTTCTCTTTTCCTCTGTGTGCTAAGCTCCTAGAACCCTCTGTGAAGGAAATCTCACAGTGAAACTAAAAACAGAGATAAAAAGATGCCCTTCTCCCTCGACTTGTGGTAGCTACTGAGAAGGATCCTTGGAACCTATAAAACTCTGAAAAGTAGAGTTAGACAAACACTGATCACACCTGCCACGATGGAGGCTGGTACCAAGTTTTATAGAGGTCCGGCCGAGTATTTTCTAAGGTACAGTACCTTAGGAGGGTGAAGGGAAGCCTTCCTGGAGCAGGTGACCCTTGCATGGGGTCTTGCATGCCTAGAAGGAATTAGCCAAGCCCAGAAGAGCCATCGGCATTCCAAGCAGAGGGCGCAGGGGCACAAGGGGACCACACGTATGTGGCAGCTTGGCTGTTGCACAGATAACTTGTATGGACCCATCATGAGGAGCTTGAAAAGCCCAAGCTTGAGGGCCTTGGGGTCCAACCTAACAAGTCATACCTTTTCCCTGAGGATTATGGGGAGATACAGAAGAAGTTTAGACAAGAAATCCCTGATGATGTCCGTGTAGGAAAACCACCAGTGCACGTCTGGCTGGAGACAGAGCGACCAGTTACCAGGACACATTATAGATGTCTAAAATGTAGAACACAAGAACACGCTCCTCTAGGATTGCAGAACACAAGCTGAGCATCATCAGGCACAGCGGACCCAAGCTCCCCACACCCACCTCAGGATGGTTTCGCTGGTGCAGCAGTTTTCAAAGGGGATCACGTAGCCAACTTCATGGCCAATGTTCACATCCATCTCGTCTGCCACGCGGAGGGCGAGCTGCACCGCCGTGGGCTTGTGGACCTGTGTGCACACCACACCCCCGTGCTGGTAGTGGATGGAGAGGCAGTACTCGGCGCACCACTGAGGAACCTTTCACGGGGAAAATGAGACAGGATCAGCTTCCTCTGGGGAGAACCACCAAAAGACCAGGGTTCATCTCATAAGTAATTGTTTCTTCCACCAGTGAATCACCAGTGGGCTACATTACATCTCACTCAGTGAAAATCTAAACCATCTGTGCTTATGCACAGAATCATTCCTATTAAAAAGTTTAAGGGTTAGCAGGGACTGGGAAAGTTTGACTTTCTCTAGATGAAAAAAAAATGCAGACAAAAATAAAAGCAAAATAAAAAAAAATTTTTAACCTCAGCTGGGTTTCTGAAAAGACTCATGTATTTACAGACTGTTATTTTCTTCCTGGTTACAAGACAGCTCCATCAAAAATATGGCTTCTGGTTACACTGTATGTTAACTAGGTTGAATTTAAGTAAAAATCTAAAAAAATATATGGCTTCTGGTATCAACTACTATGTTTTAAGCAATGTAAATATTAAATAGCATTTTGATGCAAAATAGTGGCTCCAAATTAAAGCATGCACATTTAAACCTAAATGATCATAACAAAATAACCAGATAAGCCTACTCAACATTTCCCTGGTAATAGAAGCTAAAATACACCAGCATTTAACATCTAAATACGATGTAAAATAAGCCCACTGAGCTAGTCAACCAATCCATCCAGATTTGGAAAGAGTCAATGCCAAGGCTGCTGTTGAGTCATTTATATTAAAAATCCCTTTTACTGAAAAAGTATTATAGAGCAGTTGGCTTTATCAAGTTCATTTGTGCAATAGCGAGTAGAGTAGAAAGCACTTGTTTCATCTGTATGCTGTAACCTTAGGTACTGTCAGTAAGCCATGCTTTGTTACATGTGTCTTTAAAATAAATCATTCCCAGAAGGTTTTTAAATAGATCTAAGGTACTTAAAGGTTTTAACATGTTTAATTATTTTGAGATTTTCTATTTAGTAGAGCCATCATAGAACTCTTAGATTATAATCCTCACTCTAATTTGAAAAATAAACATAACCAGAAATCATAACTCCAAAATGAACTGCTATGGAATGCTAATCCCTAAGGATTAATAGTGCAAATGCAGTTCCTTCATTTTAAGATAGGTGTCAGCCTTGTCAACAGGTTGAAAACTAATCAGTAATTAATTTATTCAGCACCCACTTTGTTCTGTGAAAGACGAAGGTTTAAGGTACTGCACCCAGAAAATGTGGAATCAGGGCACAGCAGGAAACGACGAGGCACTCCAGGGATCAAAGTCCAGACTTCCAGGCCTGGCTTGCTACTAGTTTATTATTTGGTTTGTTTGTTTAGTAATCTCTTCACCCAAGGTGGGGCTTGAACTCACGACCCTGAGATCCAGAGTTGTATGCTCTTCTGACTGAGCCAGCCAGGCGCCCCAACTAGTTGGTTATTTGTAAATCACAATTTCTCTAAGCTTCAGTTTCTTCTCCATAAAATGGGTTGAAGGGATGAGTTACCTTCGAGTCTAAGCTCCTGGGACATTTGCTCCACAAGGCTTACCTGGATCCCACAGGGCACTACCCAACGACCATACACTGATGACCCTTTCCTGCAGCTGCTGGTCTGTTCCTGGGGTCCACCCGGCCTGCCACACTATGAGCTCGGGGAGACCAGAGACCTGTCTATCTTGGTCACCAAATAATCTCAAGTAATTTTACTCAATATTTGATGAATGAACAAATTCCTTATACCTCCCCAAAATATTTTAAAAGCCTATGATTCTGTATCCTCTACCTTGAATTGCTTCACTGTCACCAGATCACCCCACTGGGAATTGACATAAATTTTTCATTTTTTTTCACACAAAATTTTCTGTCCCCTCATTCCCTAGCAAGTAATTTGTTAATTCTTGCCAAACCCTTACTTTTTAACCTGATTCCCTTCATATCACGGTCCACTCTCTATGTGTCTAGCTGAGACTTTAAATATCATTCTTGTGAAAACCGTATTAAAACCATTCGTTTGAGGGGCACCTGGGTGGCTCAGTTGGTTACGCGTCTGCCTTCGGCTCAGGTCATGATCCCGGGGTCAGGCTCTCTGCTCGGTGTGGAGTCTGCTTCTCCCTCTGCCCCTCAGCCTGCTCATGCTCTCTCTCTCTCAAATAAATAAAAATAAATAAAATAAAACCATTTGTTTGAATTTTTGTCTCCCCACTAGACTGGAGAGTCCTTAAGCTGGATGTGTGTGGTTCATATTTTCCCCAATCCTTAACAGAGGGCCTGACACACATAATAGGGATAATAAATATTTGGATGGTTGGAAGGTTAAGGATATCATAATAATAATCAGAGGAAAAAAGGAAAAGGCTTGGACTCAGAACTTAGAAGTAATCAAACCAAGGGACATTAACTACAAAGGAAGCATGAGTGGTACTCACTAGCTGAGTAACTATGCATAAGAAGAAACAAATATTCTAAGATTTCTAACTAAGAATAGTAGGGTGATGGTATCACCAACCATCAAGAATAGAAAACTGGAAAGTAAAATAAAATAAAATGAATGAGGCTAAACAGCAGAGGGTGTGTTTGTGAGGGAGCAAGGAGCTAGGAGGGGAGGGAGACGACCTTCGACCTTCGTGAGTGAGGCAGGTGTTAGGCCGGGTTGTTAAGGGTGCACATCCAGGTGTAGCTAACTTGAGAGCAACTGACAAACAGGCCAGGAGCGACGAGGGGCCGGAGCTCGAGGCAGGCGTAGGGATTACAGGATTTCAGAGCTGGAGGAAATCTCTGGAAGGCACGTCCGCCACACTCTCCTTTTACACATGAGCAGTCTTAGAAGGGTGCCTTGCCTGAGTCCTACTGCCAGTGGGCAGCCCAGCCCCAGCTGGTCTCAGTGACCTCCCGCTTCTCATCTACCATAATTTCCACCACACACAGGTGCTTCCAAGATCTTCATACAAAGGTGGCAATGGAAGCCACGAGACTCTCAGCTTCAACATGTTTAATCACTCTTTCCAGGCTAATGACAGTGTCGACACACCAACACTATGATGACCACCCGCACTGTTTGACACAGGGAGAATTGTTGCTGAAATTATACCATCCAGTTTCGCTAGAACACCTGAATGTATTCGGTATGGTTATTCTACGATCCAGGACAGCTGGCTTTCAAAGTCTGGAATGCTACATGATTCAAACAATTATGGGCCACGTTCCCACCCTATTGATTGGGATTTTGACTGCATTTCTTTTCTATCTACTCATATAAACAAATGCTGCAAGACTAGATTATTACAGGGCATTTATAATGGTATAAATATCATATAGGTCTGGAAGTGCAATAAATCTAACAATCCAAGTCTTCATTGTCCTTTTTTGCCCCCCCCCCAACTAGGCGAATTATTTCACCTACGAGGCAAAAAAATTAATTCAGAAGTGGGAACAGCTCTTCTAAATTATATCCGTTAAAATAACCAGTGAAAGACTGGCCACATGCATACTGTGCTTAATGTGGGGATGTTTGCTGACGCAGCCGAATGACGAGTGGAGCGCAAGCCACGGCTAACTGCAGAGAGCCCACTCAAGTGTCGCTCTGAGTGCCCATGACACACAGCCCCTGGGGGGAACAGTTACACACGGACGGTAGCAACGAGTGACGGGAAAGGAAATATGAACTCACCTGTCCTGCTCAGTACAATTCCTCTGGCTTTATGCACCTTCTGAATTACTAAGCCAACCAAGGCCCATTGTCAAGTGTGATACCTTAGCAAACTCAAAGTATTGGCTGAAAAAAGTATGATTCAGCAACTGCTAGAAATGTGGACATTTCATCATTTCCAGGGATACCAGAATTACAGCGTCACAGGGCACGCCTGCATTCTCTGTGTCAACAATAAACACTGTGGCCTTCTGTGGCCTGATTCTGATTCCCCTCTGGGAGTGGCTTTTTCTTTGTCCCATTATATCTTAGCCTCTCACCAATGAGTTACACACCTGTTCGAGAGTTCCTTCCACACTCAATGGTTTCTCTGCGAAAGATGGTCCCCTGCCCCCTGGCATCCAGAACGTATTATAAGTTGGTACCACAAGAACCTGGACAGCTTAACTACCTACACCTTTCTGTAAATCATTTGGCTTTACTCTTTGCAGAGAGAAACACTGAGTACTAGTGTTTGTGCTAGTACTAGTACTTTGTGCCTTAAGTAACACTTCAGAACTTAGCAAAAGGGCACCTGGGTAGCTCAGTCGGTTAAGCGTCTGCCTTCGGCTCAGGTCATGATCCCGGGGTTCTGGGATCGAGCCCCACTTCGGGCTCCCTGCTCAGTGGGGAGCCTGCTTTTCCCTCTCCCACTCCCCCTGCTGTGCTCTTTCTGTCAAATAAAATTAAAAGAAAAAAAAAAGAACTTAGCAAAAGCTGTACAATCTGGTGAACAAAATAGGAAACTTTTTTTTTTTTTTTGCATTTATTCTATGCAGAATTTACTCCCGGGCCCACAAGGTTTTGTTTCCTCAGTTTCTTCTAGGATAGCTTTTTCTTCTGTGCAACCTCCTCTTCTGGTTTAGGGAACAATCTGGTCTTCTTCAGTCAGGATGATCACTCCGTGTGGCAGGGAGAGCTCATGTAGGGGTGAATCCAACCACAAACCCTGTAAGTTCCAGGCCGCATCTTGGGGGCTTTGTTCGTCTGCACATGCTCAATGAGCAGAGAATCGACATCTAAACCCCTACGTTCAGCATGACTCTCTGCATTTTTCAGCACTCTTCTTGGGCCCCCGACCCTGTGTGCAGCCCACCGTTTGGCCCGGGCACACAGACCAGCTCCACCACTGCAGCGACGGAGTGGCACACACACTGCTTCTGAAAAGTGATATCCTTCAGCTACCTGGTGGCTTTTCGGATCTGCACACCTTTGATGGCCTGGGCACTTTCACGTGTGTTCAAGTGAACACGCAGACTTGAACCTCTTGATTTGCATGATTTTGTAGGGTTTTCTGGGTCAAGCGAATAGCGAACCATTTTCAGAGGTCACCTCGGGCCACTTATGGGAAGAGCTAACTGCTCTTTTAACACACGACAAAAATAAACCTATTTACACACTTATCTGGGAGTCTGGGCAATAGACAACCCCCAAATTTGTATGTTTGGTCTAGAAACTCTGTCTAGTAGAAATCACAACTGCAAATATTTTCATTCAGAACTCACCTCACAATTGTTTCAAACTCCCTCAACCCATTTTTTCTTCTTTTTTAAAAGATTTTATTTATTTGGGGGGGGGGAGTAGAGAGAGAGCATGAGTAGGGAGAGAGGCAGTGGGAGAGGGAGAAGCAGGCTTCTCGCCGAGGAGGGAGCCCAACACAGGGGCTGATCCCAGGACCCTGGGATCATGACCTGAGCCGAAGGCAGACGCTTCACTGACTGAGCCACCCAGGCGTCCCTCTCTCAACCCAACTTTTTAAATGCCACTTCCTGGACCATGTGATGTGCCGAGGGTGTTAAAGCCTGAAACATGCCCCCGCTCTGTCCAAAGCCCAGCTCAGCTGCCTCTGGGGTGTGCAAGGCAATCAGTGTTAAGAGTGCACAGTAAAAATGTGCATCCCCAGCTCCTGTCTCCTGCCTGAAAGCAGATCACCAGGACTCTGGCCCATCTGCAGCATGAGAGTAGGTTAAGAGGAGTCCTCTGAGTAACCAGAATCTAATCTACATCAAGGCTTCATCAGCTTAAATTAGTGGCTGGAGTTCTACAAGTTGTACAAATTCAAAGTGAAGCAAAGATGCTCCATTCTCCAGGCAACAGGCCCAGAGGCCGGCGGCTGGGCCTGGGAGAGCTGAGGCTCAGGGTCCGCAGGTGGGCCCGATCTGGGACAGCAGCAGCGGCAGCGGCATCCGTGTGCGGGCCCACGGCTGCCACTGGGGCGAGAGGACAGCCACATCCGTGTAGAACTTCCTGTCCTGGCACCCACTGCCAGAGACGGTCTCAGCTCACTGAATGGATACGTGCATAAATGAAGTGAGACAAAAGTCATCTATGAGACACAACGCTACTCCTGTTAATACATCCTGGTCCCAAAGGCCCTCACAAGCCCCCGTTTCCCATCACTCCTCTGTCCGTGCCAGCCTGGTTCCTCTTCCGCTTTCTAGGACCACGGGGGCTGCAGCCAGTGCCAAGGCTCTGATCTCTCACTCTTATTCCAGTACCACAACCATGGAATCCAAAAGTTGGAAGGAACCTTCAGGACCACTGATTCACCCAAAGGTATGAATCCTTACAAAAACATTCCTGCAAAGTGCCCGTGCCTGAGCATGCTCCTAAGGCTACCTGAGGTGAGGTACTATATCAGGATACATTACTAAGGAGTGGGTCCCCTTCCGAATTATATGTCCATGTCCCTGGATATCATAATTTGTACATATCTTGACATGGAGTGAACACAGGTAGAATCTACCAGCAGAAAACGGTCGGCATGCTTACTCAATTAATAGGGTGGAGATGTTCTATACCATATAGTTTCTTAATGCAGGTGAAGTCTCAGGCACATCGTGCTTATCCACCTCACTAGCCCATCCATTTCCTGGGAAATCTCAGGACAAAAGCTAGAGAAGGAGATGCAAATAAAATAGACAGTTCTAAAAATACTTCATTCTCTTTCAAGCTTTTTTATAAAGCTGCCCCCAAAAAAGGCAATAGGAAAAGGCTCTAGAAATATATGAAAGGTTGTCCTATTTTCCTTAGGGCAGTCACAAAACGCCAGCTGGACCAAAGAGAGATGAAATTTTTAGGATCCTGCAAAATATTTGTGGTCCTCTTTAGAAGGCTTGGGTCTAATGACAAACTTTTGTTTGAAAGGCTTAAAACTCTGAAGAGCAAAATAGTCTTGGAAGCTCTCTGTAAAAAATAACCAGGTTGTTTCCAGAATTGAGAAAACCACCAATGCTCCCAGTATTTAAATTAGTTTAGAACTGGCCCATTTTCCCATCATTTGAGTACTATTTTGATTTCTGCCACCCTGTAGATACACACTGACTTCCCAATTAACAGAAAACAAGCATTATTTGTGAAAATGGTTGAGAAGTCAAAGATGGCAGGAGAAACCACTGCTAGGTATTAACATATTACAAATGTATGATAATCCTTGTCTTTAAAGATCACAAATTCTAAAAGAAAACTCAAGGGGTATATATTTAATTTTTTTTTAGCCAAAAGTGTGGGCTAGCAATTCTGAAACTACATTATGAGCATGTATTCTAAGACTGAACAAGTAAAGCTGTCGCGAATAACAAGTGGCAGGTTTCCCACAGTTAGAGAAGAGAGTTACACATGGGAAATATGCAAAAACAATGAACCTTGTGGTATGGACATGGAACCAGAGGCAACAGCATGAATTTGTGGTTTTTAAAACACACACAGAGAGAAATAAAGATAAATATATACAGAGAGAGAAATACATGGGAAAGAGAAACAGAAAGAGCTAGAGACAGAGAAGCAGAGTTAGAGGTAGCGAGAGGGGGTAGCCATACATCACCCACCCACATTTACTTCCTTGCTCTGTTAACTGACAGGGCCTGGAAGCAATAACAAGCCGATGGCAATGCCACTTAGTGTCCCCATCTTGGTTTCTAAGTACAATTCTCCACTAAAAGGAAGCAGGGCTCCTTGAGAAAAATGGCTATTTCTAAGACTGGAACAGAGACACTAGTGGAGCCTGAAATGTCTTACTGGGAAAGAGCAAAGAAGTGCTCAAGAACCAGGGGGCATGTCAGAAGGACACAGGAGTCATCCTGAAGGGGTTCCCACAGGCCATATCAGGGACAATTTGAGAAACAAAATAAATGGGCTGAGTAATGTTATAATCCATAGAAGATAGAATTATGAGCCCACATTGAAATAAATGAACAGATAAATAACAAAGAGGAAGTTTAGCTTTTCAGAAGAATTCCAAATATTAAATGTTATTAAATGTAAAAGGAATGTCAGAATTAGAAAAATCACCAATTTGGTTACCACCAGTGTAATAATGTCAAAGAATGATCTAAGGATGCTAAATAAAACAAGCAGGCAGGGCGCCTGGGTGGCTCAGTTGGTTAAGCGACTGCCTTCGGCTCAGGTCATGATCCTGGAGTCCCGGGATCGAGTCCCGCATTGGGCTCCCTGCTCGGCGAGGAGCCTGCTTCTCCCTCTGACCCTCTCCCCTCTCATGTACTCTCTCTCCCATTCTCGCTCTCTCAAATAAATAAATCTTTAAAAAAAAAAAAAAAAACAAGCAGGCAAACGCATGACGAGAAGCATACTTTACATAGTCTCTAAGTATCTCCCCATATCTTTTATTTTACTTTTTTTTAAGTGAAACACTGATTGTTTTTTACTCCAATGTGTAAAAACTCTTGAAAATATTTAACAGAAGATTTATATAAAAATGCTCATTAGGGGGCACCCAGGTGGCTCAGTCGGTTAAGTGTCTGACTCTTCAGCTCAGGTCTTGATCTCAGGGTTGTGAGTTCAAGCCTTGCATTGGGCTCTATGCCTACTTTAAAAAACAAAACAAACAAACAAACAAAAAACAACAACCAAAAATGCTCATCACAACACTGCTGGAATAGCCAAACACTGGAAGCAACCCAAGTGCCCATCATCAGGAGAATGGATATATAAACTGGTATATTCTCACAATGGGATGTCATTAAAAGGAAAAACAAAGGATGCCCAGCTATAAAGCATCAGAATCATCCGTGGTTCTCAAAGCATGGTTTCAAGACCACCAGCATTAGCATCACCTGCAGGTTTGTTAATCACCCAAGCTCTCTTCCCCATACCTACTGGATTAGAAACTGAGGTAGGGTGGGGGGTGGAGCGGCAAGTCGGTTCTGGAAGGCTTCCAGGTGAGTCTGATTGACAAGTTAGAGCATCACTATTATGGCTGAATGTCAGTAACACCTGGGCAAGACAAGCTGGTCTCAGAAGAACACAATATGTTCATTTAATAGTGAAAAACTGGCTAACCAAAATAATAGCGTTTTTAACCAAAAAAACACGGTGAAGCTATAAAGAAAAGCAAGAAATGATTAATACAAGTTAGTTTGTGGAGGAAGGAGGATAAAGTACGGGGAAGGGCCACACAGACAGCCTCTGAGAATAAGTGTCTTATTTCTTAGGCAGTGGGTACAGGAAATCTCCCCACAGCTTTTTTTTTTTTAAGATTTTATTTATTTGACAGAGAGAGAGATAGCGAGAGCAGGAACACAAGCAGGGGGAGTGGGAGAGGGAGAAGCAGACTCCCCGCTGAGCAGGGAGCCCCATGCGGGGCTCGATCCCAGGACCCTGGGATCATGACCTGAGCCGAAGGCAGACGCTTAACCGACTGAGCCACCCAGGCGCCCCTCCCCACAGCTTTTAAATGCTGGGGGAAGACAGTGACTTTACGATGAAGAACAAGACAATCACCACCTTACCAAGTTATCAAATTTAATTAACATCAGGGGAGAAATCTTATTATGCCTCCTGATAGGATGCACCAAGGAGGACACCAGGGCACTTGCGTGATCTTCCTGCTGCAAATGCGTAACTGGAATCTAATCCTAAGGAAATGTCAGACAGGCTTAAACTGAGGGATGTTGTACAAAACACCTAGCGGTACTCCTCAGAAATGTCAAGGTCATGAAGGACAAGGAAAAACTGAGCAGCTGTTTCAGAGTAGAGGTGAGGAAAGAGAAATGGAAATTACATGCAATGTAATTTGGACTGGGTTCTAGACCAGAAAAATACTTTATTATAAAGGACACTAGTAGGAAGTGATGAAATTTGAATACCTGTACATTAGGTAATCATGAAATGTCAATTCTACATTCCTGACTTTGATAATTACAGTATGGCTGTGCCCTGTTTTTAGTAAATACTTGAAGTATTTGGAGGCAAAGGGCATCATATCATTAACTTTTAAAGAGTTCAGAATAAAAACTGTACATGTCTGTGTGTGTGCATGTGTGCATGGAAAGAGAGAGAATGATAAAGCAAATGTAAAATATTAACACTTAGGAAAGCTGGGTGAACAATGTATGGAAAATCTTTGTCCTATTTTTGCAACTTTTCCTAAGTCTGAATTATTGCAAAATAACAACTTCAAATGATTTTTAACTTGCCATTTGTCCACAGAAACCAGGAATATTATACCCAGTTTTCAACAGTAGCTTCTTGCTGACAAAGCAAAAGCATTCATTGTAACAACTCACTGTAACAAATAACAATTCAGAGCAAACGCTCCACACCGGCAGCTCTAAGAAAAACCACCTATTGTCCATCCTTCCTCTCTTCAAGTTAGAACAAGTAAGCCTCAGAGGTAACAAATAACCTGAACGTGGTAATGTACAGTAGAAAGTATTCTTGGAATTGCAGCTTAGGAAGTTGTGTGACATTACACAGATTATCAAATCCCTCTGGGCCAGTTTCATCATCTGAAAAATGAAGGCGTTCTGTCAGATTATCTTTATGGTCCATTCTAATTCTTACATTGCAAGAATCCATACATGAATTTTGTAATAAAAATACTGCTTGCTTTAGAATTTAAAAACCAAAATAAAGATACTACTAAAATCAAATCTAGAAGTTCAGGTATAAGAGTAGCCTGGACATTATGTTTTCATTAACTACCCTAACTCTATCCTCCATACTAGATCCCAAAATGTAGGACCTTGAGCCAGTATGATATTTGACCACTCACTTATTTCTTACAGTCTGGAAAATAAAAATTTTCTCTGCTGTTGAATTTCTGTAATTTAACCAGCTTCACCCTGAAGCATGACCAAACACCTCGCCAATCATCAGACTGCTGGGCACATGAACATGACAATTAATCCCCAAACCTGTGGCAGGCAAATAACACCTATCATATCCTTTAAATGTAATACAAGCCATGAAATAATTTGAACGGATTTTTATCTAGCATTTTAGAGAAAATTTACTGGCACACTAAACACAATATCCCCATAGGTATAATTAACTGTTATTCAGCTGGCTTTAAGAAATAAAACTAGGAACGTAACTTAATTGTTGTGCCTGAATCGCTAATGCTCTTTTTTGTTCTGTTTTGTTTTTTTTTTTTGGTTTAGATATCATTATTAAAACTGAACACTGACTTTGCACTTATTTAAGTAATAAAAAAGTACAATACATAAAGCAAATGGTATTTCATAATGCCTACTCACCTGAGAGCTCTTGCCACATCTGGCATCTCCTGAAACGATCACAATTTGATTCTGAAGCAGATTCTCCATAAAGGAGTATTTCTCTTTCCATATTGGAAGATCTTCCCTCTCTTTTAGAAGTTTGTAATAACGCGACGAATATGGCAGTCCATCAAAAGGGTTAAGTTCCAAATCCTCACAAGCCAAAACCCCCTCCTCATCCCCATCACTGGAATCCAGGGACTCGGGGAAGTAGCGTTTCTCAGAGGCAGAGCCTGGGCATCGCAGTCCCTGCTCTTCCATCCTGTCCAAGAGTGAGCTTAAGTAGCCGGCATCCTACAGTCAAGCTGTTCCTACAAAAAGCCACTGCAAACAGTGCTGAGAGTCTACGGATACAAACTTGAGCGCCTCAATCGCCAAGACTTCAGCTCAAAGTCTTAGCAAGTTAATTCCTCAGATCTGCATCCGGTCTTCTTTGCTGTGTTGCCTCTGGTACCGGCTCACGTAAGCACTCTTCTGCACGTTAAATGACTGGCCACACACCGCCCTACAAACACACGAACATAAGAAGGAAAATCAGATACACATAGGAGACGCTCAAAAGAAAAAGCACAGGCCTTCAAAACAAAAGCGTTAACGGGCTTTTTTCTGCGAGCTGGTTATTGCCTGTCATTTCTGCTGCCTCTTCGAAAGACTAGGAGTAATTCAGGCTAGCTCTTCAAGTTTGGTCAGCTGCAATTTTCTCCTGGCCAGCTTGGGGACAGTTCCACACTGGACCTGGTGCTCTCGGCCTGACCTCTAGCACAGGCACCGACAGCGAGCCGGGGATGTGGTGGCTGTGAAGCTCTATCATGTGGTCTCTAACCCCATGACAAAAGAGATGCTGGATCCTGTAACGGGGAAAACTGTTGAAGGCCAGTGAGTCTTCCCCTAACCTGGTTACAGGACAGTCTATTTTGTTTTAATTAAGAAACCCTCTAGCTTAAAGGAGAATGTTTTTAAAAACTTCATTTAGATTTGCTTATGTCAGTCTACAATGACAGGTGAGGGAAGTGGATTTATTTTTTTTTCCCTTCGGAGGCTATAGCTAGCTTTTATTAATAAGGTCTTTTGTTTGTTTAATCAAACCAGAAGCCTCAAGCATATTTCTTGAGATTCCAGGGTCTTGATCCCAAAATATCTAATTCAAGCGACAACAGAAGAAAACATTTATTTATTTTTAAAGATTTCATTTATCTATTTATTTGAGAGAGAGAGAGAGAGAGAGAGCAAGTTGGGGGGGAGGGGGCAGAGGAGAGGGAGAAGCAGAGTCCGCACTGAGCAGGGAGCCCAACATGAGGCTCGATCCCAGGACCCCAAGATCATGACCTGAGTCGAAGGCAGACGCTTAACTGACTGAGCCACCCAGGCGCCCGGAAATTATTTATTTTAAATGAAGAGAAACTACCCAAGCAAGGGCAAATTTACACCAGTAACTTATTCCCTACAAGTCAGGTAAGTGATCTTTCAATCCTGATTTTTTAAAATCCAATCAATATTGCTGGGAATAAGCCCCTTTCACATTAACCAGGTGAAAACTAAAAATACAGAGAAACTCAAGTAAAAAAGAACAAAGCATAATCTGTAACTCATGATATTGTCAAATTACTCTTTTTACAGCACCTCACTTATTTAACTATCGCTTTAGATGGTTAGTTGGCTCACAGGGCTAGCTCCTCATCCTAGGTAATAAAAAAAAAAAGGCTTCTTCACTGTTCAAGCCAGGCCCCAGGGAAACACTCACACGCTCAAGAAACACTTGTTGAGTGCCTCCTCAGGGCTTCAGTTAATAACACATGTAAGGATACTTTGAGGTCAGGACCAAGACTTTACAAACTCACACACAAATAGGCCAAAAGAGGGAGAAATTAATAACCAGAGGGACGGGAGAAAGGATGTTTAAGCTCCTCAAAGGTAGGGTTCTTCAAAAGTCATTCTGAAAGTTGTTTCAAAATTAGAATGGTGTAATAACACAAGTGTAGTACGGATTAACATCACAGCTCTTTGCTGCTCCCATGGGTGAGACCAGATCCACAGAACAGCTCCAAGAAACACGCTGGCTTGAGATCACAGGACAAGATGACTTTAAGAAGTTATCTAAGAATCAGAAAATTCCACTGCTTAAGAGAAGTTAACATTTGGTTTTATATTCAATTTTTCCTTTATTCTGATTAGAATCCCTTCTAGAGGTTCTCATTCTACACGTAAATTAAATTGCTGTTATTATGATCAATGATTGCCATAGGTACCATTTCTGAACTGTTTTACCTAAAAAAACACAGCTATTATTTTTACCAAATAAACACCCTTGAAATGTTTTTCTTAGTTTTATCATACTCCCTAAAGGTGCAATAATCTTGTAATTAAAGTAAAATCTTATTTATAAAGTATAGACCACTTTGAACCATCAGGAAAGAGCCGTTTCCTGAACAGTCATCTTTCTAGAGATGGAAGCGTCACCTGGCCCCTTCACCACACACACGTACACTGTACGGCTCCATCACCCACTTCTCTGTTAGGCTGGATTAAAGATGGCCACACATGCTCTGTCACTGCTCCCCTGGAGAGGTGGAGTCTACTTCCTCTCCCCTTCGTCTGGGCTGGCCCTGTGAATCACTACAATCCAAAGAATACAGTGAAGTGATGCTGAACCACTTCCAAGGCATTCACATGCCCGAAACACTCCCTCTTGGAGCCAGCTGTCATTCTGTGAGACACCCAGGCCACAGGGCGAGGCTACTGGGCAGAGACCAAAACTGGGCTTCCTCTGGCAGAAAGCACAGACATGCCATGTGGGTTAAGCCACAGAAGATGGTTCCAGCCAGGTCAAGTCTCCAGATGACCACGGCCCAGCCAACACAACACCCAGCAAAAGCAGCACCCACAGCCACCCAGTCAACCCAAAGAACCGTGAGAGGGAACACACGGTCACCGCTTCTGGAAGCTACTACGTTCCAGGGTGTTGGTCTTGGCAGCAACAGATAACCAGACCTCTCTGCCTACTAAAATGATCTAATTTTCTCTTCATGACTCAGGGTCACCATTACATCAGTTCCTAAACAGAATGATGTCCTCAGACTCCCTTGAAGTGTCCAGAGATCAAAGGCCAGACTGATCTGGAGCCCCGCTTTTCCTCAGGGATTCTATACCCACGTCACACTGTGGTCCGTGTGCTTACCTAGTGGAGCCCTCCTCTGATTTTCTGACCTGCTCTCCTACCCAGCATGTTAGAAACCAGTTAGGCTTGTTGGACAGAAATACTTGTAAAGGTTAAGGCCTCAAAGGGCTCTATATTGAATCCAGTGAGTCTGAGGGGCAGCGCTATGAAGTTCGTGATGATCTATTTTCATGACTCAGAGGGACTTTCTGTTGTTCGATGGTTTGAGTCCCAGATTTAGAGGGGGCAGTGGTGGAGTTTTCACAATAGACAACAGCTCTCCACATTTATTCTGCTACTGGTGTGACCCATGTCAGTATTTTCTTAGAGGTAATTAAATACATACAAGAGATCCATGTTTTGGCCTTTGGCAAATTTAGTAGTACCAGTAAGGGAAAACAAATATGGTAGGTGACATGCCACTCAAAATAAAATTTAATAAGAACTGTTCTGTTAGCAGTATCAGCTACATTCCACTACAAGAACCTGAAAGGTTGGTATTTGCTCCTTCTCAAAGCTTTCTTCCATATAAATTGTAGACTGCATAATTTGTCAAGGACTGCCCTTTGAAGTGAGTCTATTACAACTTTTAAATGAGCATTTATGAAAAATAATACAGATCTAATGTAACATGAAACTACCTCAACAAGAAAGAATCAGAAGTTGATGTAAGATGAGCTATGTCTTAGTCACTGTGATCCTTGGTTCTGGTGCAGTTAATTCTAGAAACACAGTTCACAGAAAAGGTAAAGTTTGCAAGGGATTAAGTAAAACAAGATTGTGAAATTTGTCCTGAGAAACTCTGGATTAGGTTTCGCTGTTTGATATTCCTCTTCTGCATTTTTCTCCATGTTCAATTTACCAACAATACATTCTTCACACCTATCAAGTTCTCAAATGTACAACGTGAGGACTTTGTGGAAATCAGACGGGGCCTGTGTGGTCTCCTGCAGTCTCACAGCTTTGATGCCTCCCATATGAGGACTCTCACTTGCGTGTGCTGTCAATCCTCACCCTGAACTTCAGTCTCATGTGTTCTACTACCGACTCATCACGTCCAACTTGGATATATAACAGGCATTTCAAACTCAGAATGCTAAACTGAGCTCCCGATATTTACCCCAAAGCCACAAACCTGGTCCTCCCAAGTCAATGACTTCCTTCCTTTCAATTGCTCAGACCAAAAAATCTGAAATTATTCTTGATTTTTCTTGATCTCAAATTCCACATCTGATCCTTCAATGGATGTACTAGGCAGAATCACAGCCTACAGAGATGTGCATGTCCTCCTCATCCCCGGAACCTGGGAATGAGTACTCTGAAGGCCAAAAGGGACTGAGGACGTCACCAAGTTAAAGCCCTCCAGCTAGGGAGACTATCCTGGTGAGCCCAATCTAATCTCGAGAGCCCTGAAATCAGACAACCTTTCCCAATTATAGTTAGAGGGCTGCAGTGTTGTTGGCTTTGAAGATGGAGGGAGGGCCATGAGCCAAGGAATGATGTGGGTGGCCCCTAAAAGCTGAAAAGACAAGGAAATGGGTTCTCTCCTAGAGTCTCCAGAAAGGAACACAGCCCTGCCAACCCCTTGATCTTAACCCAGTGAGAACCTTGATGGACTTCTACCCTACAAAACTGTAAGAGAATAAATAACCACTCGCTTTGCAGTGATTTGTTCCAGGAGCAACAGAAAACAACCTGATCATGTCAGTTCTACTTTCAAAATACGTGGAGCACCACTGGGAGCAGCTGTTCCCCGGGATCACTGTGGCAGCCTCCTGACTGGCCTGATTTCACTCTTAGCCCTTCGCAACCCAGTTGCAGTGACCCTGTTTCCTCTGCTCACAAGTCTCTACTGGCTTCCCACCTCATCTTACTCCAAGGAAAACCCCAAACACTTAACAGGATCAACAAGCTTGGAGGCTCTGGACTGGGCAACGGCTCTGGCCTCATTGCCAGCCACTCCCTCGCTCCTCACGCTTCTAGCCACGTGGCCCCCTGGACGTTCCACAGACACCCCGGCACAGGCTGGCCTCGGGACTTTGAGCCTGCTCCTCTGTCTGAAATGTCCTTGCCTCGGGCATCCCAACGGCTAGCTCCCTTTCCTCGTTAACGGTTTTTATCAAATGTCAGCGCGGTGAGGGCTTACTGGCCACCCCGTCTACACTTTGACCCACATGCCCCACAACCCAGACCCACTTCCTACTCTTTTCCTGCTTTGGTCTTTCCCCTTGACGCTCACCACAGGCCAACAAAGTATATATTTTACCTCTTGATCTTGCTTCTGGTTGGTGCCCTCCACCAGAAGGGGAACACCACGAGGCAGGGATTTGTGTCTCTTTTGCTCACCGCTGTCCACAACAGAGCCTGGCACATACTAAGCCTTTAATAAATACTTGTTGAGTGAATGATGTTGGCACTTCAGAGATATTTTTACTCAACTTCTGCAAGTTTGCCTAACACTGCGTCAGTGACAATGTCCTTTCAAACTCCTCAGGATTCAGTTCCTCCCCTTTCCCTAGTCCTTCACTTCATGCCGAGATGCTGGTGACGGCCTGCTGTCACTATGCTTCGGGACTTCTGTGACTTTGTGTCCCCTTTCATTAACGATAGGACAGACTCCTGCTATTCCTAAAGGCTCTGGCCTTAACTTCTGGGGAAATCCCAGATTCCAAAACTGAAATATTTGTATAGGTTCTTGGTTTGTCCTTCAATCAGACACCCAAACCACAGTTCACGCTTTCCTCAACATTAAAGCTGTTTTCTTCTTTCAGAAGAGTCATGGTGCAGAAACCACCAGAGCCGCACTGAGATCTGTCGGAGGCGCGGGCCACGCTTGCCCCAGGCCTCCGACCTTCCATAACCGATATGGACAAAGCAACGTCCTTACATACCAGGCAACTGCCCAATTATCTGTACTACCTTATTATCCTTTCCCCGTGTTTTTGGTCTCTCTGCTTAGACTGTTATTGGAGCAATACCCTCTTGGTAATTGCCACAGACTGAGCCCAAATATCATGGGTGCTTAATTAGCAATTAGAGGCTGAGGAGCTAATGACTGAATCACTTTCTGTTCTTTAGGGATTTTCCACTTTTAAGACTAACATCTGTTTTATGATAGATATTATTCATGATCTAATAGGTTTTCTCTATACTCAGGTTTTCTCATCTTCCATGCCTACACTTCTGGTCTTCCGTTTACTCACTCAGCCAGGACCTGAGCGCCCACTAAGTGTCCACCTTGCGAACAGGCCTGTGTCACAGAGAGAACAGCCAGGTCTGGGTCCTGTCCTCACGGAGCTTACTATTCAGCGAGGCAGAGCAGGGGTGGGGATGGAGATCGTCTGCGACATGCGGCCTTACTCTCATGGTCAAGAAACTAGAAGAAGGAAGATGTGATGTGTGGCTGGTACATAAAAGGAGAGAGAAAGGTTCTGGTACAGATGAGCTCACAGAGCAGACAGGGCCAGATCACCAAAGGTATGCTAAAGAGACTGTGTTTTATTTTAAGTGCCATGGGTCTAACTTGCCCAGTCATTTCTTGATCAAAATTCTTATTTTTTTACTCTTTTGCTTCTTTTTACAATTCTCCTCTTAGATTTGATATGTTGTAGTACTCTTTAATACTAAGAATTATAATGTTCTTAAAGTCATTAGTGAAACAAGTTCTAGGAGAGCTGGTAACATTTTAAGGCAAATGGCAGGATGAAGCACATAGTGGGGTTATGAGCTGGCTTAGCAAGCCCGGCAAAAGATCATTTCCATGTACAAAAATTCTTAAGATTTATAAAAACTAAATAACATTTCTTGAGCATTTTAAATCATTTTCTGATAGGTCTATAAAAATAGTCTGTTCTATGATCTAATTCACAGCCAATCCCTTTTCATCTCCACTCTTTAGGGAAAGGGTTCTGGGGGAAAAGGAAACATGCACACACATATCTTGCCTTTTAAAAAAATTATTCTTTTTATAGGACTCCCAAATCTGTGTTGACACACTATTTGGCCAATGAATTTTTTCTTGAAGAATCAGTGCTAATTTGTATTGAAACTTTATAACTATTTTGGTATCTATTTAAGGTCTCCTCATATTCTGCACAGCAAATTATTTATTATTAAATATTTATATACAGGTTCAAACAGAATCAGTAATCTAAAAAAAAAAAAAAAAAAAAAGCCCAAAACCTAAGGATGAGTCTTCTGTAAATACTAATCTTAAAAAGTTGTAGTTTTGTCATTTGTGACCCCAAACTCAGTTATTCCCTAGTGTTGCAGATTTTTCAATCTCCTAGGAGAAACACTACCCTCCATAAAGTGAACTCTGATCTCTATTATGATAGTGTACTGTCCTGAAAAATAAAAAGTATTAATTCTGGCCATTTATGGGAACAGCTTAGCAAAAGGAGACATCTGTCTACGTGTAGCCTTTGGAACCACACTATAGGACTAATGCAAACACTCGCTACACGTACGAAACACATTTGTTCAGATTTTCACTTTGTCCTCTTGCTCTAAGTTCACCACAGACGTCCTGAAGTCAAGATCCATTTCTGAGCCATCTTTACAACTTCTACAAAATAAGATATAGGGTTCTGCACAGACCATGTGATCAATAAATATTTGCTCAACTAATAAACAATATCCCTGTAACCCATAATTATAATGTTTAGAACAGAGAAGGTTAATGAGGCATTACAAGTGAATAATAACTGTCTTCAGGATAAAGGGCTATTATTTTTTAGAGAACAGGATCACTGATCCAGCATTCCATGCCAATTCCATTCAAAATGCTTATTTGTGGCAACATAAAGAGCTTGCACTGAATGTAAATCAACTCATTGCTTCCTTCATTGAAGAAGTCTTGCTATTAAAAATGTCAGCTCAATGCAACAGTATGATTAGTGCCACAGTCCACATTCTGGCACAAGCTCCTTATCGCACTGCCAACCAGTAACAGTCTGTGGACTGGAACTGGTATGCAGATCACACTTCGAGAAGCATAGTTCTCTACTGCTACTAAAGTTGAACTGATAACAATAATGGTAATGATGATAATTCCACCAATTAGTCTTTATAGAGTGTGCTTATTGGGTGCCAGATGCTCAACGTACTTAAACACTTTGTATGGATTATTTCATTTAAACTCTTAAAGACCCCGTGAGGGTTTACTTTATTATTTCCCTTTTTCAAATGAGGAAATTTAAGCCTTCGGAGGTTTAGTTAATTTACCCAGCTTCTAATAGCTCATCTGTGGGAGAGCTGGTGCTTGAAGTCAAGCAGCCTGATCTCAGCTTAACCCCAGTTAAGTGTACAGTGTATGCCTAACCACACTGTACCATACCTCTTCCTGGCTGCATCAAAGAACACGGGCTCATGATGAAACACCGTGGGCTGAAGGAATACTTGATGCTATGGGACATGTCAGGCAGGGGTGGTCTGGAAGAAATACCATAAAGCAGAACAAGTGTAGCTCTCTTATGAAAAGAAAGACATTTGAGAATTTCTGAAAAACATGGCTGTAATCCACATGGCCTTACAGCCAAATATTTAATAGGTAAACTTTATCTCCCAGGCCTGTGATACTCTAACTGAAACCATAGGCTTATCATTACTAGGACTTTTAGAAGGTTACCCCGTAGTTTGCTTTTAATTGGCTCAGAGCTCCCCAAAGCACAACCTATTTGGTTTCTAGTAACTACTTAAAATCTTTCTTGAACAAGATAAAAGTTCAGAATTTATTTTAAAAAAATCTTATCTCCAGCCTTTTAACAAGTGGACTTTTGATTTTAAGTAAGCAAATTATATCAGTTGGCTTTTTAAAAACACTCAAATTTAAAAAATGATTCACCTTTAACTCAATATCGGTTCATACCAAATACATCTGGAATAACCAATCTTGCACAATTAATTTAAGAATCCTACATTCCACTGGTAATTTAAATTTTTGTAGACTTATATACAGGAAGATCTCCCAAGCTCAACCAATACTTACGTATCATAATAACCTATCACTCCTCACATACCCATTTGTAAATCAAGGGTTTTATTAGACTTTCAAATGACTGGGCCATTCAGTGCTTTTCAATATCGTCTTGTTCTGTTTTACTGAAGAATATTCTAAAAACTAGTATTTGAGTAAGAGCAAAGTTAAAAAAGTTTGCTAAAATATTACCTTGGCAAATTGTTGAGATCCAGCAAAAGCTGAAATTCAAAGAAAAGGTTATTGTCAGTCTTCCTAGGAAGATAATATAGTTATTTTACCTCCCACATTTATAAAGTGAACTTTCGCCCACCTTTTTGTAAAGACAGCATTTGTATGAGGCATCATCATAACTCCCGAAGCTACATTTTACTTGAATTATTGTTCCAAATGGAGATGGTGAAAAACCACAAATATCAGGAAATTTTCTTTCTTGTTAAGAAAGTCATGGGTAGTCATTTTGCAGTAACTTTAATAAAACAGTAACAGATTGATAAAGTATGTTGTGCATTCTATGGCAAGTGGAAGAAAATACAATTTCAGAGAATGCCAATGCACAAGGGCACAAGGCCCACCAGAGCAGGGCTTCTGCTTCATTAATCTTTCCAGATTTTGAGCTGACCTTTTCGGCCACTCCTCCTCAGTCGCCTTGGGTTCTTCCACCACACCCACCTCCTCATGTCAAATAGCTGTGCACCCCATGGTCCTAGCCTTGACTCTCTTCTCATTCCACATAATCTCCCTGGAGAAAACTATTCATATTTTAACTTCAATTTCTGAAAGACTCAGGCTTCTTTCTTTAGTTCCTGACCCACATGTCTGACTCCTACTTAAGGGAAATCTCAATTTAGACAACAGGCATTTCAAATGAACTGAACTCATCATGGATGCATTTCTCACACTCCCTAAAAAGAAAAAGACTTCTTTCCTTCTCTTGTGTTCTGGATTTCGATAACTAACAGAACAATTCCCCCATCACCTGGGCGGTCATCCTTGGCTTTTCCCTCTTCTTCACCCCCTACAACACCAAGACCTGCCGCTTGGACCCTCTCAGAGGCCCCTCCTCCCTGTTCCCCACCCTCCCAACCACCACACTTATTTTATCATTTCTTCATGGAATTACTACAAAATCTCCAGCTTGGTTTTTCTGCCTCAAGTTTTGGCTCTCCACCAATCCGTCATTCACACGCTGCCAGCGACCCCTTTCAAATGGAGAACCGATCACGTCACTGACCCAAATCCTTCTCATTACCTTCAAGATACAAATCTCACTCCTTTGGTTCTTTCTGATTTAATGCATATCTGCCTCCCAGCTTCACTTCCTTCTATGCTCTTCTATTAAGTTCCCTCTGCTCCAGCCACAATGGACTCCTTCTTAAGAGCTGTTCTCTCGTGCCTCTGTGCCTTTGCCCAGGAAGCCCTCACACACAATCCATCTGGTCACTTCCTATTCCCTTATGAAGACCAACCTCCAAGAAGTACCTGACACATTATGGATGCTCAATATGCGTTTGCTGTATGCCTGCAATAACAACCACCTACATTTACTTTACAATATACAAGATATTTTCACTCCTATCTATAATCACATTTCATTGATTTTGATTTTCACAACTCGACTGTTAGACAATCATTGCAGATCTTGTTATTCCCAGTTACCAATAAGGAATAGCTCCTGGCTTTCCAAAGTGGCATAGCTAGAAATTAATGCGATCATCCTTGACTAAAAGCCTGTCCTCTATTATTATCCTATTTAAATTATCAGGTATACACTGAAAACCCACTAAGAGCTAAAAGGAGTGAGTCCTGGACTTAGTTCCTAAAATATTTAATCTAATCAGAGGCACAGACCCATGCACATAAAGTGGGAGAAAACTCTACAAGAAAGTAGAGTACAGGGCTAGGTGCCAAACTGGGTAGTGTCCCCAGTAGGAGAGAGAGGTGCATTTATTTTGTGGGCATTAACCTAATCCTGGAAGACTTTCCAGATGCGGGGGCAGCAGCACGGTCCTGCAGCCCAATTATACTAAGAATGAGTAAAACACTGAAAGAACATTCCTGGAGTCCAACAATTTCGAGCGCAGACCATTACAGATCTGGAGGACAAAGAGGAAACGAGGCAAAAATGGAAATTCGTTTTCTACCTTGACTCAACTCCTTGTAAGTTTCAGAAAGTAGTGGAGAAAAAGAGAAAAAAGTACCCTCACTCTGGCAAAACAAAAAGTAAACAAAAATCCAGGAAACAAAAACAAAAACTTCCCCTGACTTCCATAAACACCCTATCAGTAGGATAGTAAGGCTAGGAAACAACACAGTCATTTGCTTGTCTTTCTTTCTTTTTTTTTTTTTTTTAAATCATCCTACTTGCATTAAATAACGTTAACTTTTTACCACAATTATTTTTACTTTGAATTCTGAGGTGGCTAAGAGATTTAAGTAAGAAAAAGAAAGGCTATGTCGGTCCCTCCATTGCTACCTTATTCCCTGGTGATAGTGCTTTGGTTTGCTAATTTCATTAAGCACCAGCAAAGTAAATAATGTAATTATTCTATCTAATTTGATGAGCTTGGAGATTTTTTAAAAAATCCTCAGGACTTTGTTTTTTACCTGACCATCAGTGACATCCTGAACATGCCAATGAAAAGAAAAAAAACACACACATGGTAGGAAATCCCCCAAAGGAGCAACCAATACGTTTGCCATTCATCTCAACCCCTATGCCATTAGCAACTTTCTGACCTCAGGATAGCTCCTCCAATAAGAAAGCATATCCCTCTGGGGGGCCTGGGTGGCTCAGTTGGTTAAGCGACTGCCTTCATTCAGCTCAGGTCATGATCCCAGAGTCCTGGGATCAAGTCCCACATTGGGCTCCCAGCTCAGGGGGGAGCCTGCTTCTCCCTCTGACCCTCTCCGCTCTCATGCTGTTTCTCACTCTCTCTCAAAAATAAACAAAATCTTTAAAAAAAAAAAAAAGAAAGCATATCCCTTTATCTAAAGCACTTTCTCTAACGCTCTTCTCACTCAACAGACAAGTGCAAGTACACTGTACCAGCTGCTGGAGGGAGAAAGAGAAACTGAATGTTGTCCTTAAACATTTTAGTACCTTTCCCTTCCCCACTTCCACCCCTCAACCAGTCATTTCTTCCATAAACTCGCTATCCCCGAAAATCAAATGTTGCTTTTCACAGTCGCCAGTTACCTATTACCTGAAATATTTCAATGCAAGACTTCCTCAATGTCAAGTTCATGGCTACTGATAAAATCATTCTTCTACACTGCTAAGTTTAAAGTACCAACATCTACCTCCACTTTTCCAACTTTCAAATATGCATGCAACAACCAAATTCTCGAGTCCTTGTTATTTCAGTGTGGAGATCGACAATGTTTTGTTGTTCTTTTTAAATACAAATACTGAATCCTTTACTGTTTGAGAAAATAAAACCCTACCTCTTTTATGTGTTAATAAAGACCAGGTTTTTATCACTAACTCGTCACTTTATGGTATTACTAATGAGCACCACGACGTTTCTTGGATGAAAAGACCAATTCACGATCTTGCTAATGATACGAAAACTCGAGTTGGAAAACACTGTTCTACAGAAGTGCTGTTGATCTTAGATGCTGTTTGTCTAAAAATGCATCCCCCGTCTCTAAGTTTCAGGAACAGGTAATTAAGGTGCCACGAACTGTTTAGTCCCCAACCTGAATTTATTACTTCAATATTTTAGCTTATGAATTACGGGTTCAGGATATATCACAGTGCCTATCAATATCCACACATAAACCTTCTTGCTTTGACAATTAATCTGAAATTCGGCTCTAGACAGTCTGAGAGGGGAAGCCCAGTTTGGTGGAACATAATAAATGTCCGTTTCCATCACAGAATGTATGCTTCTCGAGTTCAATTAACCTCTGAACGATTCTCTTTCTAAGAGGAAAGTAATTTTCCTCAGTGTCCTTGTCATCTATGGAGTGGAAATCTCTCTAGTGGCAACGTAGGAGTAATCGCTTACGTGACCCAAAAAGGGCTCTTCTCTTCATTTCCCTCAAGTGCTGTCTAGAGCAGCGGGAGGAACAGATAGAGGGGCCACAATCTGCAGACATGAGTGCTCAATCAATCATGCAGTTTCCACCCGCCTGCTCTTTCCTTCTCAGTCTTTTTCTTCTCGCTCCTCCATTTTTCTTTCCTCCTTAAGGCTCGTTTTTGTTCATCTAGGACTCTCTCCCGGCGGTCTGCCTTTTTACAACCTACCAGGCACAACCTCTTGTGATCCTCAAAGCTCCCTTAAAGCACAACCCGCACCTGTATTTCAAAAGCCAGTTATGGTGATACTATCGTGTGGGATAATGTTACATTCGTTTAAAAGCCCCACAAAGTTTTGGTACAAAATACGTGGGCTGACTGCACAGCTCCACCGAAAACGCGGATGGAAACAAACAAAACAAACACACAAAACAACCCCCAATCCAACCGGAAAGATCCAACCCAGGCCCACTGCCTGAAATGTGATACTCGGGATGACAGTGCACACTGTGGGGCAACGGAATTCTCCCGGCTTCCAGGATTCAGCAGGCACATTTGGCCCACTGCCGCCGGCGACAGAAGAGGCTCTCGTTTGTTTTATGCTTCCCATAAATGCGGCAGGAGTGACCACCCTCCCCGGGCCCGGCCGACGCCCCGGCTGCCGAGGGATCGTCCTGCTGGGAGGGCTGGGGCGCAAAGGGTCGCTCCTGCCGCTGACACGCGGACTCCGGGAGGTAGTGGCGGGCAGGCGGCCTCCGCCCCGGCCGTTTCGGGAGTCGGGGCGGGGTGGTTCGGGGCGAACCCGCGGACAGCGGGGGCCCCCCCGAGGCGGCGGGGGCGCGCCGAGCCCGGGCGGCCGCAACAGGTGCGCCGCGGCGGCCCACCCGCCCCTCCCGCCGCCCGGCCGGCCTTTACCTGCAGTGGCGGCTCCCGAGCCCGCGGAGGGCGGCCCGGCCCCGGTCGCCCTTCCCCGCCGGACGCACGGACTGACGGACCGACGGACGCCTCGGGATGGCGACGGCGGGGGGGGGGGGGCCCACAGTCCCCCGCCCCGAAGGCCCGGGCCCAGGCCCCGCCCGGGGGCTCGAAGGCTGCCGGGGAGGGCGCGACCGCCCAACCGGGCCTCAGGGGCAGAGTCTTCAGCGGACGACCGGGCCGCCACCCTCGCTCGGCGTCCCCGGCGACGCGCGGGCCCTCACGCTGGCCCGCGTTTCTTCGCGGCTTTTGGACCCTCCCTCTCGCCGTCCCTCTGGCCCCTCCTCCCCGGCCTCCGGGTTGTCAAGGCAACCCGAGCGACGCCTGCCGCGGACGAGAGGCGTTAGGCGGGGCGGCGGCGGCGCCGCGGGCTCGGCCCTTGGGGGCCCGGGAGCAGCTGACCATGGAGCCCCAGAGTAAGGGGGCCGGGGCGGGCGGGCCGGGGCCTCCGGGGAACGAGGGTGGGCGCCCCGCGCGCGGTCGCAGGCTTTAAACGCTTACGACACGGAAACACGGTACTCCCCCTCGCTCTTTTCTCTCCTGGAGGGAGGAGAGGGGCCTAAACCTGCTGTGTGTGTCCGGTTGGGTCACGAGCACCAAGGGAGTCCGCTGGGAGCCGGAGGGACGCGAGAGCGCGGGAGCGTGGACAGGAGGAGGCAGCGCCCCCGCTGTGTTCTTTCCTGAAATTACCCCAAGCAAATCCGTGTATTATTACTATCACTCTCACTGTTGTCATTTTAGTTTGGTTCATTCATTGTAAAGCGCCGTCCTGCTTCTAAAACGTCAGCAATTGAACAAGCTACGAGGCTGGGTCTTGCGTTCGGTTGAGCTGCATTTATGAGAGCGAACCCGTCCACCCCGCACTCCATAGTCTGTGATTTAAAAGAGAGAGAGAAAAAAAATTGAGCTTTGTTCAAGCGTATTTGATTCATTGCTAAAGGCTGTACGAGCTAGGACTCTCTAAAAAAAAAAAAAAAAAAAAAAATCATTTTCCTGTTTCCCACATTGTTTGGCAAAACGTGGGCAGTCTGGAGTTAAGAGATCAAATACGAGCTCTAACTTCACTGGGTTCCCTGGCTCCCAAACCTCTCTAGGGCTGTATTACCCTGTCCTTTTCCATGCTAAGGTCTTATTGCTCCTTTTGTTCTTAAAGTGAGAACAGTGTTTTCTCTGGAGATTTGGAAGACCTTAAGCTTTTATAGAAGTATGCAGTTTGATTCTCAAAACCAAGTCGGCTTTTCTTGGACAATCTGAGAAATGGAAGTACTCAGATCAAATCCCTTCTCTGGGGAAAATGCATTTTAAAAGGTCGTTAGTTTGGGGCAAGAAGGCTTTAAAGGTTTTTTTTACTTTCTTTTAACTCATTTGCTGATGAAAAACTTATAAGTTGCGAGTTACAGTTTCTTGAATTGAATTTATACACTATCCTGCCATTTGCATGTATAACTCTCCGGATTTTACGTCTTACCTAACTTGTTGAAAGAAACTGAACATACGACAATACTAAAAACTTTTGTGTCAAACTGATGCCGGGCTGTGCATGTTCTCTGTTAATGGAGGAATGAAGTGACATGTACCTTTTAGAAACAGCAACTTTATTCCTTCAGATTTGTTATTGTTTAAATGTGTTAAGTATAAATTTCAACTAATTCAGTGCTCACTGTCTTTATCCACTCACTCATTCACAGTATATATTGTGTTCCAGACACTGCTGTAGGGATGGGGGTGGCACAATGAATAGGAGAGTGTTAGTTTGGGCCATCCCAGGAAAAGCCTGCAGGGACTTGCCCAAGTACAACCTGCACCTCCCTCAGGTCTGAGATTGAGAGAGAGGAGACGGACAGAAGGCTTCCGGGAGGAAGTAATAGGAGGCCTGCAGAATGACCCAGCAAAGATAAGGGAAAGGGGTTCCAGGCAGAGGAAACCCCTGGTACATAGGCCTTGAGACCTGAAGAGCAGTGGGTTTGAGACCCAGAGTAGGAAGATTAGTAAAGTTGGAGCTAAGAAGACTTGGGGGTAGAGAGGGATAGAAAAAAGATAAGTCTGGAAAAGTCAACAACAGCCAGATCATGAGGGCTTTATAAAACTACGTAGGAAATGTATTATGGGGCATCAGCGTGGCTCAGGCAGTTAAGCATCCAACTCGATTTTTGGCTCAGTTGATCATCTCAGGGTTGTGAGATTGAGCCCCACAGGGGGCTCCACACCGGGCATGGAGTCTGCTTAAGATTCTCTCTCCCTCTGCTCCTCCCCTCCCCGCTCCCTCTCTTAAAAAAAAAAAAAAAAGTATGTGTATGAATTATTTGTTTATATCCCATCACATTGGGTTTTGAGGTGGAAAATTTTTGTTAATCCATGCCTAGGGGACAACTGTACATTTATTCCTCTCCACATATTCTTAAATGCTTTTATCAATATAATTTCAGGTAATCCAAACAATCACCAGTTATCTTAGGAAATTCCTTCTTTTTTTTTAAGATTTTATTTTTAAGTAATCTCTACATCCAATGTGGGGCTCAAACTCACAACCCCGAGATCAAGAGTCTCATGGTCTACTGACTAAGCCAGCCAGGTGCCCCAGGAAATTCTTTCACAGTCTAATAAGCACCATTTTTGGTAAATATTTACTAAATCATTCACTGTGATTTTTAAGTCCCTTTTAACTTCAAAATTCATATCCAACCTTCAAAATTCAGATTTTACCTGAAACTCACGTTATTTCATTCTGTCAAAAATATTGGAGAGCACTATAGATATGGTATTAAAAAGTATTATAATTACCTATATAACTACTGTTATCATTATTATGTTAATGATATATTGTGATGCCAATATTATCTAACACATTTTAAGCCTGGTGTTTACGCGGTACCTTTTGTTAGTGACTGGTTTCAAAGAACATTTTACAACTGTAGCTGCACATAGCATCAGTGAATTGATTGAAAGGAAGGATCCTTCTTAATTGCTTTAAGGATTAGACATATACCCAAGGAAAACACCAAAGAACCGCTAGAATCCGTCTTATCCATTCTGTTTCCACACACTTAGGTTTCTATTACTTTTAGGAATGACCTTTATTAATGGAGTCATTAAAATCCAATAAACATAAACTCTTCGGACCTCACAGTGGGATCATACTCTGGCTATAGGCAGAGGACAGGGGCTACCACTATTTTACAGAATAATAATAAATCAATGAGCCAAGAAATGACTCCTCAGGGAAAGGGCAAATTAAGTAAGTTCGCAACCTTGGGCTGTTCAGAGTGGTTTTGGCTCTCGGCTTACACATGTACAGCTTTAATTATTTTCTTCATAAACCAACTAGACTATTGGAAAGTTAACCCATGTATGAAATAACATGGAAAATATACATCAAATTCTTTTTTGTTTGTTTTGGCTTTGTTTTTAGAAAATATTTAAGTTCAACAGTACTGTCTCTTCCCTAATTTCTTAGTGAATGACAATGCCAAGGGGTAGCTTTGGGGGTCTTTACCCTCTCTCTCTCATGATCTTTCCTAGCCCACCAAATCACCCTAAGCAAACACACAATCTGGGTATAAAAACTGTATGTTTATCAAATGCAACATCAAGATAAACCTCCACCTCCCACTTAGAACCCTATTGCTGCCTACCCTCTCTATAAAAAAATCTAGGTCTAGGTTAGGCCAGGCCGCAGTTGACTGCTACACACCTGCCCTTAGAAAGAAATGCCAAGGGGCGCCTGGGTGGCTCAGATGGTTAAGCGTCTGCCTTCAGCTTAGGTTATGATCCCAGGGTCCTGGGCTCGAGCCCCGCATCAGGCTCTCTGCTTGGCGGGGAGCCTGCTTCTCCCTCACCCTCTACTGTTCCCCCAGCTTGTGCTCTCTTGCTCTGTCAAATAAATAAATTAAAAAAAAAAAAAAAAAGAAAGACATGCCAAATGGGGATCTAAGTTATTCCAATGACTAAGAGAATGAGGCATTCACTTAAAGGGCTGAAGCCTTTCTCCAAACCTGTTTTTCTACTAGTTTTCCCATCTTCGATAGGATTACATCATCTCCCCAGTTATTCCAGCTGGAAATCGAAGAGTCCTCCTTCCCTCCTCTCCTCCACTCCCCCTCCCTTGCACCACCCCACCCACCAGCATGCCTGTTTACTCCACCTTCAAAAGACACCCTGAATGTGCACCTTCCTCTTCCACTGTCATCACTGGGACTCCAAGCCACCCTCTTGCTTAAGCCCTGATTGGAGGCTCTACCGACTTCTGCAGTTCCTCTCCCCTGCCTCGTCTGTGCTCCACCTGGAAGCCAGAGTGACCTCTTCAAAATAACTTACTACATCATGTTACTCCTTGGCCAAAAGCCCTCCAGAGTTCTTATAATGATCTAGTTGCCTCTTCAAATTTATCAGTTGTGTGATCTTAGATAATTATGCTTCAAGTGTATGGGTCTTTTTTTTTTTTTGAAAGTTTTTTTTTATTTATTTGAGAGAGCGAGAGCACAAGTGGAGAGGAGGATCAGAGGCAGAGGGAGAGGCAGACTCCCCGCTGAGCACAGAGCCCAACTTGGGGCTCCATCCCAGGACCCCGAGATCATGAGCTGAGCTGAAGGCAGACGCCTAACCAACTTAGCCGCCCAGGCGCCCCAAGTGTATGGGTCTTTTAGTCCCTTAAACATATCAGGCTCCTTTAAGGACGGTGAATCTTTGCACCAGCTTTTTCCCTCCTGTTCTGACAGATGTGACTGAGTATCCTCTGGTCTTAGCTTAAACGTCCCCTGCTCATTGACTCCTTCCCTTAGGCCCTAAAGTAGGTGGTGCCCCCCTTCAGACCTTTGCATTTTTCTCTTTCTAGCAATGATCACAATTTGAACTTCTTTTGTTAACTAAAAAAATCTGTTTTCGCCACCAGATTGTAGCGTTGTGGAAAAGGGCCTGAATGCCCTTCTGGCCCTAGTGCCTGATGCGGAGTAAGCCCTGTGCCCTGAACAAGCATTTACTGATGGATGGCACCACTGTTAACGGCTGAATGCCTCATCTAATGTTATTTCCTTAAGAATGGGGTGTCATTAAAACCGAAAGCCATTTTACTCTATAACGGGAAGGGCTGTGCACGGGTGAAATCTCAAGTGCCTCTTCTGGAGGGTGCTTCAGGTTAAGTTCATTTAACTCAGGTGCTTCCACCTGTTAGCTGGATTACAAACATGGCATTGCTTTTTACTAGCCTAAATGAGATGCTTTAAGAATCTCGTTTTATCAAAAAAAAAATTAAGGAGCAGCGCCTGGGTGGCTCAGTCGGTTAAGCATCTTCCTTCAGCTCAGGTCATGATCCCAGGATCCTGGGATTGAGTCCCTCATCGGGCTCCCTGCTCAGCAGAGAGCCTGCTTCTTCCTCTACCCCTCCCCCCTGCTTGTGATCTCTCTCTCGGATAAATAAATAAAATCTTTTAGAAAAATAAGTAGGCAACTAATCTGATTTTTGAGACCAAAGGCTCACCAGATCATAGCTCTGACAAAATCTTTGCACTACCATGGGATACTCACACAGAGGTTACCCGAGAGACTGGTAAGAATTTAAGAGTAATTATGTAAGCCCAGGAATGTTTTAAAAAATCTGTTTAACAGTTTTTTCTCAAGTAGTCTTAGCCCCTAAAGAATATTAATTCTATCAATTAGGTTATAATTGAAATATCATTAAGAAATAAATGCTTATATAAATCAAGTTCAAAACTTAGGAAAAAAAATAACTTCAAAGCAATATCTTTTAAATTGATAGTTTCAAATCCCCATCAAAATACTAAAATTCATTGTAATCCTGACCTCCGGATGCTCCACCAGCCCCAGAAAGGGGCAAAACAGCTGGGCAGTTGCAGCTTTGTCTCACCAGAAGCTCACATTCACCTCAGCATTATTCCTAGACCAAGTGTATTCCTGGTGACTTGGACTTTTACCTCTTGATGGGAAAAGGAAGCACTGTTATGACATGCCTCCGCTGGAGGACCTGCCCGATCACCCCCAGGAGCTGAGCTAGCCAGCCAGATTAAAGGAGGGGTTTGTGCACACCAGTAGCATCCCAGAATGGCCTGAATGACTCAGTAAGTACAGAAGGTGGTGTGAACAAGTAAACAACTCACAATACAAGAAATGTTCTTGCATTTTCTGTGCTCACAGGGCTGGCTGGCAAGCCAGGGGCAAGATGCCTATCTTTGGGATCCTCCAGTCTGCATTCTGGGGGCATTTCTCTCTTTCGAGGCAGAAGGAAGGGAGGAGGCGTTCCTTTATCTTAGACCCCAGGTGCCAGTTCCTTTAACTGTGCCCTTCCTCCTCCCAGGTTGTCGGGGACCCTTCTCTGGCCTTGTCTTCTTAGGAGTGTCTTCTCATCCTCAGACTCTCCTGCCTCCGTGTCTCAGTCCGGAATGCACTCCTGCCTACCTACCTGTCTATCCTTGAAAACAAGGTTTGGACATCACTGTCTCTTAGAAACTTTGCCTGTCTATTTACCATCCCCCAACCCAAATCAGAGTTACTTTCTCCCTCCTAGGTACTGTCTGCATCTTATTAACATGCTTATTATTCTAATACGTTGTAATCAATATATATTTATCTGTTCAACTCTTCCATTAAAAGTTAACTTGAAATGGATAAAGAATTTAAACATAAGATCTGAAATTTTAAAACCCCTGGAAGAAAAACATAGGGTAAAACTCCTTGCCATTTGTCTTGGCCATGATTTCTTAGATATGACACTAAAAACACAAGTAACAAAAGCAAAATCAACAAGTGGGTCTACATCAAACTAAAAAGCTTCTGTACAGTAAAAGAAGCAACAAAATAAAAAGGCAACCTACACAGAGAAAATATTTACAATCCATCTATCTGATAAGGGGTAAATATCCAAAATATATAAGGAACTCATACTACTCAATAGCAACCCTCCTCCTCCTCCTCCTCATTGTCTAATTAAAAATAGGCAGAGAACCCGAACAGACGTTTTCCCAAAGAAGTCACAGTTATACCTTGCTTTTCGAAAGTTTACATTACCCCGCTTGGCTGTTATGAAAGACCTATATTAGTACCTGTTTTTTTCTAATCAAAAATAGAGTTTGGGCGCCTGGGTGACTCAGTCTGTTAAGCCTCCAACTCTTGGTTTCAGCTCATCATGACCTCGGGTCTTGAAATCAAGCCCTGTGTTGGGCTCTGTGTTCAGCAGGGAGTCTGCTAGTCCCTCGGCTCCTCCCCCTGCGTCCTCTCTCTCTCTCTCTTTCTCAAATAAATAAAATAAAACCTTAAAAAAAAAAAAGCGTTCATCAGTGATTTTGCAGTGAGCCCTTACAGCAGCCCCGTGCACCCCAAGCAGGGAGAGTGGCGCCGCCAAGCACCTTACCCGGGAACCACACTCAGCATGTATACCGCCAGAGCTGTGAGCAGTCTGTGAGCATCTGTGCCTCATCTTGATTTATTCTGTGCATCTGTTAGCAAGATGTGTCCTTAGGTACCAGAAAAGCCTAAGAGAGGTTATTTTTTGGATCTGAGAATGCTAAAAAAAAGTTTTCCATGTTAGTTAATGGTAATTGCTGCTTCTCTACACAATTTCAGCGTGTGAAAGTTTTCATAGGAACATTCTACTTCCAGATAGCTGGGAAAACCTGTGTACGAGTGGCCAAAATGTACACAAAAAGATGCTCAATATCACTGATCATCCAGGAAATGCAGATCAAAACCACAATGACCTAACACATCAGACCTGTTAGAATGGCTATTATAAAAAAGATAAGAGGTAACAAGTGTTGGCAAGGATGTGGAGGAAAGGGAATCGTGGTGCACCACCAGTGGGAATGTAAATTAGTACAGCTGCCATAGAAAACAGTATGGAGGTTTCTCTAAAAGTTAAAAAATAAAACTGCCATGTGACCCACCAATCTCACTTCGGGGCATATATCTAAAGGAAATGAAATCAGGATTTTTTTTTTTTTAAGATTTTGTTTATTTATTCGACACACAGAGAGAGATCACAAGTAGGCAGGCAGGCAGGCAGAGGGAGAGGGAGAAGCAGGCTTCCTGCTGAGCAGGGAGCCGGATGCGGGGCTCGATCCCAGGACGCTCAGATCATGACCTGAGCCGAAGGCAGACGCTTTAACCGACTGAGCCACCCGGGCGCCCAAAATCAGTATCTTGAAGAGATACTGCACTCCCTCATTGCAGCATTATTCACAACAGCCAAGATACATATATAATGTATATGTAATATGCCTATATATAATATACCTATATAATATATATAACATATATGGAATATTATTCAGCCACGAGAAAGAAGGAGATCTTACCCTTTGTGGCAACATGGATGTACACTTGAGGACATTATACTAAGTGAAATAAGCCAAAGAGAGAAAGACAAACACTGTATGATTATGATCTCCCTTATACGTGGAATCTAAACAAGTAGAGCTTTCTAGAAACAGTAAGTGGAATGGTGGCTGCCAGGGGCTGGGAGTTGGGGGAAACGTCAGAGAATACAAACTTCGAGTTAGAAGATGAGTAAGTTCTGGGGATCTAATGTTCATGGTGACTACAGTTAACAATACTGTATCGTATATTTGAAAGTTGCTAAGAGAATAGATCTTACATGTTCTCTCCATACATGTAAGAAAAGTTAATTATGTGAACTGATAGAGGTGTTAAGCAACCTATTGTAATCATTTTGCAATACATAAGTGTATCAAATCATCAGGTTGTACACCTTAAATCTACACAATGTTATTTGTCAATTATATCTCAATAAAGCTGGGGGTGGGGGTGGGAAGCCATGAGCTCATCATTGTTTTCTTTCCTGAAGCTCTCTAGAGCACTTGGAAGAAACCAACTAACCGTATTATACTACTTACTTTTACTTGCCTTGTATAGGATTTGATGATAGGTATCTAGTTTGTTTTATTTTATTTTTTTTTAAATTTTTTATTGTTAATCACCATACATTACTCTAGTTTATATTTTAAGTAAGTTTTTGCCACTGTAAGCAACGGACTAGCAGTGTCCCCTTTACCACTGGGGGTCAGTAATGTCTTTAATCAGATTGGAGAAACAATTCAGTACCAATTCAGAAAAGTCATCCTAAAGGTTCTGTTCTTTGGATCTGATTCTGTATTCATATTTGTATCAATTAGGGTTTCATTAGAAAAAGCAAAACCACTGTGAGTGATACGGTATGTGTTTTCTTAAAACGTTCATTTGTGGTAATTTGTTATGCAGCAATAGAAAACAAATATGTTGCTTCATATAGTTTCTGTGGGTCAAGATTTCAGGAATACTTTAGCTGAGTGCTTTTGTTTTGGATTGTTGTCAACATGTTGGCCATGGCTTCAGTCACTTAAAGGCTTGACTGAGGCTGGAGGATCTGATTTCAAGATGGTGCGCTCAAAATGGTGGCAGGTTAGTACTGGATGTTAGCAGGACAGTTCAGTAACTTAGCACATTAATTTCTCTATAGGGTTGCTTGAGTGTCCTTATAATTTGGTAGTCGGTAGAGTGAATGATCTCAGAGAAAGGAAGGTAGAAGCTTCAGCATCTTTTATAATCTGGCCTTGGATGTCATACACTGTCATTTGCCTTAATAACACAGGCCAGCGTGAATCTTATTCACGACAAGGGAGCCTGAGAGAGGGCTATATAAGGGCGTGAATAGCAGGAGGTGAGAATTGTTGCAGGCTAGGCACTGCAGCACTTGTCCATGGTACCATTCAAAGAACCAGTTTTTGGATTTTTGGATTTTCTCCATTATGCATTTGTTTGCTATTTCATTGATTTCTGCTTTTATCTTCATTGTTTCCATCTTTTAAGTTTTCTGTTCTTTTTTAAAAGAAAGTCTTTGAGGGGGTGCCTGGGTGGCTGTCGGTTAAGCATCTGCTTTCTGCTTGGATCATAATCCCAGGGTCCTGGGATAGAGACCCCCGTGTCAGGTTCCCTACTCAGCAGGGAGTCAGCTTGTCGCTCTCCCTCTGCCCCTCCCCCCTGCTCTTGTACGCTCTCTCTCTCAAATAAATAAAATCTTTAAAAAAAAGTCTTTTAGATAATAACATAGTTGTTTTTCTGCCTCCTTTTTCAAATATGTGCATTTAAGACTATGAATTTCCTTCTAAGCCCAGATATAAATGCATTCCACAAGTTTTTTTTGTAAAGTTATATTAAAATATGACATATGCCCAAGAACATACACAGTATTAAATATACAGGTTGGTGAATTATCTCAAAGTAAACACACCCCTAACTAGCACCCAGATCAAGAGACAGACGACTATTAGTTATTTCAAAGCCTGAGTCCCATAGTATTGCCAGTTACTTTAAAGTTCATGTCTGATTATTCCAACACCTGAATCACTTATAGATTTGTCTCTCTTTTCTGTTTTTTGGTCATTTGGTCACATATCCTTGCATTCCTGGTAATTTTTTATTGAATGCTTGACATTCTTTGTGAAAATCAGAGGTTTTTAAAAAAAAATCATAGAGGTTTTGGTAGATATTATCCACAGAGGATTTTATTTACTTTTGGTTGGCAGTTAGGTACAAACAAATCCTCTTAATTTAGCTGAGGGTGGTGGTCTATTTTCAGTTTGCTTTTATTCTTAGGATGTAGTTATTTCAGGGATCTTAGCTGAAAACTTGGGGCCTTTACTAGTGCCCCTCCCTTTTCTCTCTCTCTTTTTTCTTTTGAGAGAGTGCACCTGTTGGGGGTGGGGGCAGGGTGGGGAGGGGCAGAGGGAGAGAGAGTCTCAAGTGGACTCCATGCTGAGCGTGGAGCCCAGCGCGAGGCTCAGTCCCACGACTCTGAGATCATGACCTGAGTCGAAATCAAGAGTCCGATGCTTAACGGACTGAGCCACTGTAGGGGCCCTGTCCCTCCCTTTCAGTAGGACTTATATTGCATTTTGATCCCCAGCACCATGACACTGCTCATCCATGGTAGAAGGATGTAGGGGAGGCATGTCCGCGACAGCTCATGTGCAGGGAAAGCTGAAAAGATTGGGGGAAATGTCAGACCTTTGCCAAACAAGATGATCGTGTAAAACTACAACAGTTCCATACTGTGTCCAGAGGTTCTTCTACTTGTCTCTCTGGTTTGTTAGAGGGAAGGCTGTTCCTCATTGATTCATCTCCTTCAAAGTTGTGACAAGAAGGGACTGACTTTTCATTGAGTTAGCTGTAAGATCCATTCAGAGAAGCAGGGACCTACCTTTTATGACCCAACCACTTTATCTTGCTTAAGGTAACAGAGCCGAGTACTGCTGAAAATCAAAGTATTATTGCAGCCAGGTCTTGTTGATCAATGTAAAGTCACTTCCTATTCTTTTATTTGGAGCATTCCAAATCTAAGCGTACTCAATAGCTACACCTGGATTTATTCGTGGGACTCCCTTCTTCCCATTTCTCAGAGAAAAATAATCATGGCAGTGTTCTGTAGGAAATCCCGTGTACCTGAACCTGCTTTCTTGTCCTCCAGGGTGAGATGATCACAAACCGATCTTTAAGAAATCTTTTTTTTTGCAAGATCACTTTTGAGAGAGAGAGCACGCACAAGCTGGGCAAGTGGCACAGGGAGAGGGAGAAGCAGGCTCCCTTTTAAAGATCACTTTTAATTTTTATTTATTTATTTATTGAGAGAGAGCACACACAGGTGCAGGAATGGGGGGTAGGGGTGGGGGAGGGGCAAAGGGAAGGGGAGGGAGGGGATCTTAAGCAGACTTCATGCTGAGCACAGAGCCTGATGATCTCAGGACCCTGAGGTCATGACCCGAGCCAAAATCAAGAGTCAGATGCTTAACCAACTGAGCCACCCAGGCTCCTCTTTAAGAGATCTTTTATAGAGGTTAATATGGACGGTTTAGCCAGCATAATGAGCTCTAAGAGACATGAAGTATCTACAGAACTCTCACTTGGTAGTCTGCAAAGGGAGAATAACTGTGGTTCAGTGTACTATAGAATTCTGAGAAAGGGGCTGGTAGAGGAATCCAAACCGTGGCCTCGCAGCCTGCAGCCTGGGAAACGTCCATTACGTCCCAGCGTCCTCTGAGCGATGCTCTGCGGCCTGCATCACAAGCCCCCTCTGCCTCTTTCACCACTGAAGACCAAATATGACAAAGTTCAGAACAAAACTTCCCAGTTTACTTCAGGAATGCAGTTAAGAATGGCTGAGTTCAGTAACTGCATGACTCAAATGAATGTTGCACTTTGAACATTTGGATCCTTTCTCCTTCACAGAAGATTGTCCATCACCTGTTCCAGTGGGATAAGAAATGGAAAGATCTACATCCTGCCTTCTGTGGCTCAGCTCCTTAGAATGACAAGGTTTTTTTGGGTTAGTCTGTCCCCACTGGGAACTGTGAGGTGGGCTTTTCCGATCTTGAAAAGAATAACGGCTCTGTTCAAGATTGGACTTAGTCCCCTTGGGCACTATAGTTACATAAATACTCAACTTCTCTTAAGTTTATGCTCTCTTTTGTATATATGTATACATATATACATAGAACAGAAGTATATGCAGAAACATAGATATATGTACTTTTTATTTTGAAAATTTTCAGAGCTGTAGAGTAGTTCAAGGTCATACAATGAATACCTCCATACCCTTCACATAGATGTGATTGTTCACAATTTGCCACACTTGGTTTCTGCCTTTCTCTCCCCTGCCCACACTCACACACATTCACAAATGTACATAAGCACATTTTTTGCTGAGCCATTTGAAGGTGACACACCATGACACCGTGGTCCTAAATACTTCAGCATCTTTCTCCTCTAAGAACCAGGACGTTTTCTTCTGTAACCACAGTACTACTAATACACCCCAACATTTAACATTGATATAGTAATATTATCTAATACGTCGTCCCTAGTCGTATTTTCCCAATTGTCTTAATGATGTCCTTTATGGTTTTTTCTTTCATTTTAAATGCTTGGGACCCTCTTCAGGATTAAACATGGCATTGAGTTGTCATAGTCCTTCAGCCTCCTTTAATGTAGAATAGTCTCCATATTTTTTTTTTCTTTCGTGACACTGATATTTCCAAAGTGGCCAGGCCAGTTGTCTTATAGAAGGTTCCATGCTGGATTTGTCTGATTGTTGCCTCCTGATGTTGTAAGTCAAATATTTTTACACGGAGTGTAATATTACACAGATGCTGCTCTCTTTCATTACATCTTATCAGGAGGCACCTGATGTCTGTTCTGTCACTGCTGCCATTGAAAAAGAAGAGACAAATGTTCTGGAATGAACTGTAATTAAGAGTTGGGCAATCTGTTAAGAAGAAGAATAGTTTCTCAAGGCTGTCAGGACTGGTGCTGCAGGAGCCGGTCAGTTTGTATTGCTCAAGCCACAGCGTCATGCTTCCTTTTACTGGTAGAGGGTGGCAGGGGTATGAACATGTCTTCGAACATCTCCTCCTAGCAGAAGAGAGAAGCTAACATGTATGAAAGAATCTTCCAGTGTGATAAGAGAGAATATTTTTCTGCTTAGGACTAGAACACAGATGTGAGCATGGCAAGAATAGTGAATCAGGGGCTTGGTAATTGAGGCAAACCCTACTCTCCATATTTTTATTTTCAGTGCTTCCCAGGATATACTTATGATTCTGCTTAGGCCTATTTCCTTCTTGTCTTCCACATTCACTATAGTCATTCACGTTTTTATTTCCTCCCTCATGTTTACTCGCCAGAGCCCTGCCCTCCACTGCTCTCTACTTTCTATGGTAGCCTGCTTCCAAGATGGCTACCCAGGAGCCCTCTGCCTCCTGGTGTCCTCACCTGTACCCTGCCTCATTGTACCAAGGTTGGTCTGTGTGACCAGTGACATATGGTAGAAGTGACATGTCACTTCCAAGATTACATTATAAAAGACTGGGGCTTCTGCCTTGGACTGATCTTCAATCTCTCTCTGTCTCCCTTCCTCCCTCACTCCCTCTCTCCTTTTCTCTTTCCCGGATTACTCATCAATTGCCATGTCATGGACACACTCAAGCACCCTATGGCATGTCCCACATAGGGACAGAGGCCAAATACCAGCTTGTAGGCAGATTCTCCAGCCTCAGCCCAGCCTTGAGATGACACCAGCCTCAGCTGTCAACCTGACTGCAACCTCTAAAGAAACTCTGACCCACCCAGCTAAGCCATTCCCAGATTCCTGACCCTCAAAAGCTGTGAGACAATTGTTGGGTACTTGTTGTTTGAAGCCACTAAGTGTTGAGGTCGTTTGTTATGCAGCCTTGGAATCAGACACCGCTTTGTACCTGTTGCTGTGAAACCTGGCCTTTCTGACCCCAAGCCACATGGATCTCCCCCTACTATAACTTCCTTTGCGCTGCTTTTTCTTCTTTCTAGACTTTATTATTTTGTGGTTTGGGATAAGTAATATAGTCACAGATTTCAAAAATAAAAAATTATAACAGTTTGTGGTGAAAAGTCTCATTCTTGTAATACTGCCGTTCAGTTCCTGCCTTACAGGCAAGCACCTTCTTTGCTTCTGATCATTTCAGGGATAGTTGAAATATTATATATACAAGGACATTATATATACTACATTCCTATCTCTGTTCTGTATTTTGCTTTTTTCACCTAACGTTATGTTTTGCTTTCTTTTTATTACATGAGCTTTCTCATATTTTAAACGACTGTATAATATTCCACGATAGAAATTTGCTGTAACTTATTTAACCAGTCCACAACTGAGAGGCAGTTTTCAAGCTCTTGCTACTGTGATAGGGTGAGTATAAGATGTCTGATACCCTAATCCCCTACACCTGTGAGTGTGTCGCCGTCCATGGCAAAGGGACTTTGCAGCTGTGATTAAGGTAAGAGTCGTGAAAAGGGCAGAGTAGTCTGTATTATCCAGGTGGCTCCTGTGTAATCAATCACAAGAGTCCTTTTTTTTTTAAGAGGGAGGCAGGAGCATCAGTCTGGAAGGGGATGTGAGCAGAATTTGGAGTGTTAGAACGTTGGAATCAAAGAATGTGGAAAGATTTTAGAAGCTGGAAAAGGCTCAGAAATGTACTCTCCCCTAGAACCTCTGGAAAGAACAAGCCTTTGATTTTAGCTCAGCCAAGACCTCAGCCAAGACGTCTTACCTCCAGAACTGTAAGATAATGAATTTGTGTTGTTTAAGCTGCTGTGTTTATGGGAATTGGTTACAAAGGCCATAGGACGCAGTACGGCTATTATTACAAACAATTATAAACCAAGTTGCGTTAACTTAACCTTGTATGTTGGACATTCTGCATTTTGTGCAAGTATATTTGCAGATAAATGCCTAGGTGTGGAATGGCCCGAGGGCAGTGTTGGGTTTGGCTAATCCTCACTTCCAATGGTAATATTTGTGAGAACAACTTCTACAGCCTCCCCAACGAGTATGTGATCAAAATGGATTTTCACTGTTCAGCAATTGAAAAACCCTAATTTCTCTGAACAAGCTAATTATTATTAAATATTCCTCATTTGCACACCATGTTTAGAATCTCCTTCAGAGCTGGGACTAAGTCCTTATCTCTATTTATTCCACGTTGTTTGCCTGCGTGCCTCCTACTACCTTACATAGAGTGGGTTCTCCCCATAGAGTGATAAAAGGGTATGTAACCAAAGGCATCCATTCTACAATAGTGGGTAAGAAATCTTATGTAGGATCCATGTTATCCATGTATAGACCCATCAAATTTTATCAAAACAAAATGCTTTGTTTTGGACAAAAATATCCTAATTGTAATCATTGATAAGAGTTAAGGAATGGTTGCCTGGCATGCTTGTCCTGACTTTTTTTTTTTTTTTTTTTAACTGTTTGATGGATCTTAAGGTGGGATCAAGAAAGAACACATGGCCTCACCTTGCTTCTGTGCCCCAGGCAGCTACTGCAGACCTTTCCCATTAAGGGGAACACAATCCAGGCTCCTGGAGGTAGCCAATCCTTATTGTTTGCTCATAAGCAAAACCTTGTTTGTGTCCTATTTAAGGACTAACAGCAGCACCACAAACTGTAACCTTGTGCTTTTCCAGTGGGGAATGAAGCATATATAGAACCTTCTACCACCTTCCTTCTCTTAGCTTGGGGGTGGTTATACCTCCATTCCTTCTGTTTTTTTCTTCTTTATTAGCATTGCCGACATCTTTACTTTTTTGAGATCTTAAAACTTCAGGGAAAAGGAAAAAGCTATCACTTTCCTGAAAACATTGGAGACTTCTAACTTTTTAAAATTAGTTTCTTTTGTTTATAATGTAGCCTGGTGGGTTTGAAATTTAATTAAAAAAATTATTTGGTAAAAGTTCTGACCCGAGAAATATCCTGGTTAATCACTTGAGCTGCTAGCTAAAACTTATTTAATACATAGTGCTTAGCTTCCGTGCCAACCAGTGTTAAGAGTATGCATTCAGAATTTTCAAACCTTGCAAGAGACAACAAAACTTCAGTATAATAAGTCATGGAAATACAAATCTATTGGGCGCCTGGGTGGCTCAGTTGGTTGAGCAACTGCCTTCGGCTCAGGTCATGATCCTGGAGTCCCGGGATCGAGTCCTGCATCGGGCTCCCTGCTCAACAGGGAGTCTGCTTCTCCCTCTGACCCTCTTCCCTCTTGTGCTCTCTATCTCTCATTCTCTCTCTTTCAAATAAATAAATAAATAAATAAAAGCTTTAAAAAAAAATACAAATCTATTGCCAACGAGCCCAATTATAAAAATTTTTTCGTTATTCACAAGGGTATAAAATGATGAAGCTTTTTAAGAAAAACATGTGACTTCTGTCCTCTTGCTATTCGGAACTGGTGATAATTAACAAGTACCCAACAAATAACTTTAAGGATAAACTTGTGCGTCTCCATCCTTCTCTGATTGTGTGTCCCCATTTTGATTGTCCCTCATTCTACATGACCCCCTAAACCCGAGCCCTTTAACCATCTGCCAAAAGGAGGGCGTGTTTGTGTGAGGCCCACTGCCCAAAGGCTTGGCACCTGATGCATTTCACTCACTAATCAGCTGTGGGATGGTAACTTGATGACACAGGAGTAATGAGTCAGGCCGGTTAGCAGGAGTCAGGCTGGTTTGTCCCAGCTGTTTCTGCCAAAGCTTTCCCTCTGGTGGTGGTCCCTACCACCACTGCTTCCAAAGGGCCTCTGTTTACTTTGAGTTCCTTTTAGATAAAAGTGAACCAATTTACAAAAATGTGATAATGCTAACAACACTTAAATTACCATTAGAGCTAGTAGTTTGAAAGTTCCTACATACCCCTTACAGTGTGGGACACTGCTCTTTTCCCCCAGGAAAACAACTTCCTATGGTCAGTGTTCCCCCCAACACAGGATATGTAACAGTCCTCGTTCTTTTGTGATGTAACAATTTAAACTTACATGACATTTTTCATTTTCCAAAGCTCCATTGTGCATCTTTTTAGACTTAAAAAAACAACAACTCCATAATCTCTTATATTCTCACACCCCATCCTTTGCCTCAGCTGGGTGGTAAACCCCAGGAGTACAAAAACCACATCTGTCTGTTCACTGTGTCACCAGCGCTTAGGGCCTCAAGTATTGGTTGAAAAAGTAAATGGAGGGGCGTCTGGGTGGCTCAGATGGTTAAGCATCTGCCTTCGGCTCAGGTCATGATCCCAGGGTCCTGGGATCGAGTCCCGCATTGGGCTCCCTGCTAGGCGGGGAGCCTGCTTCTCCCTCTGCCTCTGCCTCTCTCTCTCTCTCTCTGACTCTCATGAATAAATAAATAAAACATTAAAAAAAAGTAAATGGAAGACCTAAAAATGTGGACAGGATTAAAAACTTCACGATTCGGGGAACCCTATAGTGCTATGGATAAAGAAATGTTGACCCAAGGCGGTGTCTTTGTTTTGTTTTTACCATATGATTTTTCCCCGAGGAGAAAAATTTAAATTCTCCCTAAGAAAAATTAAATACTCAGAAGAGAAATGAAATATGTAAGTATGGTTGAGTTTGAAAGGCCACGTAATAACTAAGATTCCACCCACCCTCCATTCCCTGCTTCAGGAACTAATTTGGGGGCATATTGCTCCAATGGAAGGTCTGTGATCTGAGGCCTGGGTCTCTTTGTGGCTTACTTTTACTTCCTGAAGATTTGATTGCCTGAAGGAGAGGGGAAGAGGGTGGTTGTAATCAGAAGTGTGGTCTATGAATTCCTGGGTTGGGTGAGGCATGGAGGGGAAATGAGAAAATTTCTGGCGATGAACTTGCATCCCATCTGAGGGAGGTTTGGGGAGAGGGAGCCAGGCAGGCTGGAAGTGGCTGGCAAAACCCTGGGAAAGGTTGGGAAAGACTGGTAGATCCAGTTCTACCAGGAATCCATCCAAGAATATTGAACTTGAAAATGATACAAAAGCAGCTTTGCCACAGGGGGGAGAATTGCCCCTCTAGGGGACAGATTCATTTGCATATGCACAGACCAGAATCCTCTGTTGCCACTGGTTCTCTTCAACTTATTGTGACCTAGGCTGTGCAAGGCTAGACTGGAAAACCCAAAAGTGGATGAGGTGAACCATGCATAATTTTTCCACTGAAGCACAGATACTTTCCTATAATTTGTAAGTGGTTGGCATTTTCAAATTTTAGATTGCTCTGTATTAACTTCACAGTTTGTAATGACTGTGATTAGCAGTTTGTTTCTTTCCTCGTAGTTGAACTATTTTTTTCCTCTGGGTGTGAAAAGGTAATGAGAGGTTTTAAATAGGATTTTTATCGATAGAAAGTAGGAGTTGTCTGTATTTCCCTCACATAGGGTCATGAAGAAGATATTCTAAGAAGACAAACTTTGTGGGCCTGGGGCAAACTATTTTGATTGCTTAATGTGTATATTTGGTATAAACAAATCTATAGTTAAAAAAAATTTGCCATTTGCCTTATTTATAATAGCCAGAAGGTGAAAACAACCCCAGTGTCCATTAACAGATGAACAGATAAGCAAACAAAACATGGTCTATACATACAATGGAACACCACTCAGCCTTAAAAAGGCAAGGCTTCTGACACAGGCTGTAACAGGGATGAATCTGGAAGACCGTATGCTAAGTGGAATAAGCCAATCACAGAATGACAAATACTGTGTGATTCTACTGTCAGAGGACAAAAGTAAATTAGTGTTGCTTGTCCTTTATGTAAGAGAAAACAAGCCGTGGATGGGGGAATATAGTGTCTCACTAGCAATGAACACTCTTCCTGAGGGATATGGGGCAAGAAGGAATGATACAGAGCTTTAGCAGAGCAATGCAGAGACAGGACATTTGATGGTCTGGGCGTGCATACGTGACCCTATTTAGAAAGATCAAGTTAGGAGGAGCTAAGTAGAGCCCAGAGTTGGCTCAGCATTTGGGGATTGGCTGACTGGATATACGGTGTTCCGGGTCAAGTCGGAGCATTTACAGCCACAGCAAAGTTTGGTTTGCTGATGTGACCCCTGTGGCTGGAGTTCCTCCAGCTCAGGCCTAGAGATTGAGTTCACTGCTTACCTAGAGTAGTCAAATCCACAGAGACAAAGTAGAATAGAGCTTGCCAGCGGCTACGGAAAAGGGGGAGTTGTTTAATGGATGGGTATAGGATTTTAGCTTAAGATTAAACAAGTTCTGGAGCGGGATAGTACTGATGATTGTACAACAATGTGAGTGTCCATAATGCCACCAAATTTTACACATGGTGCGCCTGGGGGGCTCAGTCGTTAAGCGTCTGCCTTCGGCTCAGGTCGTGATCCCGGGGTCCTGGGATCGAGTCCCGCATCGGGCTCCCTGCTCCGCGGGGAGCCTGCTTCTCCTTCTCCCTCTGCTGCCCCCCCTGCTTGTGCTCTCTCGCTCTCTCAAATAAGTGGATAAAATCTTCTAAAAAAGTACACATAAAAATGGTTAAAATTGTAAATCTTGTTAAATATTTTGCCACAGTAAAGATTTTTTTAAACACCTGTCATTTGAACACCTAAACGCTAAATGCTTTAGGTACAAAGGCTTTGAAGTGGGTCGAGGGTCCGAGGTGTGTACACCCAGCTCACCCTCACTGACCTCAGCCGGTGTAGGTTGTCTGATTCTGCTGGGGCTTTGTACGTCCACTTCCTTTCTCCTTTTGTGACCCTGGGGTACACCTTCTGCCCACAGCTGCTGCAAAATCCTTACCTGGGGGTGTGATGAAAATGCTCTGAGGTTGACCGTACACCTGCAAATGAGTTTTTCCACTGAACTTGATTATTTTCTAGTTTCTTCTTTCTGATCAACTTTTTTAACCACCCCCAAAGCTACTTGACTTTTGTAATTGTTATGAATTCTTTTGGGAACGCTTGGTCCTGATTCCTTGCTCCACCACACAGCAAGTGTGTGACCTTTTCGTTTCTGCCCGTACTGCTTCTGGGATTTTACCTTATTGTGACTTTTCTTGACAACTAGAGTTTAGATTTTGTGACTGCTCCAGTTAATAGTGGTTCCTTCCAGGTCAGATGACCCTGAGACCACGTCTTAAAGTGCAGGGGGGGAATACAGATGCAGGTGGTAACTGCTGCCTCTTGCACATAACTGTGCTTTTAAAAATTTTAACTCCCAGGAGCCTAGGTGGCTCAGTCAGTTGAGCGTCTGCCTTCAGCTCAGGTCATGGTCCTGGAGTCCTGGGATCGAGCCCCGTGTCGGACTCCCTGCTCAGCTGGGAGTCTGCTTCTCCCTCTGCCCCTCACCCCGCTCGTGTTCTCACTCTGTCTCTCTCTCAAATAAATAAAATCTTTAAAAAAAAATTTAACTCCCGGGGTGTCTGGGTGGCTCAGTAGGTTAGGCATCCAACTCTTGGTTTTGGCTCAGGTCATGATCTCTGGGTAGTGGATTGAGCCCTGAGTTGGGGGGCTCTGTGCTCCGCAGGGAGTCGGCTTGAGATTCTGTCTTTCTCCCTCTGCCGCCTCACCCCCACTCGAGTGTGTGTGTGTGTGTGTGTGTGTGTGTGTGTGCACGTGCATGCTCTCTCTAAAATATTGAAAAATACTTCAACTCCCTTTACCTTTTTTATATAACAATCATGAAAATATGTGTAAAAACTTTTCCCACTTAATGAGGGAAATTTGAGCTCATGTTTAGTTATCTTCATTCTTATTTGAGAAGGTTATTTAAAAACCTCTAAGGTTACTATTTCATAATTGATCAAATGGTACAGAATTATTGAAACTTTGGACATTCAAAAACATTTTTTTTTAACTCCCTATGTTTTCTCCCCTTGCTAAGGGGCACTGGCGAACCTAAAAAGTAACTTGGGACTATTGTGAACAAACAAGATCTAGGATGCAGGAGAAGAAAGCTGCAATCATTTGGCCTGTACATTGTGCTTTTTTTTTTTTTTTTAAGATTTTATTTACTTATTTGAGAGAGAGTGCAAGTGAGTGGGGGGAGAGGGAGAGAGAGGAACCCAAGCCGACTCGACTCAGCCCTGCACACAGAGACCAATGTGGGGCTTGATCCCACGACCCTGAGATCATGGGAAATCAAGAGTCTGACACTCAACGGACTGAGCCGCCCAGGTGCCCCTGTACATTTTGTTTTTTGTTTTTCTGGATTTCAGATGCGGACTGAACCTTGAAATCTCCGGCCTCTGAGTCTTCCAGCACTGTGATGGAGCATTAGCCCAGTTGTAAAAGTTAGATGTGACCTTGGACCTAATGTTCCCTTAAGGCCATTTTCATAAGGTGTCCAGATGAATATGTTGCTCCTCACAATACACTAGATTTATTTATTAAAAAGAAACTTTTTTGATGATTTTATTTTTAAGTAATCTCTACACCCATCGTGGGGCTCAAGTAACCCAGAGATGAAGAGTTGCACGCTCTACTGACTGAGCCAGCCGGGTGCACCAATATGCTAGATTCATTAAGTAGAAAACTTCAGGAAGGTTTTTTTGTTTTGTTTGTTTTTTTCTGAAAATGTTTTCTAAGGTAAAAAAAAAAAAAAGGTTTTTTTTCTGTCTCCTGGTGTAGTCTTAATAATAAATGCAAATACTCTGGAATGATTATTTTTTTTGCTAGAAGGCCACATAAACACTTCTATTTTTCTGTGTGATTTATGAGTAGGGTCCACACCATTACAATGGTGATCATACATGGCAAATGTGTCCTAGTTGGGCTCAGCCACTGTGGTTGCTTTTGGCCCAGAGCGAGCCCTGGGCAGCTGATACGTCAGCGGCAGCACAAAACGTATAGGAATGGTTTTGCAAACTGCTGGTCAGAACTCCAATCTATCAGCAGACCAAGGCTTTGATATGCAGGCGTTTTGATGAAGGTTTCTATGGGTTTGCATCCATTTAAAATTCAGCTTTCAATGTATTAAAAAACTCCGTTTATTTTAAAGCAAATCGGGGGGGTACTTATATATGCCTACCATTGTTCTGTGATGCTACATATTTATTTTGCTGGCCATCTAATTCATTAATAGGAAAATATTTGTGTCCATCTCCCTTGATCTTGGCTGTTCTTGGCCTTTTGCACTTAACTGGTAAGTCAATTCTAAGATTTATATTTTTCACAAAAGTTGTTGGGATTTCCATGGGGATTCAATCAATAGCTCATTCTGGGGAGAACTTTATAGTATCGAATTTTCCAATCGATGGAAACCATGAGCTTCATTTGTCTTCCCATTTCTTATGTCTTTGGAACATTCTGAAATATGATTTTCTCTATTAAGGTCCTACACATTTCATAGGTTGATTACTAGGTTCATTGCATTTTTAGTGCTATTATAAATTATTCAATTGGTTAAAATCTAATTTTTAGTTGTTTGGTGTATGCCTAGCCAACTTTCTCATGACTTATGTAGATTCTTTTGGAAATTTCAACATAGTTAACCAAATCATCTGTAAATAAGTTTTTTCTCTCTTGCCTTATTCTTTTGCTTTCCCTTATTTTCCTTATTGCACTGACTAGGACCTACAGTAAAATATTGATCTGAAATGCTGACAGTGGTCATCTTTGTTGTCTTTCCAATTTCAGAGAAAGCTTTCAGTGTTTCCCATCGAGAATATTTTTTGTTTGTGGTAGATCTCCTTTATCAGAATAAAGAAGTTCCCTTGCAGTCCTAATTTGCTTATTTTTTGAAAATGAAATGGGTTTTGAATGTTATCAGATACTTTATGCACCTGAGATGATTATTTTTTTTCTCCTTTAATCTGATGATGTGTTAAGGTGTTTTTTTTTTCATGTAAAAATCAAGCATTCCTGGAATAAAACAAAACTTATCCTTTTAATATATTGCTGGCTTTAGTTTGCAGATACGTCTGTAGACTTTGTAAACCTGCATGCAGTACACTTCATTCTTTTTGGTGTCCAGCTCTGTGATGTTGACAAATAGTCATGTATCCGCTATCACGGTGAAGATCCGTAACCGTCCATCACTCTAAAAATTGCCTTACGCTACCCCTTTGTAGTGGCTTCTCCCCCTTTAGCCCTTGGCAGCCACTGATCCACATCCCTCTAGTGTTGCCTTTTTCAGAATGTCACTAACATAATGCAATTGAGATTTAACCCATGTGGGCTGTATCAACAGTTCATTCCTTTTTATTTATACTTAGTATTTTATCGTATGGATATAGCATGGTTTATCTGTTTGCCTTTGGGGGAATGGAATCTTTTCATTTATTAGTGCATTATAAATGAATTTGCTATGTATGTTTACAAACTGGCTTTTGAACGTAGGGTTTCATTTGAGTACATACTTAGGAATAGGATTGCTGGCCCACATTGTCAGTGTATGTTTGACTTTATAAGAAACTGCCAAATTGTTTTCCCGAGCGGCTGGACCCTTTCAGTTTCTTGGATAGATACAGGAGTATGCGAGCTATCTATTTCTTCCTGAGTGTGCTGGTGTATGGGAGGCAAAATTTTACCTGACCCATCTTTTGTTTTCAGCTAGGGCTCTGTAAGAAAAAGATTAATAAGCGAAAACCAACTAACCTGTGTGGAGGGCACATCACACAGGGGATGCCTCGGTGAAAAGTAACTCGGAATGGTGGTTTAGAATAGCCTGCTTATGTAACATCTTCAGCAAAGGGCAAGATGTAGAGAAATGACAGGAAGAAGGAAAGCAGTTTTAGGTTTCCAAGGGCAACAAACTGGGAAGATTAAAATATAAAATGAGGAAACTAATGGAGTAAAGTTTGGTTGCAGATTCCTCTGGTGCCACCTCTGGGCTGGAAAGTCTTTTTCCAATAAAAGAATTTACATCCTGCCTTCAGGCATAGAGGAGGGAGGACAAAGCTTTTCCTGTGTTTGCTGGGGCTTAAATGCCATCCGCTCAAAATAATTTTTATGTAAAAGAGGTGTGTTTTGAGGTGACATATTCTGGTTTTCTTCAGTAATTTGTCTTTCAAGGGGTTGATCTCTTTAATTTGTAGGATTTCTAAACAAAGGTTGTCTTTGTAGTACCCTTTCTTAACCTAATGTCTGTGGGGTTTGGAATGGTGCTTCCTTTCTTTATTCCTGGTATTTGTGATTGGTGTTTCTCCCTTTTTCTTGGTCAGTCTGCGTAGAGCTTTATTAATTTTATTTTTTTTCCCCAAAGAACCAACTTTGAATTTCATTGACTTTTCAATTTTTCTATTTTAAATTTTATTAATTTAGTCTCTTCTATTTACTCTTCTGCTTGACTTGGGTGTCTTCTGCTCTTCTCTAAGTAGGTACTTAGATGATTGACTTGATACTTTTCTGATATAATAACTGCTATAAATTTTCCTCTTGGCACAAATTTTGATAAATTGATACGTTCAGTTCAAAATATTTTCTAGTTGTCCTTGACCCACACATCATTTAAAAGTACATTAATTTCCACATACTTGGCAATGTTCCAGAAATGTTTGTTGATTTCTGACTTAATTCTGTTATCAGAAAACTTACTTGATTTGATTTCAATTCTTTAACATTGTTAGGGTTACTTTTATGACCCAGAATATAGTCTATTCATTCTGCCATATTGATCATTCTTCCAAGTTTTGACTTCGTCTCAATCTGCTTGCCATTTACTTTTCAGAGTCTTCGAGTCCTTGCAGTTTATATTTTGTCCAGTTTTTCATTGTAATCAGAGAGAATGACTGTCTACAACATGAATACTGCCTCTTGGCCAGCACCATAAATTGTCAACACGTTTTAAAAATATCTTTTCATCCACATTGAATAACATTGCCCTATAAATATCTTTTCTTGCAGTTGCCTCGTTGGCTTTTGGTATCAAGGTTATTTTTATTCTAACTTCATAAAATGAACTGGGGAGTGTTTCTTCTTTTTCTGTTCTCTGAGAGAGTTTATGTTAGATTTTTTCTTTTTTTTTTTTTTTTAAGTTTGACTTATTTATTTTAGAGAGCACAAGTGGGAGGGGCAGAGGCAGAGGGAGAGGGAGAGAGAATCTCAAGTGGACTCTGGGCTGAGTGCAGAGGCTGACTTGGAGGTCAATCCCAGTACCCTGTGATCATGACCTGAACCGAAACCAAGAGCTGGACGCTTAAGCGACTGTGCCACCCAGGTGCCCCAGATTTCTTTTTTTAACTTGTATATTTCATGGAACATTTTGGTGAAGCCACAGGAGCCTAGAAATTTTAAGGGAAGATTTTTGACTAGTGAGTCAATGTGCTTGATATGTAGAAGATGTCTCAGTTTTTCTACTTTCCAAGTCTGGTTTGATAATTGCTTTTTTTCCAGAAAACTGTTCTTTGTCTATACTTTAAAGCCTATTAGCATAAAGTTATAATTGCAAATCATCTTTTCAAAGTCTTCAGGTCTAAAATAAAAGCTTCATTTTGTGCTGTTGTTAATTTTTGGCTTTTTTTTTTTCCTTGCTAACTCTTGCTAAAGTCTTGTGAATTTTATCATGCTTTTTAAAGAACCGAGTTTCAGCTTGATTGATTCTATTGTCTCTTTCTTTGTATTTTGTTCATTTCTGTTATGTCTTTCCTGTTTCCTTGAGGTTATCTTGTTTTTCTAATTTATTGATGCTTAGTTCATTGATTTTATTTTTCAATGTTTTTCTACAGTACACATTTAAGACTATAAATTTGCCTTTAAGAATGGATTCAGCTGTATCTCAGTTTTTAATATGTAGAACTGACGATAATGAATTTTCCTTGGAATTTTATCTTTGATAAATGGGTTATTCAGCAGTATGTGTCCCAATTTCTAAAATGTGGATTTTCTCATTATCTTTTCTTTCTCGCTCTCAGCTTAATTATGTTAGAGATTGTGATCTGCATGACACTTCTTTAAAATTTGTTGCTTGCTTTGACACTCAAATATATGGTTAATTTTTGAAATTGTTTCACCTTTACTTGAAAGGAAGTCTGTTTCTGCAGTTAAGATACTGTGTTCTGTACATGTCCATTGAGCTTTTTTCATAATTTTTAAAAATTCTACAATTTCCTTTTTTTTTTTTTTTTTACTTTTTCTATTGCCTGAGAGATGTTAAATATGCCACTATGATTGTAGATTCGTCTTCTTATATTCTGTCAACTTTTGCTTTCAATTTTGAGGCTATATTGGGGCACATGATTTCAAAAACATGTATCTTCTTTGTAATTTGAATTTCTATTGAAATGCTTTCCTCATTTATGTATGCTCTCAACTGTATAGATGATTGATATAGCTACAGTAACTTTGGCCACCCTCTGCTGTGTGTATGTGTGTTACATGTATGTTATAATATCTTTCAACCCTTCTGTTTTTTTTAAGATTTTATTTATTTATTTGAGAGCGAGAGAGGAGAAGGAGCACAAGCAGGGGGAGCAGCAGGGAGAGGGAGAAGCAGACTCCCTGCTGAGCCGGGATTCCCAATGCTGGGCTCCATCCGAGGCCTCTGGGATCATGACTTGAGCTGAAGGCAGACGCTTAACTGACTGAGCCACCCGGGTGCCCCTGTATCTTTATATTTTAGATAAGACGCTTGTAAGTAGCATGGGATTGGATTGAACAATTTAACAATTTCTAACCGAATCATTTAGTCACTTTCTGTTTATTACATATCCTGATGTTTTTGGATTCTCTCTATATGGTTGTGTGTCTGATGTGTATGTGTATGTGTTTGATCATCTTATTTTATATTTTCTACTTATCCCCCACAATGCCCTGCTTTCCTGTCCTCTTTGGACCAGTGGAATATTTTTTCTTCTCTAATTGTTTGGAAGTCTTTGTTTATATTCTTTCAGTGGCTATCATACTAATCTAAACATGCATATTTAAGTTATAAAAGTCTAAAGTCTACCTCCTGGGTGATACAAGAACTTTAGAATATTTTAATTGCTTTAATTCCACTTGAGTTATGCTATTATAGTATATCTAAATTTATTTCTTCATTTTCATCTGTTTTGAGATGATGGTAGATTCACACTCAGGTGTAAGAAATAATACAAATATACTCTTTACTCCATTTCTCCCAATGGTAACATCTTTCAAAACTATAATATCCTAGCACAACCAGGAAATGGACATTAATGCAATGTACTGGTTTTATTCAGATTTTACCAGTTTTATGTGCGTGCATGTGTGGGTGTATTTAGTCCTATGCTCTCCTGTCACGTATAGGACTACTATTGCCCAGACATAGAACAGTTCTGTAAGAAAGATCCTTTGTGTTGCCCTTTATTAGCCATAGACACTTGCTTCTCTCCCTAAGCCCTGACAGCCACTAACCTGGTCTTCATTTCTATACTTTTGTCATTTCAAGAACATTATATAAACGAAACCATATAGTATCTAATTTTTTGAAATTGACTTTTTTCATTCAGCTTAATTCTCTTGAGATTCATTCAGGTTGTTTTGATGTATTTCAATTTTATCATTTTTGTTTTTCTATTTCATGGGAAATTTTTATTGTTTTATACACTTAATATTTGTTTAGTTTTGGCCATAAATTCACTATCCCCCCCCCCCCCCCCGTTCTTCATTTCTTCTCGTATCACTCAGGATCACTTCCTTCCTGACTGATTAACATCTTTTAGGATTTGGTTTAGTAATGGTCTCCTCGGGCAAACTCCCTGAGTTTCTGTGTCTTGTATGATGTCTTTATTTCATTCTTACACTTTAAAAAAAAAATGAACTTTTTAATTGATATATAAGCTATATATAGGCAAGTGCATATAGGTATAAGAAACATACAATTAAAATTATAAAGGTACAACTGAGTGAATATTTACGTAGTTAATATAAAAGAAATGGAACATTAACAGTACACCCTTAAGCCTCCTTTCTATTCTTCGAGTTGCTACCTTACCTTCCTCCCCATAGAAATTTCCCATCCTGAGTTTTTACACTGTAAATGAGTTTTGCCCATTTTTGCACTTTATAAATGGGACTTTTTTGTCTGTCTCCTTTCCATCAGCATTAACTATGTGAGACGCATTCATGGCCTCGCGCATAGCAATGGTTAGTTTGTGTTCATTGTTGTATAAATTCAATTTTACTAATATTCCATAATGTAATTACTCTGCTGGTGGTAGAAATTCGGTTTTCAGTCTGGATCTATTATAAGTAATGCTGCTGTGAGCTTTCTTGTGCATCTCTTTTGGCACAGACGTGTCTATTTCTATTGGCTCTGTACCTGGGAGTGGAAGTGTTGTTTTGTAGAGCATGTTTATGGTCAGCTTTAGGAGATACTGCTAATTTATTTTATACTTCCACAACTGGTGTATGCATGTACCAATTGTATCCCATCCTTCCCAATACTTACTATCGTGTCAGCTTTAAATGCATTTTCAATTTGGTCATTCTGCTGGGTATGTAGTAATATCTCATTGAATTTGAATTTCCATGATACCTAAAGAGGTTGAGCATCTTTTCATATATTTTAATATTGGCCACGTGGATATTCTCTTTGGGGGAAGAGTCTGCTCAAGTCTCTTGCCTCACTTTCCCTTGAGTTCCCCCCCCTTTTTTTTTTTTTTTAGTATTGATGTGAGGGAATTCTTTTTTTTTTTCAAAGATTTTGTTTATTTATTTGACAGAGAGAGAGACATAGCGAGAGAGAGAACACAAGCAGGGGGAGTGGGAGAGGGAGAAGCAGGCTTCCGGCTGAGCAGGGATCCCGATGCGGGGCTCGATCCCAGGACCCTGGGACCATGACCTGAGCCGAAGGCAGATGCTTAACAACTGAGCCACCCAGGCGCCACCAATGTGAGGGAATTCTTAAATCTATTCTAAATCGGAATCTACTGGTTAGATTTTCTTAGGGCTTTTTCATTCTCCTAACAGTTTCTTTTGATAAATAGAAATAATTAGTTCTAATGTAGTCTAATTTATCAATCTTTTCCTTTATGGCTAATGTTTTCAGTGTTCTTTATAAATTTCTTTTGCCTAATCTAAGGTCATAAATATATTCTGTTATCTTTTCGAAATCTTTTCAGGTTTATATCTATCTTGTATCTGGATTTTTATGTATGGTATAGATTTTTTTTTCATCTGGTTATTCAGTTGACTTAGCACTGTTATATTAAAATGACATTCTTTCTAGGGCACCTGGCTGGCTCAGTCAGTAGAGCGTGTGACTCTTGATCTTGAGCTCATGAGCTCGAGCCCTATGTTGGGTGTAGAGATTACTTTTTTTTTTTTGTATTTTATTTATTATTATTTTTTATTATGTTCGGTTAGCCACTGTATAGTACATCATTTGTTTTTGATGTAGTGTTCAATGATTACTTAAGATGACACGCTTTCCTCACTATTCTGCAATGTCCCCTTTCTTCTAAATCAAGCACCATAGAGCCATATGGATGCTTTTCTGGCCTCTTAGCTCCTTAGTTGATTTGTCTGTAATTGTTCTGGAAATAAAAAGTATAAAACACAGCCCCTGCTCTTAAAAGTACTTAAGTCCAATGTAGGAATCAGTTAAGTAGCTTATTTCTTTTTTTTTTTTAAAGATTTTATTTATTTATTTGAGAGAGAGAATGAGATAGAGAGAGCATGAGAGGGGGTAGGGTCAGAGGGAGAAGCAGACTCCCTGCTGAGCAGGGAGCCTGATGCGGGCCTCCATCCCAGGAGCCTGGGATCATGACCTGAGCCGAAGGCAGTCACTTAACCAACTGAGCCACCCAGGCGCCCTAAGTCGCTTATTTCAACATAATGTGGTGTGGAAGAAAACAATGTTAAAACTATGCTCATGTTTAAGTTTTCAGAATTGATCTGTTAAGATTCACTTTAGTAAAGCAATTCAGTAGGATGACTGTTTTCATAACAAAGATATTTTGTGTTTCATTACTTGGATTTTCTTTATAGTTTACCATATGTAAATATATCCCTAAACATACATTGTCGAGTTTTACCTGTTTGACTTTGCTATGAAATGGCATTTATACCACGTGTATTCTGTACTGTTTTTGTTATGGCTCAATTTAAGCTCTTAAGACCAATTATATTTTAGTGATAGAATTTCTAGCAGTAGGAAAAATTTCATGCCAGGTGGTTTCCATTAAATTGGTAGTTCCTAAGATCTGGTATACAGCATCATTTTAGGTGGTATTAACACAAACATTTTAAAATGATCACTTTATATTTTAATAGTTTCTATTGGTTAAAACCATAGTATTGGTTTTTCATTTACTTAGAGCATAAAATTTCAAGTCAACATAAGAACATTTAGGCCAATTTTGCAGGTGGTAGATACTTTGTTCTTCTTTGATAACATGGCAGTCCCTTGAAGTGGGATGGGGATGGCCTGTGTGGATGACCTGGCCTTAGAGAGTGCCTTTCCTGGCCCAGGGAATGAGTGAGGAGGGTTTATCATCGTCTCCTTTTGGTCAGGGCTACTCTGCAGTCAAGGCCAAGTTGTTCCCTAAGAAAGTTGGCTGGGATAGGAGTAGCAACTACACGATACTGTGCAAAAGGTGAAGTCCGTCTCTGGTTTGCCGCTCTTCTGCCATGAGTGCCTACTCACCACTCGGCATGTGAGGGATGCCCATAATTCAATGTCAACACATTTATGATTTCTCTGGTTAGAAGATGAAGTGCCACCCCTGTCTGGTCTTCTCTGACAGATGGAAAGGTAAAGGGTGGTATCGGGGTGCTTGTGAGGGTTTTGGATTGAGAAGCTGGTGAGCAAAGCCTAGGAGCTGTATCTTGAGGAGGGCTTCAGTTCCAGAAAGAGTTATGAAGCTAGGAGGGTGGGTTTCTAAGGACAGGAGAGAAGCTAAAGACCAGGCATAGAGCCAGAGCTGGGGGTGGAGGAGAGTGGGGCTTGGGGGGAATATTCCTCGTCCAGAATGAAAGCATCAGGCTACGGTATATTTTATGGTGGTAAATGGAACAGATTTTACCATTTAAGGTTCATGTCACACAGTCATCAGTCTGTGGGGAAGAAGCAGGAATCCACAAGACCTGGCCATGCATGTGGGGGAAGCAGCACAGAAAGCCCAGCAGAGTTAGACAAGGGTTCAAGTATGGGAGGGTAGGAGGAGGCTGAGCTATCTGTGACAGCCAAGAACCAGGCTGGAAGGGGAGTTGATCTGGGGGAAAAGAGAAGTTCATTTTTTAACCTGTTAAAGGTTTGAGATTAGCAAGGCCCATACAGGAGGCTGGGATGAACAACAACGGAAAAGCTAAGCAAGAGTGCCAGGGGTGGGGTCTCACCAGGCTGGGGACAACAACCCAGAGCTGTCGGGGCAGCATGGGAGAGAGACAGACAGAATGGCTGACTCTGCCCATAGCTAAGGACGAGAGTAAGGGCCACAGCTAGTGACGTTGTCTAGTACAATGGCTTGTAGGGAGCATTTCATAAGTATTTGTTGAAATATTTTTGAAATACCTGTGCAGCATTGGATGGCAGAAATTTAAAAAATATAGTGAGATTTTTAGCTTCTGTAGGTGGAGCTTCTGGCAGGCTTAACCTTGGGATGTAGTTTTACACGCGGAGGTAAAAGAAAAGGACATTTAAGTTCTTGCACTGGTCGGTTTACTCGGACTAGAGCCCAGCGCTCTCCTCTTCAGCCTCCTGCCTTGTCTGGCTGCTGTTTAATATATAATTTTTAATAAGTAGGACTTGAGTTCCCTCTTCCACAATAACTTAGAAGTCTGCAGTGGCTGTTTAAAGGCTTGTCAGTGCAACTGGGGCCAAATGCCAGCAACCAGGCTCCCGCCTCGGGGGGAGGAGACTGGAAACTAAGACTGTGCCCCATTACCGTATATTACTAAAGAAACGGGCATCTTTCAGAGGCGGGGCAGGTTGCGTGGTAAACCGACGCGGTGGGATGGGATGAACACCGGCCAGGTCATGGGTGGCTGCGGCATCTCTGCGACAGAGTGCTGGGTAAGGGCTGAGAGGAGCCTGGCTCTGAGGGAGTCCAGCCATAGGCAGGAAGTGTGGCCGTGCTGGGCAGGCAGATGTCTGGCTATTCATAGGGTTGGAGCTGTGGGTGGAATTCCAGTCCTGGATGAATTAAGGCTGATCTTAGAACTCAGTGGAAGGAACAAAACTGGAGGGAGGCAGAGAGGGGCCACAGGAGGGCAGCTACTACTTATTTAGCACTGTGGACTAAGCTCTATGCAGAGCACCCAATAGCTGGAATGTGGCAGAGCCAGGATTCCCTCCCAGTCTGGCTTCACAACTCCTGCGCTTCACCACCAGGCCACAACAGTCTGTTGCTGGAACTGCCTGGTGTTGCAGCTTGGGTATAGTGAGTGCTGGCACTACAACCATGTTGTCATGGGTCTCACTGAGCTATGGGTTCCAGCACCGTGCTGTTTGCCCTGCCGGTTAGCTCAGTGCTGGAGTCCAGCTGGGCTGAGACCATTTTCCCAGCATGCTAGGTCTCCTCTGCTGGGGGTGTGTGGGCAGAGCTTCTCCTTGTTTCACCAAAGACCGCCTTCTATTCTGACGGAGATACCCTGCCATGGGGCACCCTCCTCCCCACCCCCTACCCCCTTCATTCCTTTGCTGAAAGTCCTCCTGTTTTACTCTGATTATCTTCTGAGTCATCTTCCTTCATTGCATTTGTCATAGTTTGCGATTGGCGGATTATCCAATTCTTAGCTCACTGCTCCATAGAACTTTAAGCTTCACGAAGGCAGAGGCCATGTCGGTTTGCTCACCATTGTATCCTCCTAGCTTCGCACAGTTCCTCACCCCCAGAAGGTCTTTAATACTACTTGGTGATGGAACAGAAGAGCTCAGGAAGCTACCTGTCCATATATGGTTAATTAATTTACAACAAAGGAGTCAAGAATATACAATAGGGATAGTCCCTTCAATAGTATTGGGAAAACTGGACCCCATCTTACACCATACATAAAAATCCACTCAGATGGATTAAAGACTTGAATGTAACACCTGAAACCAAAAAAGAAAACATAACCTCCTTAACATCGGTCTTGACAGTGATGACTTGGATTTGACACCAAATGCAAAAATAAACAAACGGGACTATACCAAACGAAAAAGCTTCTGAATAGCAGAGGAAAACAAATGAGAAGGTAACCTGGAGGATGGGAGAAAATATTTGTAAATCCAAATTATATAAAGAACTGATACAACTCCATAGCAAAAAAAAAAAAAAAAAAAATCTGATTAAAAAATGGGCATTGGACCTGAACAGACATTTTCTCAAAGAAAATCCTAGGAGTGGCCAATAGATACAGGCCTGCCTCAGAGCTATTGCGGGTTTGGTTTCAGACCACCACAGTGGAGCAAACATCGCAATAAGACAAGTCAAAATAATTTGGGGAGTTTCCAGTACATGTAAGAGTTATGTTTATACTATACTGTAGTCTATTAGTTGCAATACCACTATGTCTAAAAAAAGAAACCCCAACAATGTGCATACTTTAATTTAAAAATGATTGCTAAAAAAACCCATCATCTGAACTTTCAGTGAGTCATAATGTTTTTGCCGGTGAAGGGTGTTGCTTCCGTGTTTCTGGCTGCTGACTAATGAGGGTGGTGGCTGCTGAAGGTTGGGGTGGCAGTGACCACTTCTTAAGATGTGAAGTTTGGCGCATTGGTTGACTCTACTTCCTTTTACACACGAATTCTCTATAGCATGTGATGCCGTTTGATGGCATTTTACCTACAGTAGAACTTCTTTCAGCTTTGGAGTCCATCTTCTCAACCCCTGCTGCTGCTTTATCAGCTAAGTTATGCGATAGTCTCAATCCTTTGTTGTCCTCTCAACACTCTTCACAGCATCTTCACCAGGATTAGATTCCACTGCAAAAAACCACTGTGCTCGTCCATCCCAAGCAAGTCCTTATCTGTTCAAGTTGTGTATGAGCTCGCAGCGCTTCAGTCCCATCTCCACGCTCCACTTCTCATTCTAGCTCTCTTGTTCCCAGCACGGCTGTACTGACTTCCTCCACTCAGGTCTCGAACCCCTCCAAGTCATCCATGAGGGTTGGAATCAACTTACTTCTAAACTTCTATTATTGATATTTTGACTTCTTTCCATGAGTCACAGATATTCTTAATGTCCTCTGGAATGGTGATGCCTTTCCAGAAGATTTTCTACTTACGTTGCCCAGATTCATCCAAAGAATCCCTATCTATTGCAGCTGTAGCCTTATGAAATGTATTTCCCAAATAATGAGACTTGAAAGTCAAAAGGACGCCTTGATCCACAGGCTGCAGCATGGATATTGTGTTTGCAGGCATGAAAACACTAATCTCGTCCATCTCCATCCGAGCTCTTGGGTGATCAGGTGCATTGTCCATGAGCAGTAATGTGTTGAAAGGAATCTTTTTTTTCCTGAGCAGTAGGTCTCAAGAGTGGGCTCAGAATAGTCAGTAAACCATGTCGTAAACATGTGCTGTCATCCAGGCCTTGTTCCATTTGTAGAGCACAGGAGAGTAGATTTAGTATAATTCTTAAGGGCCCTAAGATTTTTTGGAATAGTAAATGAGTACTGGCTTAAACTCAAAGTCACCAGCTGCATTAGCCCTTAACAAGAGCGTCAGCCTGTCCTTTGAAACCAGGCACTGACTTCTCTCTGGTTATAACAGCCCTAGATGGCAACTTTTTCCAAAAGAATGCTATTTGGTCTACGTTGAAAATGTGTTTAGTGTAGCCACCTTCCTTCTCTTAGCCAGATCTTCGATAACTTGCTGCAGCTTGTAGTAAGAGCTACATCAGCACTGGCTTCTTCCCCTTATACTTTGATGTTATGGAGACGGCTTCTTTCTTAAACCTCATGAACCAACCTCTGTCAGCTTCAAACTTTTCTTCTGCAGCTTCCTCAGCTCTCAGCCCTCACAGAATTGGAGAAGTCAGGCCCTGCTCTGGATTTGGCTTTGGCTTAAGGGAATGTTGTGGCTGGTTTGATCTTCTGTCTACTGCTAAAACTTTCTCCATATTGGCAATAAGGCTGTTTTGTTTTCTTATTATTCATGTGTTCATTGGAATAGCACTTGTAATTTCCTTCGAGAATCTTACCCTTGCATTCACAGCTTGCCTGTCGGCTGAAAGCTAGGCCTCTTGCACCAGCCTTGGCTTTCGCCACGCCTTCCTCACTAAGCTTAATCAGTTCAGCTTTTGATTTAAAGTGAGAGATGTGTGACTCTCCTTTCATTTGAACATTTAGAGGCCATTGTAAGGTTATTAATTAGCCTAATTTTAATATCGTTGTGTCTCTGGGAAGAGGGAGGCCCAAGGAGGAGGAGAGCAACGGGAACGGCCAGTCAGTGGAATAGTCAGAACGCACACAACATCAAGTTAACCTCGACTAAGTTTGCAGCCTCTTATGGGCGTGGGTGATAGTGCCCCAAAACGTTAGAGTAGTGATACCAAAGATCACTGATCACGGATCGCCGTAACAGACGGAATAATAATGAAAACGTGTTAAATATTGTAAGAATTACTAAAATGTGACCTGGAGACATGAAATAAGCAAATGCTGTTGAAAAAATAGCACCAATAGACTAGCTTCATGTGGGGTTGCGCCACACCTTGACTTTGTAAAACAACACCCCCCCCAAAACTCTCAATATCTGCAAAGCACAATAAAATGAGATATGCCTGTACATGGAAAGGTGCTCAAAGTCCTTACTCATCAGGGAAATGCAAATCAAAACTACAGTGAGCTAGCACCTCAGACCTGTTAGGATGGCTGTTATCGAAGACAAGACAGAACAAGCGTCAGCAAGCATGTGGAGAATCGGGAACCCTGTGCACAGCTGCTGAGAATGTAAACTGGGGCAGCAGCTATGCAAAACGGTATGGAGGTTCCTCAGATTAAAAACAAAAATACCAGGGCACTTGGCTGACTCCGTTGGTGGAGCTTGCGACTCTTGATCTCGAGGTTGTGAGTTTGAGCCCCACGCTGGGGGTAGAATTAAAAAAAAAAATCTACGATGTGATCCAGCAGTCTCATTGCTGTGTAGATATCAGAAGGAAACCAAATCACGGTCTGGAAGAATCTCTGCATCTCATGCTCAACACAGCGTTATAGTAACCAAGACATGAAACAAAGTAAATGTCATCAACCAGATGAGTGGATGAAGAAAATGTGCTATATTTATACACACAATGGAATATTCAGCCATGAGAAAGAAGGAAATCCTGCCATTTGTGACAACATGAATGGACCTTGAGGGCATTATGCTAAGTGAATTAAGTCCGAGAAAGACAAATACTATGCGATCCCATGTATAGTGGAATCTAAAACTGAACTTACAGAAACCGAACAGACTGGTGGTTGCCGGAGGCATGGGGGTCAGGGAAATGGATGAAGGTGGTTGCAGGGTACAGACTTTCAGTTATAAGTCCTGGGGATGTAGTGCACAGCATAATGACTATAGTTAACACTACTGTGTTGTATATTTGGAAGTTGCAAGGAGAGTAGATCTAAAAAGTTTTCAGCACAAGAAAAATTGTAACAATGGGAGATGATGAATGTTAATATATTCATTATACAACTGAAGCTAGTTATGTCAGCTACAGGCCAGTAAAACTAGAAAACAGTACTATTTGATAAATGAATACTGAGACTGCCTTAAATTAACTTTGTTTCTTAGTTTTTAGTTGCCATGTAGGTTATTAGATCACAGCCCTGTCTTCCAAACTGCATTGAACATGGTAAGAAACTGCAGACTTGCTAGAAACTTAAATCCCATTCAGCAGCAGACCTGGGTTTTGTGAGTTCTGAAGCAATTTGGGGAGCCCTCTTCAAGAAAAAGAATGGAAGTTAGAGTCTATGTGTTGCCAGAATGAGCACAAGAATGGAAGTTATGAACGTAAAATTGGTTATGAAGGTGTATACTTACTTAGAATGACCGAAAGCACCACTAATTAAAAACATAAGCTGCTCCAATAAAAAAAAAATGCCACAGAAATCCAGAAAGAATAACATTTTTATTAACTATGATTTCTGTTATTTAGTTTTTATTTCTGTATGTTCTGGCTGTGTGCTATTGTATCCCCATGTGTGTAACAAGTGACCTTGGAATTTTGTGGCCAGAATAGAAAGATAATTTAGTCTTTCCATTAATGTAGCTATTAAACTTCTTACTCTAAAGTTATTAGACTTTTTTGCTTAATATTCTTGCTATAAGTGCAGTTCTGTTTTATTTTAAACCTAACAAGGGCCACCAGCAGGAGAAAGGTCTGCATACTTCTCGGAGCCAATCCTCTGGATGCAGGGGTCACTGGCACAGTTGATGGTAGGTTTTTCAAACTCCAGGAAACCATGACACTTCTTCCTGGAGCATCAGTTCTACTTGTTAGTATACATGCTGAAACATTTTTATACTAAAATAAAAACCAGAATATCCTAGAGTAGAGTGGAAAATACATTAATTTTTAAAGCTTGAACACGAGACTTCATAAGGCCATAATTTTGAGCTAATATCTCAACACTTTAGAATCTAAGATCGTCATCTGGTTTCTATTCTTGTGCTTCCATTTGTGTCTAGATTTACTTGAACTTGGTGATTTTTGTCCTTTTACTTCATTACTTAACTGGAACTTAAAACTTTCTTTAATTGAAGTACACCATAGGCACAGAAATTCAGGCTGAGGCTAACTGAATTTTCACGAGATAAATATACCTGTACATCCAGAACTGGCAGCAAGAAACAGAACTTGACCCCAGCCCAGAAGGTCTCCATACAGTCCCTTCTACGTACTACCTCCACTCCACTGCCCTGATTTCTAACAGTATAGCTTAGTTTTGCCTGATTTTTTTTAAAAAAATATTTATTTATTTATTTATTTTAAAAAGAGAGAATAAGAGGGGTGGGGGGTGTGGTGGAAGGGACAGAGGGAGCGATAGAATCTCAAGCAGAATCCCTGCTGAGCAGGGAGCCTGACATGGGGCTCCATCTCACAACGCTGAGATCATGACCTGATCCCAAATCAAGAGCCGGCTGCTTAACCAACTGAGCCACCCAGGCGCCACTAGTTTTGCCTGGTTTTGAACTTTAAGTGGAACCATCCGATCTGTACTTGTTTGGATCTGGCTTATCTAGCCCAACATTATATTAAGACTCATTTGTATTGTGCATAGTAGCAAATCCTTCACTCTCCTTGCTATTCCCTTGTTTGAATATACCACAACTTATTTATGTATTTCACTGTTGGGCGTTTGGATAGTTTTTATATTTTGGCTATGTGAATAAATACTACTATGATCATTCTAGGACATGTCTTTTTGTGAACATGTATATGCATTTGTGTTGAGTATATATAACTAAGAGTGGAATTGTTGGGTCAGAGGATATGCATGTGATCAACTTTGGTTAGACATTGCAGTTGACACATTCCCCAACAGTGTATGAGAGTTCTGAGTGCTCTGCCTCTTCACCAGCTCTTGGTAGTGCTGTCTGTCTCTTTAATTTTGGATTTTCTAGCACCTGTTTTATTATGGTTTCAATTTGCACTGCAACTTTTATAAAGTATGCAGAGCTTAGAAGAGATTACACTTTGCAGCTTGTTTTTGGTATTGTGTAAATTTTTGGAATTGTCAAATTTGGGAAGACCTCTAAATTTTATTCATGAAATTTAATATTTCCAGAAATTTCCCATACATAGAAGTCTGGATGAATTAACTATGATACATCCATACATCCACACAATGGAGTGCTATGCAACTATTTTTTTTTTTTTTTAAAGAATGATATCCATGAACTGATGTGGGGTGATTTATTTATTTTTTTGGCAAGTGCTGTGATTGTCTGCCAAAATAGCATTATATCCTACCTTATAGAAACTGAAGACAAATTATTATCTGAGTCTCATAACATGGCTACTAGAAGATCAACTTGCAAATATCAATTACTACATTTCTATATGCTAATAAATTGTTAGAAAGCATAATTTTAAAATATTATTATATAAAATTCAAAGGACCCTAGGAATATATCTAACAAAATGTGAGTCCTGTATGCAGAAACTTATACCACTTCATTGAAAGACATTACTAAAGACTCAAAAGTATAATGACTTACAGGTAGTTAGACTGAGAATTGTAAATTTATTAATTTCTAATCAAAATGGTGCCAGGGCAGGACGCCTGGTTGGTTAAACATCTGCCTTCGGCTCAGGTCATGATCCCAGGGTCCTGGGATTGAGTCCCGCATCAGGCTCCTTGCTCAGCGGGGAGCCTGCTTCGCCCTCTGCCAGCCGCTCCCTCTGCTTGTTCTCTCTCTTTTTCTCTCCCTCTCTCACAAATAAAATCTTAAAACAAAACAAAACCAAACCCAAAATGGTGCTGGGGCAATTGTGTCAATATGGGGGGGGGGGAATCCTATGAAATTGGTTTGCTATCTCACCTTGTATGTAACAATCAGTACCAAATGAATTGGTTAAATGTAAAAGGCAAAGTTTTAAAACATTTGGAAGAATTTATAGGAAAATACATCTCTAAGCTTGGAATAGAAAATAACTTGTTTCTTCACTTTATGATCTACCTTTATGAAAAAAGACAAAATCTTGCAGAAATTCCACATTTGCAACATCAAAGGATTAGCCTCTAGAATATATAATGAATTTCTACAAGTGAATTAGATATAAACAACCGATGGAAAAATAAGCAATGTATAGGAAATGAACATTTTGCAGAAGAGGGAATATTTTTGGCAAATAAAATCTCATGAAGGCAGTTAATCTCTTTGGTAAACAAGGAAATAAAAATTAAGACCACAGTGAGATACCACTTTGCATCTACAGGATCGGTGATAATTAAGTCTGATAATGTGTTGGATAGATTATGGATCAATAATTTTTATACTTGTAAGAGCATACATTGGTATAATTAGATTGAGAGACAGTTTGGCATTATATAAAAGGTGAACATTTGTATACCTACAGACAAGCCGACTTTATTCTTAGGTCTAAACTCCAGAGAAGCTTGTGTGTATGGTTACCAGGAGACCAAGAATGTTTGTAGCTGCACTGTTTACAGTAGCAAAAACCTAGAAAAGACCATCTGTCCATTGTTGGAATGGCTGAATAAAGTACAGCATATTCACATGATAGAATATAATACAGCAATGAAAAGCTATTCACAGCTTGAAAAATGATAGTAACATAAAATTTCATGAAAAAGCAAGTCTCGGAAGATAATACAGTTTAATATCCTTCTATAAAGTTAATATACCAGCAAAACTAAACAATAAGTAGGGGCTCATATATACGTTAAACCACTTTTGCAAATCATAGGCATAACAAATTGGTGGTGTTCTCTCTGGAGGATTAAGGAATAGATTGAGGACAGCACGAAAGTATCGTCACTGGTATTCGTATTCTTCTAGATCTTCAGCTGGTGGTTGCTTTACAACGTCTGCTTGTTATTATGTTTATATATTCTCCATACTCTAGTGATATCAAGTGTCATAATGAAAATTATAAAAATAAGAAATAGCCTCGACATATCAATTCTATTTGTATAAACTGTACACACACACACAATAACCAATTAGAAGATATAATATAGGAAGGGAACTTCCTACATGGCATTCTAGGAATAAATCTCATGGGAAACCTGTAGGATCTATGTGAAGTCAATTTTGAAAGTCTACTGAGAGCCATAAAAGGAGACTTGGAAAGTGGAAAGACATATTTTTTCCTAGAAAAACTTATTTCATAAAGATGTCAATTCTCCTTCAGTCTAGAAATTTAACATTTTATAAAATTTCTGAAGTTTTTTTCAGCCTAGATAATTGTAGAATTCATATATGGAAGATAAGTATGTGGGCACATGCAAAGAAATCATGAAACAAAAATAAAGGTGACTAGAACTGAATAGAAAGCTTAAGTAAACCTGCCTGGTACAGGTAGATGAATGGACATAAAAGCCAAAGAGGCAAACAAAGTACAGAAATAGACCCTTTATTAAAGAGACAATTCATACATGAAAAAGAACATTTCAAATCAGGGGTGAACTTGGGATTGTTCAGTACATGTTGGGGGAAACAGATAGCCATATTTTAAAACCTAATTTCAGAAGGATCAAAGATTTAAGTGTTGAAAAAGTAAATCTAAAAAAAGGAAAATATGAAATTTAGAAATAACCTTGGAGTGGGGAAGATCTTTCAAAATATGGCTCAAAGTGTTGAAGACATAGAAGATGAAGTTGGCTGTGTAAGGAAGAGGAAAATGAAACTGAGTAAAAATGTGATGGTGGAAGAATGTTAGTTCATTTTAAAAATAATGTCTTTAATAGGTAAAGAATTCTACAGTTAATAAGACCGACTATATAATAGTATAAAAGGCAGAAGTTTCAAACAGACATTGCACATGTTTTCTACAAGCAAATGCAAATGGGTTTTAAACATCAAAAAAAGTTCAGTCTTTAAAAAGTTCAGTCTTAGAGAAATCTTAATTAAAATGACAACTCAATAATTAGCAAATGAATAACTCAGTTAAAAAATGGGCAGAAGAGCTAACCAGACTCCTCACCTTAGAAGTCTCAGATGGCGAATAAGCATATGAAGAGATGCTCAATGTCCTATGCCATTAGGAAATTGCAAATTAAAATAACAAATAAATAAATGAAAACAAACCACTTCATACCATTCAAATGATGAAAATCCAAAACTCTGATAATACCAAATGCTGGTGAGCATGTGGAGCAATAGAAACTCTCGTTCATTACTGGTGGGAAAGCAAAATGGTATAGCCACTTTGGAAGACATTTTGTCAGTTTCTTATGAAACTAAACCTGCTCTTATACAGTCCAGCAATCACGCTCCTGGGTACTTACCCAAAGGAGTTGAAAATTTATGTCTAGACAGAAATCTGCTCATGCATGTTTAGGGTGGTTTTGTTGATAATTACCAAATTTGGAAGCAGCCAAGATGTCCTTCAGTAGCAGAATGGATAAATAAGCGGTATTTATATCCAGACTATGGAATATTACTCAGCATTACAAAGAAATGAGCTACTAAGCCATGAAAAGACACAGAGGAACCTTAAGTGCATGTGACTAAGAATCTGAAAAGGCAAAGCTATGGAGACTAAATAGACTAAATATATAAAAATAAGGTCAGCTTATTGGTTGTCAGGGGATCACAGGGAAGGAGGGATGAGGAGGCAGATCACAGAGGATTTCTAGGGCAGTAAAACCAGTAAATCTGCTCTGTACGATACTATAACGGTGGATACACATCGTTTTACATTTGTTCAAATCCACAGAATATACAAGGTCAAGAGTGAGTCCTAATGTAAACCATGGATTCTGGTGATGATATATCAATGCAGGCCCATCAGTTATAACAAATGTACCACTCTGGCACAGGATATTAATAGTGGGGAAGGCTGTGCATGTGTAGAGTCAGGGGTGTGTGGGAACTCTGTACTTTCTGCTCAGTTTTGCTGTGAACTTAAAACTGTTCTAAAAAACCAGTATATTGGGGGTCTGGGTGGCTCAGTCGGTTAAGCGTCTGCCTTTGGCTCAGGTCATGATCCCAGGGTCCTTGGATTGAGTCTGGCATTGGGTTCCCTGCTCAGTGGGGAGTCTGCTTCTCCCTCTGCCTCTCTACCCCCTTGTGCACTCTCTCCCTCTCTCAAAAATAAATAAAATCTTAAAAAAGTTTAAAAATGTAAAAACCAGTATATTTAAAAAATGACAAGGAGGTACCATTTTATAATCATCTAAATATTTGACACCCTGTATTCCCGAGGGTAGGGAAGTAGGCATGATTTTTGCTGGGGCATGGAAGGAGCATCTTATTAATCCAACTTAAAAACGTATAGTCTCTGACTTAGCTATCGTACTTCTAGGGATGTATCTGTAGGATACATTCCTATGTGAATGAAAATGTCTATGAACCCAGGATATACATTGCATCATTATTTATAATAGGTAAGAAGACTGGAAATATTTTAAACGCCCTACAAAAGGGAATGGGTTAAATGTAGTACAGTTGTAAAATTGCATACTTGTAGGTATCAAAAGGAAAAGTAGAAGATAATTGAGTCTTCGATTGCATTAAAAACAATGTTTGGCGGAGTTTTAGCTCTGCAACTCTTTATTGGTAATGTCAGGTAATTTTTTTAGATTTTTTTACTGTCAAATTTGCTATGATTTCCCTCAGGTTTCTTTCCTGTAATAATCCACATTTTCATGGGTCAGGGCAATCATAAATACTCAGTATTCAAGAGTTTGTCAGCAAGGTCTTCATAATAGTAACAATTATGAGTTTCATTTATCTTTTAATTAGTTTTAATGAGAATTCAGCAAAATATTGAGTATTTTCCTAATGTTCATACGATCCACTTTTCTTCATTAATTGGGTTATCAGATATCCAGTGCCTATTCGCTTTATTTGAAATTTATTCCTACCATTTCATTACTGCTTTTATTGAGATCTGAAAATTTTCCTCTTACAATTTGCTTCCTGATATCAGAATAATTTCTATTAAATTAATTGTTCCTTTTTAATCACTTGTTTCATATTCCAATAATTTTATACTTGGTATTTAATAAATTGAAATCCTTCCTATATGTCCAAATCTGAAATTTTTAATTTAGTGAACTAGTCTAAAAGGATTTTTTCCAAATTGTAGTTAAGATGGCATAGTCAAACTTTCTTAATTTTTAAAGCATTAAAATGTTTTAAAAATAATCCACATATAAAGTATGCCTTCTAAGAAGTTGTACAATCCAGTGTTTTTTAGTGGTGATACTCAATTTTAAGAACATACTATCCAATTTCGCTTACCACTCCCAAAAAAACCCCCATCCCCATCAGCAGTAACTCCCATTGTTCGCCAGCCTCTGGCAACCATAATCTACTTTCTGTCTCCATGGATTTGCCTATTCTGGACAACTCCTATCAACAGAATTCTACAATATGTGGCCTTTAGTGTCTTTATTAACTTTTTGAATAAACTCGTGTCTCATGTTCCAAGTTTTTCTTGTCCTAGAAAATATATTTCAGAGTAGTTAAAATTGTTATTGTACTTCAAAATGTTGTGCTGCAGGGCAGCTGGCTCATTTGGTGGAGCATTCAAGTCTTAATCTTGGGGGTCGTGAGTTTGAGCCCCACATTGGGTATAGAGCCTACTTAAAAAAAAAGTTGTAAAATGTTGTGCTGTAAGATCTCACTGCTTTGTTTGTAACAGGCAAACCATTTCACCATCCTTAGACTCTTAAAAAAATCCAATCTGGCATGGGTATTTTTTTTTTTTTAAGATTTACTTATTAATTTGAGAGAGAGAGAACATACACACACGGAGGGAGAGGGAGAAGCAGACTTCCTGCTGAACAGGGAGCCCAGTCCCGGGACCCTGGGATCATGACCTGAGCCAAAGGCAGATGCTTAACTGACTGAGCCACCATGTACCCCTGGCATGTGTTTAAAATGTTACATCTAATAAAAGAAAGTATAACTGTTGCAAAATCCTGAAGTAGTCTCCAACTTCAGGAATTGGGAGGAGCTCTTCTTGATGTGATTTAGGAATGAGTTGCATCCAGAATGTGTTTTAAGTGCTTACTAATGTTTTCAAAGACTGACTGAAACTTTGTCATCTCTCCTAACAGTCTTGTCACTGAATGATTATAGTGTGCAGTGTGGGTAAAGTTGTCCAAAACTTCATTCGCTCTGGGGAATTGCCAAAACTGCATTTTGAATCATTCATTTGAATGATTCTTGTGTATGCCTAAATTTCAGATGAATTTTGGCAAAAAAGTTAAAAATTGGTTTCCTGCATGCCCAAGTTTTTTTTTTTTTTTAATCTTAGAGTTGCACACTTCATGGCGTATCCGAAGCAATGCACTACAGCAGAATCTGAAGCAAGAGAGGCTTACTTGATGTCTGGTTTTGATTTCTCACTTCATTTTGCTCAAGTTTTCCCTTAGTTTGATTAATTTTTCATGAGCTGTTTTGGATAAATAAGTCAATGTTGTCTCTTCATTTTGACAGTTTTCCAAGCACACATGTAAAAAGGGATCAGACCTAGCAGTTAGTCTGACAATTTCCTGAAGTTCTGAAGAACATTGCTTTTTATTGTCTGATGGGTAATCCTTTTTCACTTAACAATTGAATGCCCTCAACTACTCCTTTTAGTACTTCAAATAATATTGTATGTTGTTTCTCGTCATAATATTGTATGTTGTTTCTCGTCTGTTCTTCAGGCCATGGTAAAAGTACATTTTAATTTGTGTGTCATCCAAGTAAACATAACCTCCTTGTGTTCTGTGACACCTGATTTCTGAGAGTTCTTAACATATTTAATTCCGCCTGAAAACTTATGTGGTGTAGGTAAAGTGGGTCTTGTTAAAAATATTTAATATCGGTAAAAAAAGAAAAAAACAACCCCAATATGTATATTCATCAGTTGTGGAACAGACTAGCCAAGATCTTATAACAATTTCATATTTAAATGTGTTTTATAATACCTGTTTGAGAAGCATTGTAACAGATCCTCATTTTGGTTCTCTGTAAATTGAGATCATGATTTTGCAGGTGAAAAACTCACGCACACACAGTGTATATAACAGACCAGGATGAGCATTCATGCTACTTATGGAAGTCAACACATTCATTAAAAGGAGGCTGTGCTGACAAATTGTTTTCTCTTTGGAAATTATTTTGTGTTTGATTCTCGTAATCTTATTTATTTTGTTGTCATTTTTATTATCAGTGTCTTCTTGACTATTATGATTCTTTTTGAAATGGTTCTGTGTACTATTTCAACCATGAAGAGTTTTTAATTTCATTGTTAAATGGGAGAGTTGTTTTTTTTTTTTTTTCTTCCCCTTAACATTTTGAAGGTCCTGCCAATTTATTCTTTCAGTTTTCTCTTTAGTTTCCAGTAGGGTCCTTACTTTCCAGTATATTTGAGTTTTGGAATGATCAATAATTGTAGAAAATAGAAAATTTATCTGGCAAACACAAGAACAGTTCAGATGCATTTAAGAATTGCCACTGTGTTTGATCGAACCCCGTAATTGTGTAATTAAATTATTCTCAGGCTACACATAGTGAATTATTGCTGGGATACGTGTAGGAGTTTTTCACTGGGACATTTGTATCTTCAGGCTGCTTGGCTGTATTAGTGGCAGTTTTGCATGCTGTTTTATCTGGAACTGTCAGACTTTGTGAGGACGAGCTGCCTTGGCTAAGTTAAGGTGCCTAGGAACACATAAATCATGCAGCCTCTTCAGTTATATCTGCTGTTTGAAGTAAGGCTTTGTGTTTGTGTCCTACAGACCAAGGATTTTGACAGTTTATTTCATGTAACTTACTGCAAAAAGAGAAAAGTAGGTTATGTTTATAATTGTATGTGCTGCCTATTGAGTATATTTCTGACAGGTGAAAATTCTGTTTTAATTATTTATCAGTGAGATGCACATCTTCTGCTTCAGATTTTAAATAGTTGATGTTTGGGAGAATTTTCCACAGACTAGCTTCTGGCTTTCTCTGTCTCACCATCTTTCCCTGAAGGGCATGTTCCTAGGGCAGTAGGAACTGTTTACCCTGAACCTGTGTGATGGGGGGTGAGCCCAGTCAGTAATGGGAGCGTCCTGGGAAGCCACGATTTCCAGAAGGAGGACTTAGCAGTCCCTCGGTGACACACAAGTGACTTCAAGCTGCGCTAATACCTTGACCAAAGCAAATGTGTTTCTAACTCAATGCCCCTTCGATCGTAGGAATACCAGTCCCCACAATGCCGCCAGACCCAGGGGAGGTGGGCAGAGGGGTAGTCGGAGTGGGAAGAGGGTGCGCTCCTAACAATTAGGAGTTCTGACATTGTTGGCAAATTTTACAAGAAAATGTTTTGCCATGTGAACACATTGTTAAGACCCCTTGGAAGGGGCCCATGCTTGTTCGAGACCCCAAAGATTTAGGCTTCATGAGCTCTGTAGTAAATCTCTCTGGGTCTAATTATTTCATGGCCTTGGGACCCCTTCCTAAGAATTTAATAAATATGGGCCCGGTTGGACAATATTTGTCTGTTGGGCCACACCATGTCCCAGATCGCTAGTATAAAGTAAACATTTTTTGGGTCCTGTCTCTGCGCCAGGGAAATGCTTTCCTTCATGCTGCCTCTGCTTTTGCTGCAGGATTCCACCTGAGTCCGCCCAAGTGTTTGTGGGGTCAAGATGCCTCAGCCCAGCCTGGTGCCTGGGGGGCAAAGGAGAAGCATTTTCTGTAGTGGGGGAAGCCCCCTGCACCCCCCCACCCATCTCAGTAGAAACCTATCACCGAATGAGGGCAAAGGTTTATATCAAGAGCATCAGACTTTCCAGCCAGACCTTCTTCTGTCCGTTTTCTCTCTGGGTCCAGTGGCTGATGACACATGCATTTACAAAGGTCTTGCTCAGTGAAGAGCACTTTCCTGGAGCTTTCTGTACCCATCTAGGTAAATGGTCAGGCCCAGAGTTGCCCTTTCTTGTCCAAGGGCCCTGCCACAAACTCCAAAGCTGCTTTAAAAGGTTTTGAAATGATTATACTCTGTGAATACACTGAGAAGCACTGAACTAAATAAATGAATTTTATGGTATTTCCATTCTACCTCAATAAAGCTGTTTAAAAAAAATAGTTCAGAGAGGGGATGCCTGGCTGGCTCAGTCCATAGAACATGTGACTCTTGATCCCGGGCTTGTAAATTCGAGCCCTATGTTGGGTGTAGAGATTACTTAAAACCTTAGAAAAAATTAGTTCAGAGAAGATCCTCTCCAGGGGAGCTCTGTCCCAAACTAGAACCACAGTGTGTTTACAGGCGCTGGAGGGAAGTTTGGTCACCATAGCATTCCTTTTGTGCCCGGAAAGTTTCTACTCATCCTTTGCAGTGGCTCAGGTGTCATCTTGGTGAAAACCGTCCCCCTGAGACTGATCATCCTTTTTGTTTTTACCCCCCTGTTTGTTTCTCTCTCGCTAGTGGCACTTTGCTGTTGGTGTCTTGGCCGCGTGGATCCCTCTAGCTCCTTTGAGACAGAAGACGTTCACATGCTTCCAGAATTAGTGCCTGATGCAGTAGATTCGGCAAAGGGGAGGCTGATGGCCCTGTGGGATGATGGGCAGTTTTACCCCCACAGAGATGTCTGTAGAAAATGCTGGGTGCTTTTCCTCTCAGCTGCTGATTCCAGAGCACAGCTTACCATCTATTTCTAGGGTGGTTCTCAGTCTTGGGTGTGCACTGGAATCATCGGGAAGTATGTAAAAACACTGAATGCTCGGCTCCAGCCTCAAGAGTTTCTGATTCAGTAGGTCCCGGTCAGAACTGAGAATTTGCATTTCTAACAAGTGTCCAGGGATGAGCTGGGAACCACACTTTGAGAACCACTTGCCCAGTGGCCACCACAGCTCACTGTCCTGGGAGGGTTGCCAAGTCTAGCCTCTGCTGGGGCAGGCTCAGGGTTTGCCTCAGGCTCTGGGCTGAGGTGGAATCTCCAAGAGGCCCGTGGACCCAGGGGACTGGTCTGGACTGAGGGCTATATAGTGACTTGCAAACTGCTCTCCATGCCTCTTAAGTAGTAAGGAGCTGCCTCAGGGCACCCTCTGGGGTCTGGGAGGCTGTGTGGGTGGTCTTCAGACCCCTCATTGCCCGCTTTTTTTCACCAGATCAGCTCTGTTATGACCAATGTATTGAGATCATACAGATGAATTTGTTTGAAGAACGGGTTCCATTGCAGGGGAAAAGATCTATGGTCACGACCTGGATTCTGGGCTCTGGAAGAGGAGCAGCTTGTTGACGTTCTAGATTTCCTCGGAGGTCCATGTCCCAGGGAGCCTTGTGGGGCCCGAATGCCTCTTGGTTGCTGATTTGTACGTACTTTTCCCTTTCCTGGGGAGTCACATCTCCAGATCCAACACAGTTTTGTGGTTAAGAACTTGAGTCAGGCAGAGGAGAGTTTAGCCACTCCTGTTCGGGTGACCTCCTACCTCTGGGAGGCCACCGTGTTCAAGTCCAACTTTTGGGTTAGGATTCTGCCTTCCTCCACGGGTGTTGGAGAGCCTGAATGAGAGTGTTGCTCGCCAGCACTCAGCACGGCATCTGGCACAATGTCAGTGCTCACATAAATACTAGGATTGCCATGACAGTTTTGTTATGTGGTGAAAAGCATAAAATTATCCTCCTAGAATCAAATGATTTCAAATAAAAGGAATATGGATTCAGTATGGATTCAGTATCACAGAAGAATTTCAGTAGTTAATGGCTTTTCCCCCCCTATATCGGACAAAATGGATTTTTAGGTAAAAAAAAAATAAGAAAACTAATTAATAGAGCATTTATTTAAGAGTAAAAAATAGTTTAAAAGGAACAGTTGCCTAAAATCATAACATTAGCAGAAATCACTCTGGGGCTTTTTGTCACTTGCTTTGCTTGACAAAGGATTTCTGTGGAAACACTTGTAATACTCTTTGATATAAGTATCTTATTTAAAAAAAATTATTTTAGAGAGACAGGGCGCAAATGGGGGGAGGGGCAGAAGGAGAGAATCTTCACCCAGATTCCCTGCTGAGCACGGAGCCCAGCTCAACGCTCGATCTCACCACCCATGAGATCATGACCTGGGCTGAAACCAAGAGTCAGATGCTTAACCAACGGAGCCACCCAGGCACCCCTAAGTATCTTATTTTTTAAATGATGTTTTAGTAAAAACTCCGTTACATGCTTCATCTCAATGATTATTTAGCTCCCAAACAAAATCAAGTTCCTTCCAAGTAAGAAAGAGTGTATGTTCTACAGCAGTGCCAAGCAGGCGGGTAGGGGTGTGGTGGGGGCAATTAACTCAAGGAATGTTCGAGGAATTTAAGATTTTCAAAGTTTTTTATTTCAATGAACTATGATCACTTATCCTGGCTATGGCAGAGTGGTATGTGAGGTCCCGTTCTTATTTCTTCACATTTTAAAGTTCAAATCGGGGAATATAGAGATCTTAAGAAAATTGTGTAACACTTTGGCTACAAGGTGTTTGTTTTACCTACCAAGAATGCAAATATTTCACGCATGATGCAGAATATCAGTTAGTGAAGCAAAACCAGTACCTTTATGGTACTTTTTTGGGATGGATGGGGGACAACAGCAAGGATGAGCGTCGCATATATTTGAAAGGGGATTCAAAGTGACATTTTATTGAGTATTTCGCTTTAGAAAAGCAAAAAAATCAAGGGCTTTCTCAAGGATTGTACAGAAAATAAAATTTATTGGAGCTATCCCTTGCCTGCATGCTCTACCATTAAGCCACCACATATAATGCAAGTTATTCAAGCATAGAAAATGGGAAAGCACAGTCAGATTTACTGCTATGTGTGAGCATGAATAATCTTTATTTTTATTGCTTTCCCACTTCAGTCAAGGTGAAATTTTTTACTTTTGACTGAAGGCGCTCATTGGGTTTGCAGAAAATACAGCACAGGTACATGGGATATAATATATTTACTGAATGTGTTTGTAGTGGTATAATGTGATTACGGTAATTTTAAAGTTTAAAAGTTATGGTTAGGCATTTTAAATAAATATAAAGTGAAAATTTAATAATTAACTTATAGGAGTTAAATGATCGATAATCTGTGGGTATATTCATTTAGCAATATTAGTGGCCAAGAAGGGACTTGCTCAGGTTCCTTAAGAAAATACCTGATAAAACAGAGGGAAGATAGTAAACAGTTAAAAAGGAGAAATGGTAACTCATTATAAATTTGTATACCTGGGTAGTCTAGAACTCATCAGTCTTTAATATCGCACCCCTTGATATTATGCATGAGAACCCTGGGACCATGCACTTGTACCCCCCGGTTCTCTGTGCTCTCGCGAGATGTTTCTTCTTTACATACTATTAATATATATGTTTCTTCTTTATATACTATTAACCTCACGATACATTCTCCTTTACTTTAGGCATATGATCTATTTACTCACATAGGTGCTGTTTTTGGCACTCTTTATTCCTTTGTGTAGATCCAGATTTTTTCATCTCCTAGGATTTTTCTTCTGCCTAAGAAATTTCCTTTAACGTTTTGTATAGTTTAGGGTTGCTGGTGATGAATTCTTTCAGCTTTTGTCTAAAATAACCTGTATTTTGCTTTTATTTTTTAAAGAGATTGCCACTGGGTAAAGGGTTTAGGTAGACCCTTTTTTTCCTTGGGTACTTTAAAGATGTTTCTATGTTGTTTTCATGTACATAATTTTGGAGGAAAGGTCCACTCTTTTTTTTTGTTCCTCTGGGTTTTTCCCCCACCTACCTATGGCTGCTTTTAAGATTTTTTTTGCTGAATTTCAATAATTAGGTTAAAATCTACTTGGCATGGTTTTCTTAAGTTTATTCCGCTAAGGGTTCTTGAAGTTCTGGATCTGTAGGTTTATACTTTTTATCAAACCTGGGAAACTTTTGGCTATTATTTCTTCAAAAATTCTCTGCCTACTTTTTTCCCTCTCCTTCTTGAACTTGAATTACATGTAAGTTAGTCTGCTTGATATTTTCCTTCAGCTCACTGATGCTTTTTAATTCTCAAGTTTTTTTCCTCTCTGTGCTTCATTTTCTCATTTTTAAAAAAAGTTTTTTTTTTTTATCTAAGTAATCTCTACACCCAACACGGGGCATAAACTCTACACCCAACACGGGGCATAAACTCACAACCCCAAGATCAAGAGTCACATGTTCTCCCGACTGAGCCAGCCAGATGCCACCATTTTACCATTTTTTTAATTGCTAGGTCTTCTAATTTATTGACATTTTTCTGCCATATACAATCTGCTATCAATTCTATTCAGTTTATTTTTTCATTTCCTATTGTATCTTTCAAACAGGTCCAGTTAGACATTTTTTATGTCTTCTGTTCTTTCCCATCATGCTGGTGTTTACCTTCTTGAACACCTAGAGCATACTTATACTAAGTTAATGTGCTTGTCTATGAATTCTATCATCTATGGCATTTCTGAGTTGATTCCTATTGATTGATTTTTTTTCCTCATTATAGGTAATATTCTGCTTCATACTGATGATGCTTGCTTCTTCTAAAATAGCTTATTTTTATAATAGTTTTAGATTTACAAAAAACCACAAAGATAGTACATAGTTTCTGCATAACCCACACCTAGTTTCTGCTGTTAACGAAAGTCTATACTTTATATTTCCTTAGTTTTTACCAAATGCCTTTCTTTTTCTTCCATGATTCTATCCAGAATACCCCATTATATTTAGTCGTCAAGTCTCCTTATGCCTCTTGGTGGTGGCAGTTTTTCCAGACTTGTCTTGTTTTCGATGACCTTGGCAATTTTGAGAAAGACTGGTTCTGGTGTTCTGTAAGATGTCTTTCAATGGGATTTATCTGACCTTTCTCTCCAGATTACGTTGAGTTTGTGGGGTTTTGGACAGAAGACTACAGAGGTAAAAATGCCGTTTTCACTGCACTGATGAGGCACTATTGATGTTAATTTTAACCACCCGGGTGGGATGGTGTTTGTCAGATTTCTCCATTTAAAGTCCCTTTCCCCCTCTTGTCCCTACTGAACTCGATGTGTGGCCCACAATGAAGGAGCAAGCAGTTATATTCTACCTCCTCGAGGGCAGATCACCCACATTATCTGAAGTCATTCTGCATGGGAGATTTGTTTCTTCTTTCACATTTATTTATTCATTCATATCAGTGTGGACTCATGGAAATATATTTTGTACTTTGGAGTATAGTCCAATACTAACTTCATTTTGTTGCTCAAATGTTCCAGCTGAGTCTTTGGGAGTTTTTCAGTTGGTGCCTGTGTTTCTTGGGCACTGTGGGCTTTTTTTTTTTTTTTTAACTATTAACTTTCTGGCATTATAAGATGCTGCAGACTCATCTTGTATGCTTCCTGCCCCATTTCTAAAATCAGCCCTTTTTCCAAGGGCTGGCTTTCTTCTTAACTGAAGAATGACATTAGAAACCAAGGTCTGATATATCATATGACCTCACTGATATGAGGAATTCTTAATCTCAGCAAACAAACTGAGGGTTGCTGGAGTGATGGGGGGTGGGAGGGATGGGGTGGCTGGGTGATAGACACTGGGTAGGTTATGTGCTATGGTGAGTGCTGTGAATTGTGCAAGACTGTTGAATCACAGATCTGTACTTCTGAAACAAATAATGCGACATATGTTAAGAAAAAAGAAGAAGAAGAAGATAGCAGGAGGGGAAGAATGAAGGGGAGTAAGTCAGAGGGGGAGACGAACCATGAGAGACGATGGACTCTGAAAAACAAACTGAGGGTCCTAGAGGGGAGGGGGGTAGGGGGATGGGTTAGCCTGGTGATGGGTATTAAAGAGGGCACGTGCTGCGTGGAGCACTGGGTGTTATGCACAAACAATGAATCATGGAACACTACATCAAGAACTAATGATGTAATATATGGTGATTAACATAACAATAAAAAAATTAAAAAAAAACCCAAGGTCTGCTGGCTCTGCTTGTTGCTATTTATTGGGGTATCATTTTTTTTTAGGACTTCTCAGCTGACAGCAAAGAAATATAGAATGTGGACACACATATAAATATATGTATATGTAAGTTAAGCTACACATGAGTTCATACTGATGTCTCCATAACTATAATTTAACATGTGGATCATTCTAGCCTCCTCTCCTTATCTGTGAAGTCCCCCTGCAATAGTGACAGATTTGGTTCTCACCATCTGCTCTTCATTTACTTAATTGTTCAACGCCAGTATACATGCACAACAATTAACAATTGTTAACCTATACTCCTGTGGGAAATGGTGTTATCAACTGGAGTGGAGTGCTTATGGGTGGTTTCTTTTCCCTTGAGTTGAGTCTCTGCATAGTTCAAAGTTACCTAGGGCGGCCCCCTTTCCCCTACCCATCAATGAGGTGGTTTCATACATTTGTAACAATTAAAGATTATTTTATCACATTGTGCATTCCACCTTGGGATTCCCCAACTACCTAAATGATTTTAAAAATTTGTATACATTAAGCTTCACTTCTTGTGCTGTAAAGTTCCATGGTTTTTGAAAAACGCATAGTATCATGTATCCACCTTTAGAGATTTGTAAGGAATAGTTTCACTATCCTAAAAAATCCTTTGTGTTTCACCTAGTCATCCCTCCTTCCCTACCCTAAAACCTCTGGCAACTACTGATTTTTTATTCTCTTCACAGTTTTACCTTTGCTACAATATCCTATAATTGGAATGGTATGGATGTATCGTTTTTGGACTGGCTTCTTTCACTTAGCAATATACATGTAAGATTCTTCTCGTGGCTGGCTGGGTCATTTCTTTCATTGTTGAATAACATTCCACTGTAGGGATGCACCATAGATCCTCTGTCTCTTCACCTACTAAAGGACTTGTTGCTTCCATTTGGGGACAACAATGAATATAACTGTTGTATAAACATTCTCACACAAGTTTTTGTGTTGAGGTAAGTTTTCACATCAACTGGGTAATTACTTAGGCTCTTGATTGGTGTATCATATGGTAAGACTATGTTCAGTTTTGTAGCAAAACAAAACAAAAGCCAACCAAACAAAAACCACGCCAAATTGTCTTCCAAAGTGGCTGTACCAACAGCAGTGAATGAGAGTTCTTGTTGCTCTGCATCTTGGCTAGCATTTGGTATTGTCAGGTTTTGGGATATCATCTATTCTTATAGGTGTATGGTGGCATCATGATGCTTTAATTTGCAATTCCCTATTGGCGTGTGATGGTGAGCATCTTTTCATATGCTTATTTGCCATCTGTATGTCATTTTGGTGAGGTATCAATTTAGATCTTTGGCCAATTTCTCAATTGTTTTCTTAATGTTGAATTTTAAGAAGTCTGTTTATGTTTTGGATACAAGTCCTTTATCTGATAGGTTTTGCAAATATTTGCAAAATGCCTTCTTTTTTTTTTTTTTTTTTATTTGGAAACCCCTGAGTGGCGCAGTTGGTTGAGGGTCTGACTCTTGGGTTCGGCTCAGGTCATGATCTCAGGGTTGTGGGATCGAGCCCCATGTCAGGCTCCTTGCTCAGTGCAGTCTGCTTGAGATGCTCTCTTTCCCTCTCCTTCTGCCCCTCTCCCTCTCTAAAATAAATAAATCTTTAAAAAAATGCTTGCCTTTTTTGATAAAAGCATTTATTTCATTCTTGTTCCTGAAGGGAAATTTTACTGAGTATGCAATTCTACGCTGACAGCTACTTTTTCTCTTCTCTCTGAAGATACTCCTATGTTGTCATTGAGAATTCTTGTCTCGGGGCACCTGGGTGGCTCAGTCATTGAGCGTCTGCCTTCAGCTCAGGTCATGATCCCCAGGTTCTGAGATTGAGCCCCGCATTGGGCTCCCTGCTCTGCGGGAAGCCTGCTTCTCCCTCTTCTACTCCCCCGGCTTGTGTTCCCTCTCTCGCTGTGTCTCTCTCTGTCAAATAAATGAAATCTTAAAAAAAAAAAAAAAGAATTCTTGTCTTCTCCTGACCTTCCTTTGTGAGGGGATGTGTTTTCTCTCTAGTTGCTTATGGGATCTTGCCATTGCCTTTGATGTTCTGTTCTTTCATGTTTGTGTTTAGGCATGTTTTTATTAATACTGCCTGGGTTATGTTTTTCTTCCCAAAGTTGTGCATTTATATTTCTAATTAGATACTGTCCATTTTCAGTGTTTAGTCTTTAAATGTTGCCTCTTCTCCACTCTTTATTTTTCCTTTTTGGCAATCTGAGGGACTATATCTTGATCTTCTCATTCTGTTTTCTTGACCTCTGTTTTATATATTATATATTTGCTTTATCCTGGGTAAATTCTTCAAACATATACTTCTCTTTTCATTTCTGCTCACTTTGTCACTTAATCCACTGCTTAGTTTTTTATTTCAACAGTTATATTTGCATTTCTAGGATTTCCATATGCTTTTTTGGTCTGATATTTCTGGGCATTCCTAATAGTTTTTTGTTATATGTTTAACTTTGTAAATCTTTTATTTCTTTAAAAACTTATGTACATAAGTTTTAGATCATCTGAATCTTAGATCTGATTGTCTTCCAAATTGTCTTCCAAACTCTTAGATCATCTGAATCTGACCATTCCAATCTCTTTGGTTCTTGGAGGGTATTTTTAAAAAAAATTTTTTTATTGTTATGTTAATCACCATACATTACATCATTAGCTTTGGATGTAGTGTTCCATGATCCATTGTTTGTGCATAACACCCAGTGCTCGACGCAGAACGTGCCCTCTTTAATACCCATCACCAGGCTAACCCATCCCCCCAGCCCCCTCCCCTCTAGAACGCTGTTTGTTTTTCAGAGTCCATCGTCTCTCATGATTGGTCTCCCCCTCCGATTTCCCCCCCTTCATTCTTCCCCTCCTGCTATCTTCTTCTTCTTCTTTTTTTTCTTAACATATATTGCATTATTTGTTTCAGAGGTACAGATCTGTGATTCAACAGTCTTGCACAATTCACAGCACTGGCCATAGCACATACCCTCCCCAATGTCTATCACCCAGCCACCCCATCCCTCCCATCCCCCCACCACTCCAGCAGCCTTCAGTTTGTTTGCTGAGATTAAGAATTCCTCATATCAGTGAGGTCAGATGATACATGTCTTTCTCTGATTGACTTATTTCACTCAGCATAACACCCTCTAGTTCCATCCACGTCGTTGCAAATGGCAAGATCTTGAAGGGTATTTTTAAATGTAGGTTTATTATTCATGTATGGTGGGGTAACAGATGAGGAAACTTATCGGAAAGATCATTTGTGACTCACAGTTCATAGGAGGAGGGGGCACACCGGGCCCTGTGGAGATGGGGACACACAGGGAAGTACCAAGTTGGTCAGGAGGCAGAGGGCGAGTAAGGAGGACTGTGGGCAACACACTTTATTGCAGCTTCCGTGGGAAAGACAAGGCAGAAGAGGCAGGTTTAAGGCTGGCTGCTTTGAATAATTCCCATATGCTCTGGACCATAGGATGTGCCTAGTGGGTTTGGTATCTGACTGGTGGTTAGGGCAGGTAGATATTGGCTCAGAGTTTAAGAGCTTAGAGGAGGTGGGAGGAAGTATGTGCTCTGGATTGGCTAGTTTTCATATGAAAGGTGCACTGGAAGGCAAATTTATGGCCTCTAGGGATTGGCTAGCCCTGGGAGGGGCAGTATCCCCAGGGTCAGTAAGGCCCCAGATGTCAAAACCTCACAATAAAAAAGGCATGCCTACGACAAGGGTCTATATCCCTCACTCTATCCCTCACTGTGTGGTAGCTTGCCTTCCTTTGTGTTTGGTGATCTTTATTTGATCTTTTTTTTTTTTAATTTTATTTATTTGTCAGAGAGAGAGAGAGAGAGAGAGAGAGCACAAGCAGGGGGAGCGTCAGTCAGAGGGAGAAGCAGACTCCCCACCGAGCAGGTAGCTGGGTGTGGGGCTCGATCCCAGGACCCTGGGATCATGACCTGAGCTGAAGGCAGATGCTTAACCCACTGAACTACCCACATGTCCCTCTTTATTTGATCTTAAACTGTGTGGCTAATAACTTGAGGGATCTTTCTGTCAAAGAGCATTTGCTTTTGCCCTAGAGGTAGTTGAGGGGCTTAAAGGAACCATGGCCACTTTGGATCCCTCGCTTAGAGTGGGAGAGTCTGGCTCCACTGTTGCTTGTTGCTCCCCAAGTCCAATATGGCAGCGACATGGGTGCTGTATTTCTCTGGACTCGTGCTAACTCGAGGCCCTGCTGCTTGTAGATGAGGCCAGCTCTGGTTCTCCTGTGCTCTGACTCCCTGCTTCTCTGGCCCTGGTTCTCCGCCTCTACAATTCCTTCCTTCCTGATTTCTGGTTGTTCAGGGACAATGAAGCCCAGGTTTCTGTTCCCATTGGTTCGTGATGGATCTGAACCCTGCTCACATTTTACAGTATTTTTTAAATTGGGGTTGGGGTGGAGAGGTGGGCTGTCTCTGGATAATTCTTCTACTTTTTGTGAGACCAAAGGTTCCTCAAAGGGTACGTCCCATCCTAGCTCTAATTATTGTGGAGTGGAGGGTCTTTCAGAGAGCCAGATCGGTTTTGTTGCCTATATCTGATCACTCTATGACCTGGCCTCCTCCCTCCCAGGCCCTCACCACCATCCTGTTTCCACCTGGATTACTGCAGAGGACTCCTGACAGGTCTCCCTGCTCCTGCCCTTACCTCACTTTGGTCTATTTCCAATATGGTAGCCAGAGGGATCCTGTTAAAACCTAAATCAGATTGTGTCACTCCTATACTCAGAAAGCTTGAATCACTTTCCATCTCCTGCAGCACCAAAGTCAAAGATTTTGCAATGACCAAAAGATCCTGGATGACATTCTCCTGTCCACCTCCACTGGCCTCGTTGCAGTTTAGGAAACATGCTGGGCTTGCTGCTGCCTGTAGTCGTGTTAGCTATGTCTGCTGCTTGTAGTGCCCTTCCTCCCTTACTTTGTTCTCTGCTCTGTCTGTTCTTGATCCAACTCTTGATTTCAGCTCAGGTCATGATCTCAGGGTCGTGAGATGGAGCCCTGCATTGGGCTCCACACTGAGCATGGAACCTGCTTGAGGTTCTCTCTCTCCAGCTCTCTTTGCCCCTTGCCCCATTTGTGCACTCTCTCTAAAAAAAAAAAAAAAAAAAAAAAAGTTGCATCCCCAGTGGAGCTTTCCTCGGCTACCCCAATCTAACACCGCAACTGACCCCACCCTCTCTAGTCCCATCCCCTGCTTGATATTTTCCCTTAGCACTTAGGATCATCTTATGTACTATATGTTTCTTTTAAAAACCAACTTTACTGAGATATGGTTTACATATAATAAAGTACACCCATTTTAAGTATCTAGTAAGTGGAGTTTCGACAGATGTATTCACCTGTGTAACCACCACTTCGGTCAAGATATAGAGCATTTCTATCATCAAACCCCCACCCTAGGTCCCTGTGCTATGTTGCAGGCACATTTCTAGGCCATCGCTGGTCTGATTACTGTCACTAGGGATCTTTGCCTCTTCTAGAACTCCATATAAGTGGAGTCATTCAACATGAACACTTCTGTCTGGTTTCTGTGACTCCGCATAATGGTTTTGAGTTTTATCTGCTACTACAGGCATCAGTAGTACAACAGCTACTCGTTGATCATTATGGATCAACTATGCATTCCTTTTTATTGCTGAGTGATATTTCATTGTACGGATGATTACAACATCTTCATTTACCCACTGATGGGCATTCGGTATGTTTTCAGGTTTTGTTGGTTATGAATAAAGCTACTCTGAACATTCATGTACAAGTCTGTAGATATGTTTCATTCACTTTGGATAGATATGTAGGAGTGGAGTTGTTTCATTGTGCAGTTTCTCTGTTTAACTTGATTAGAAACTGCCAGTTATCCGAAGTGATTGTACAGTTTTAGATTTCCACCAATAATGTGTGAGTTACAGTTCTGCATCCTTGCCAACACTTAGATTCCTCAGGCTTTTTTCCTTTACTCATTCTAGGCATTTCATTGTTTTACCAAATAGCCAAAGAAATCTTGAAAAAGAAAAAACCGGAGGTATCACAATTCCAGACTTCAAATTATATTACAAAGCTGTAGTCATCAAAACAGTATGGCACTGGCATAAAAATAGACACATAGATCAATAGAACAGAATAGAAAACCCAGAAATAAACCCACAATTATATGGTCAATTAATCTTCGGCAAAGGGGGAAAGAATATCCAATGGGGAAAACGTCTCTTCAACAAATGATGTTGGGAAAACATTCAAAATGTTTTTTAATATGTTCTGGACATGTGTTTTTTGTTAGATGTATGTATCACTAACATTTTCTCCTGTTCTCTGTATGCCTTTTTATTTTAATGGTGATTTTCAAAGAGTATATGTTTTTAATTTTATTGAAACTCAATTTATCAGTTTTTTTTTCTTTTGTGGTTAATGCTTTTCATGTCCTGTGTAAGAAATCTTTGCATTATTGTGGTTGTAAAATTTTGTCCTAATGTTCCCTGTATTTTGTTTATTCATTTTGTCTAGTAACTAACAACGTGTAAATAACACATTAGATTATTTTGCATACTTGATAAGGTAATTAACTATGAGCTGAAGTAAGCACAGTAGCCTCTAAGCAGCAGATACCATTACTTTTCTAAGAGAGCAACAAAAATGTATAATATTCTGTGATACAAATAAACCTCAATTCATCCATTTTCCTGTTGAGAAGGGTATTTCCAGTTTTTCATTACATCATTAATAACATGACTGTGGTCTTACCAGGTTGTCTTGTCCACATGTGTGAATATATGTCTCACTTTAAACCTGTTTTTTGGGGTGAGGGGGTTAATAGTCTTGTTTGGATACAAGAAAACCAGTCTCTTGCACACTGTTGGTACATTGATATATGCACCATTTAAAGGGTAATTTGGCAATGTATATCAAAATGAAACCTACACGTATTCAAAAACTCGACAATTTTACTTTTGTAAATGTCTTACAAGAATACTTGTATCACTATGTAAAGTTAAATGCACCACAATTTTTATTGAAGTATTATCTGTATAAGATTATCAAAATTTGAGTTAAAGCCACATATGTTAACATGCAAAACTATCAGTAGCCTGTTAATTTAAATTGGCAAGCTGCAAAACAGTACCTTGAATCGGATGTCATATTTGGAAAATCTTCTATATCCATGCTCAAGAAATCTTTGAATCTTCATTGAATTGCTAGTGGTCATCATTTTTTTGGGGGGGGGGGGAAATGTGCTTAATCCAGAGAATTCTTTTTAAAAATTTCCAGTATCTGAATGACAATCTTTGTTTCTTTTTGAAGACCATACGGCATACTTTTTTTTTTTTAAAGACAGTACAACATACTTTTTAGAACTCATCTGATTGGACGGTAATGACTTTGCCTCTTAATTGAGGTTATGCTTACATGCTTTCGTGTGCCAATTTTCATTTGTAGGATAAATTTTATAGTCTCCATTTAAAAAGCGATGTACATTTCCATGCGACATTAAGATCGTGGGAGTGAAAACAAAAGCTTGTGGTTTAAGGATAATTTCAAGTCAACATTTCCTACGCGTTTTCCAGAAATTGAAGGGAAGAGTTGGGGAGGATGTAAGTGTGTGAAGAGGAAAAGCTGTGGAGGAAGGGAGCCGGAGAAGGTGGAAAGGAGGGGAAGCAGGCTGGCTCAGAGGATGCAAGAAATTTATTTGCTTTCAAGCCGAGATCAAAGCTGTACATTTATAACAGGTGCAGAGAGGGGGAAGGAAGTCTTTTTCAAACTGTTTCGTACACACTGGAGGAGGGGGACTTCTTGGAAGGACAACTATAACATAGTAGCTGCCTCTGATTTTTGTTTGTTGAACAGGTTTAGTTACTATGTACAGAAAAGTGTCTGATCATGAATCTTGGCTGCCAAGACCTGATGGGAGCCAAGAAACAGATGAATATGAAAACAATCCCATAATAGAAGGAGGGGATTTCTTATTCAGAATATTATTCTGATAAATGCAAAGAACAATGACCATTATTTATAATTAATGCCCAATTTATGATTCTGGTTTTTTCCATACTGGCTGCCAAAGTACAATGTATTTTCCTGTGTATACCCTGGTAACTTCTTTAGAATGAGTGAGTTTGGAGAAATTTATGGTTAAAAAATAGTTTTTATATGGTAAGTTCAGTCATCCCTTCTGTTCATTCTTTTTATTGCAAACCATTGCAGAAAGCAATGTTGGAGAAGCAGGGGCATGGTTATAAGTTCTAAAAGAACCCCATTTGGAAGAGCCCCAGGATGTGGGAAATATGTATTGATATATAACAGAAAAGCACAATGTTTTCATTTATCATAACTCTTAAAGATTCCCATTTATCAAGTACGGGTATCCCCTGCTTTTCAAACGTTCACATTACGCCCCTTCACTTTTACAAAGACCTACGTTAGGACCTGTTTTTGATAAGTGAAAGAAATCTGAAGAGGATTTTCACTTTAAGAAAAAGGCAAAATAAAAGAAGACAAAATCAGAGAGGGAAACAAACCATCAGAGACTCTTAACTCTAGGAAAAAAACTTAGGGTTGCTGGAGGGGAGGGGGCGGAGGGATGGGGTAACTGGGTAATGGGCATTAAGGAGGGTGACTCCACTCAGCATCTCTGCATCCAGCTTTGACCTGTGTCTGTGAGCATCTGTGATTCATCTCCATTTATTTTGTGCACCTATTAACAAGATGTGTCCTCAGGGACAAGAAAAGCCTACAAGAGGTTATCTTTTGGGTCTGAGAATGCTAACAACTTTTTCCATATAAATTAATGATAATTGCTTCTTTGTTTTATGCCATTTTGGTTTATAAAAAGTTTCACAGGAACGTTCTGTTTTTGGATAGCAAGAGAGCCCTGTATGTCCATCATGAGGGCTGAATTTTTCTCTAGAGGTCTTCATATTAGTCAGACTACTCAGTTGCTATTAAAATGATCCAATTCATTTTTTGGTTTGGATTTTCCATGGGGGCAAGTTTGCACCTCATGTTACCATCAACTTCAGTGGAATGATGAGTCATTTTCCTTGCTATAATGTCATCATTGCCCTTTCTGGGCTGCACTCTTGACACATGAGATCAAAGGCCTCTTAGCACCTTAGTCTGTTTCTTGTAGAGCAGTGATTGTAATTGTGATTTTTTGGGGGAGGGGTGTCTTTGTGTAATGTTTCTATCTGCTGTAAGACTGCGGACTCAGAGCTAGAAGTGTCTGTCTTGTCCTACCCTACTCTCAATACTTAGCAGAGTGCCTACCACACAGTAACATTCAAAAGAAGATATTGAAAAATAAAGATCAGAGAATAGGTAGAAGAAAGAGATTGGTTGGATAGAGAACAGAGCAGGAAAAGAGCAGTTTTGAGAGAAATTTAAGACGATGACCCCTGATATAATCACTTGAAACTGCAAAATGTGCTAAAAAGCTGTAGGGTTGTAAAGATTTTTGTCGGTTCACACCATTCCACCACATTCCTGTGAATAAGAGGGGTTCAACAATATAGTTATTTATGTTACAAGCTGGATTGAGTTTTTATAGGCCTAGGTGGAAGGCAACAGACAAACCTCTACGTCAGGAGACAAAGTATCACATCCTATGGGATGACAGGCTGAACTAGAAGATGGGCAACATAATTATTTGAACTCCACAACACAAGAGGTGGGAAACCTCTCTTTATTTGAAGTTGCTATTTCTCACACCTACTGGTCAGTAGTATGCAGTCTAAGCATTGATAAGCACTGACAGCTGTAGAATAAAACATGGTAAATAATATATCGTGTTAAGACTACTTATCTTTGATGGTTGAATTGATTGCAACCTATTTTAAGGAGTTATAAGATAATTCCCTGAGTACTGGAATAATGTCAGCTCGAATCAAGCCTTCATGAAGTGGTTGGGGATGGAGAGCGAAACTCAGTTCACTCTCCTCAAGGGGCTTGGTCTCAAGTTGGATTGAATGTATCATTGGAATGTAGAAAATATTAAAGACCCATGAGTCCCGTGGGTGTCTGAATTTGAAATGGAACCACCTTCATATAACACTTCAAGGTGATTGTGGAGTACTGGTGATCTGGATATCCATTTACTTGGGCAGTGAGTAAGACAAGAATAAGGTTAGAAATACATCTGTGTGTACAGTACCTTGTTCTGTTCTTTTGTTAAGTAGTTTAGGCATAAAAAACTTATCACCTGCTGCCACCCAGCTTAGGAAACCAAGCATTGCCAGTAAAATTATTCTGCTATTCCATTCCTTGCCCTCCTTTCTCTTGATACAGTTTTGTTTTCCAAACTTTATGGAAATCATCTCATTATGTACGCATCCTTTTACAACTTGCTTTTGTAATTCAACTACCCCCCCGATTTATCCATGTAGATGAAATTAGACCCAATTATTTGCAACTTTAATCTTAGCTGCCATACGGTATTCCAGTGTATGATTATTCATAATTTGTCCAGTCTTCTCATGCTGGCGATTTAGCTTGTTTCCAACGTTTTCCAAATGCAGAGTTGCCGTGAACATTGCCACGTCAGGGACTGTAGGTGGGAGTGGAATGGCTGGATGGGGGAGAAGGCACTTTACTTCACTTTGACGCATAGCTCGCCAAAGAGATTTCCCAGTTTGTACTTCCACTGGCAGTCTGGGAACATTCCAACTGTTTCTCTTCTCTGCACTCAGCAGAGTTCAATTTTCATAAACTTGATTATTGTGCAATCTCCTTTGGATTCCTTTTCTGATGATCGGTGAGGGTGAGTGTGCGTGATTGGTGTTCTGCTTCTGCTGCGTTTCTTGGTCACAGTCTTTAGTGCAATTTTCTTCATGTTCGTAAGCTAAGCAGATGCACGTAACATCTTTCTATTGCTACTATTAAAATACCCTACCAATTTCACTCTAACTATAGTTAAAACTTCAGTGATCTGCTCTGTGCCAAAAGCATATAAACAGCAAGTTGACTTTTCATATTTGGTTTGGAAAGACTGCGGATTCATTACTCATCTCCATTGAGAAGCTCAGAAGCGCCACACCAGGCGCACGTGGGAAGGAGCACAGACTCTGCAGTTAGAGACCTGGGTTGCAACCCCTGCTCCCCGCTTACGGGTTTTGTTAGCCTTGAACAAGCTGCTTTGCCTGTCTGAGCCTGTCTCTTCCTCTCTGTTCCTCATCTGTACGTGAAGAGCATCGGGTCACCGAGAGGTTTCGATACTCTGCAGGTTGAGTGTCCAGTGCAGTACCTTCCTTGCTCTGGGCAAGAAAGAGTTTGGAAACACATCTCATATTTTATCTACTATCTGTTACCCATATGGAATTCCAAGCAGGGTTTCCACGTAGCCAAAAGGGCAAAGTAAGGGCATGTTTTCAAAAGCATTGCCTCTAATGTTGACACTCCTTATACATTTCAAATCACTTTTCAATATTTTATTGCTTTTTCTTTGTGGGAAATTTGGGAGGGAGGCAGTCCTCCTTATTTATCCAATTTTTCCTGAGGAGGGAGACCTGCAGTGGAGCCAGGACAAGAGACCGTGGTTCCTAATTCTTACTCTGGGAGGTTTTGTCTTTTGTTTTCTGTTAGTTGAGTTTTGCTTTATGTGTAGTTTCTGTTTTCCTCTAAAAGCTTTCTAGCAAAGTAGAGAGAAGCGGCTTTAAGCAGTTTGTATTTTATATTATTTTCTCTTAGAAGATAAGGGTGGTTGGCAATAAAAATATAAGGAAATTTTCTAAGAAAATGAAAATGTTTTTATTAAATTTTAAAAAAGATTTGTTTATTTTTGAGAGAAAGTGAGTCAGGGGAAGGGACAGAGGGAGAGAGTCACAGGCAGACTCCCTACTGAGCACGGAGCCCAACATGCGGCAAGATCCCACAACCCTCAGATCATGACCTGAGCCGAAACCAAGAGTTGGATGCTTAACTGACGGTGCCACCCAGGCGCCCCAAAGAAAATAAAAGTGTTTTTTAATAGCTGGTGTCCTCTCTGCCCACAGGCTCTGCTAGACTTCCCCCTCTGACCCTTCGCACCTCTCTCGAGAGCATTCACCACTCCTCCCAGCCGCACCCCCTCCCCCACCCCGAGATACACCTGCCACTTCTCCGTTCCTCCCTGCAGCATGCCTCTGGTTTGTTTTTGTTTGGTGTCAGGTCTCTTAGCGCCGCCCCCCGCACCGCCCCCCCCCCCCCCCGTCTTGGGTGTGCTTATGCCATTTGGACATGAGAGGTATCCCACAGATATGCTGAATGAACGGATGTAAACTTATTCCTTGGAAGTAGGTGTGATGCAGAATATCTGCTTGGCACTAAAATGGTCAATAAATTGAGCCAGAGTGTAATTGAAACGTCTCAGGCTATGAAGCATCCACATTGACTTATTGGTTTATTTTTATCAGACTTGTTTCTTCATGTACGTGTAAGCTCAGGGAGAGAGAATCTAGGCTGAAAGTTGATCTTAGCTGAATTTTGTTTTCATTAAGAATATGTGAAAATGTGCAATAACATTTTGGGTTTTTTTCCCCCATATTCAATGCTGTAATGACAATAGAACTTACCCCCAAATCAGCCATAAAATCTGTTCTAATTGTCTTTCATTTTTCTAAGTTTTTCTGTATATGCATCTGTATATTTTATATCATTATAATCAGTGTCTATGCAAATTTGTGTTCTTCCCTTAGCATATCAAACATACTGACATTAGTATATATTCTCTCATGTGGTTTTTTAGTGGCTAAGTATTCTTGCATATAAATGATGTACCATAGTGTATACAATAAATTCTATATTCTTGAACATTTAGATTGTTGGCAGTTCTTATTGCTATCAGTGATGCTAAGGTGCTTCTCTTGGTTTTTCCATTATCATTTATGTATGTGCATGGGTAGTTAAATGTAGGGAGGTAGTAGGTGGTATATAGAGAGGTTAAGGGCATGGCTGTGGTGTCATTTGCCTGGGTGTAAAGCCTTGCTCTGCTGCTTACTGGATGTCCTGCCTGACAAGCTGTGTGACCTTTAGCTACAGTCCATCTGTAAAATGGAGGAAATTCTAGGATTTCCTAGGGTTGTTATAAAGATTAAGTGATATATAATGTCATTGACATAGGAGACGCAATATATGAGATGTGATATACAAATTGCTTACAACACAGTCTGATACAAAGTGAAGGCTCATTAAAATTTAGCTATTAAGTAATCCAGGTTTGGGGGAGTGACGGGGGTAGGTGAAAACATAGATGAAATAAGACTGGCCGTGATCATGCTGATAACTGATGAAGCTGGGTGCCGGGTGCAAGGACACTATGCTACTCTTTCTACTTTTTTTAATGTTTGAATTTATTTTTTATTTTTTACAATATGAAGTAAAAGTACACACAGTAAAAAAAAAACCTTGAGGTTGTGTATTTATTTTTTGGTTTTGAATTATTTTCTTTGGACATATTTCTAGACGAGGAGTCACCAGGTGGGATATTATATAATCCTTGTTGAATGTGGCCAAATAGCTTAGGGAGGACTTGTTTATAGGACTTTCCAAACCGGTAAGTAAACCAGTTTTATCACAGTCTTAAACATGAGATGGTAATACCCTGTGCTATTTTTCATCAAATTTTATAAATGGTACCTCAGTTATTTTAACATCTCCCCCCCCCCCCCCGCTTCTTTTTTATTGAAGTAGAGTTGACACAGAATGTTACGTGAGTTTCAGGCGTACAGTATGGCGATTGCGCTGTGCTCACCACGGGTGTAGCTCCCATCTGTCACTGGAAACGCTGTTGCAGGATCAGGGACTGTGTTCCCTATGCTGTGCCTTGTATTCCTGTGCCTTATTCATTGCAGAACTGGAAGCCTGGATCTCCCGCTCCCCTTCACCCACTTGGCCCGTTCCCCACCTCGCCTCCCCCACCTCTAGCAGCCACCAGTTTGTTCTCTCTGTCCATGGACCTGTTTTTGCTTTTTTAACACTCCCTTTTTTGATTAGTAGTAACTTCGCACATTTTCTTAACTGTATTTCCTGGTGGTTATAGTTTTTCCAACTTATCTACTTCTGTCCGTGGTCCTTTCATCTATTAGAGTTTTATAGGATTCCATTTTATGAAAGCAATAGGATAGTTTGGTGAGGCTAAGCCCATTTTGGCTGTCACATTTCATTTTTAAGTTAAAGGAGAAGCTGTCCTCACTATGTGGCTATTGTGATATTTGATTGAAAAGTCCTTCTTCGGTATGTATTCATGGCAAACATTTTTTGATACTTCTAAAAATCCAGGGTGTGGGAATGATTATGATCTCCTTATCATGTTGATTTGGAATATGATTTTGATTTATGGTTGCTATAAATATATGGTCAAGCCATGATGAATGGCTTTGAGGTGACAGCCACCACTGTCCTTTATACAGTGTCCCCTCAGTGTGCTGTCATCTTCATTACAAACCATCTGCCACTCGAGGCCAGGCTACAGATGTCCCTTGTCAATGAAATTTGACCTCAGTAAAATTGCAGGTGTCTTTGGAAGGACAGGAAATCTGCCATTCTGCTTTTATGGTATTCTATATTTACAGTGACGGGACTCTTATTTGCTTCTCCATCATTTTCTGCTTTCTGTGACAGTAATCACGACTAATTTCAATATGGATTGTGATCACCAGTTCTCTCTGTAGCTTTTCAAATACTGTCACGTGGCTATCATTAGGAGACCCAGTTAATCTGGTGGTGGTATGCATTCATCTTTTGAGTCTCCTTTCATAGGGTTGGCACATTTCTGTTGTATTATTACAACCTGTATTTTTAAAAAAATTAGGATGCTAAGGCCTAATATTGTACAGTGGTTTACTTACACTTTATAGTATTCGTGTTTATACAAATTATTGTATAATTTGTAAATGATAGTTTTTTAAAAAATGGATTTCTCATGTGCTTAAGAGACATATTTTTTACCATCTTTGTAACCATTGGGACTGAATGGTGACAGTGTATGAGGGCCTCTATATTTTATGTTCATATTATTTATTACTTGACAAATGGCAAGAGGGGCATAAAACTGTTTTATTTGTCAGATTTGCCTAAGAACTTTCTTATAAAGATCATTTATGGTGCACAACACATACATAAATCCTCCTGCAATCATCCTTTTGCAGTCTGCCTTGTAGTATTTCCTTTTTCATAATTTGGAAAACTTTTTTTTGGTATTTGTTTTATTGAGGTATAATTGGCCTATAATATTAGTTTCAGGTGTACAACAGAGTGATTCAATATTCGTGGTCTCACAGGGAGTCTAGTTACTATGGGTTCCCACACTTGGTTACAAAACATTTTTCTTTCCTTCCTGTAATGAGAACTTTTTAAGATCTGCTCTTACCAGCTTGCAAAGATGCAGAATGGTGGTGTTTGCTATGGCTACCCTGTGGCGCATCATATTCTCCCGACTTATTTTATAGCTGGAAGCTCATACCTTTCCACCCCTCTACTCCCCCACCCTCTCCCCAGCCCTTGGCCACCACCCACTTGTTCCCTGTTGGAAAACTTTTAAGAGAAGTTTGCCACAATGGAAAGAATCTACCAACTGTTTAAAGGAACCATGCAGAATTGAAGGTAGGGTTTCTTTCTTCCTTTTTTTGGTATCTTTGGGAAAGTTAAATTTTAAGCCAGAGCTTGTGACATGAGATTCTGTGATTGTCTAAATTTTGACACTGGTTATCAGACTTAAGTAAAAGCATCTTTTAAAAGATCTGATACTCACAGGAAAAAGAGAGTCCAAAAGTTCTGTATATTGGTTAAATAAACAGCAAAATGGTGAGCTTCTGGAGTTTTTAAAAAATGTTGATTTTAATCACCTTACGAAAGATGTATTACTTGTCATACAGCCAGTTGGTGAATCCTAGAGTAGAGTGAGCCACAGTTGGGGTCCTACATACACTTACCCCCCCACCCCCTGCAATTCTAGCTTCCCTGTAAAGTGTGGGGGTGACAAAATTTAAAAATAGAGGAATGTGTGTGTGTATTGGTAGTACACTTCATGTAGCTTATACCCTGGCCTGGTATAAATATTTGTCTCAGATTTCTCTAGGGGTTATCTCCCTAATTGTTTACCCCACATGCTATAACCTTTTCTTGACCTGTCACTGCCATCTTTCCCTCCACATTCCATGCTGGACATAAAGAGGCCCCTGGCTGGCTTCCTGCCCACATTCACGGTGTCAAAGTGGATGGCAGCCGAAGCTCTCTGCCTTCTTGGCCCCCACTCAGGGTTCTGTGCTCTTTTCAGACCATGTTCTTTTTTGCGGACTGAGTTCCCGAAGATGAACAGCCTCCCTGGCCCCAGTGCCGTGGGGAACTTACCCTCCCTTCTCCTTCCTGTGCGAAACATCCCCGCACTTCAAACGATGATAGTCTCCATTTTTCTTGTCAGCTTCTCATGCTCATTTTTCAGTTTCCTGGGGGTTTAAGCTGGTTCACAAGTCAAACCTTATTTTTAAAATGAATGGTTTGACCAAAAACCCGACTCTTAACTCTAGAGAACACACTGATGGTCACCAGAGGGATGGTGGCTGGGGGTCCAGGGGTAATAGGGGACGGGGATTGAGAGCACACTTACCTTGATGAGCGCTGAGTAATATATGGAAACTGAGCCATTACGTTGTACACTGGAAACTAAATAACACTATGTTAATTACACTGGATTCAAAATAAAAATAAAATGAATGGTTTGAAGAACTCTTTAGATCTAATGACTAGATTTTTCACCCAGGTCTACCTTGCAGATCTCTGCTCCTACGAGGCGGTGTGGTTCCGGGTTCAAAATAGGGACTCCTGAGTCAGGCTGCCTGGTTCTGCCTATTACTACGTCTGACTTGGGCAAGTTCCTTAACCTCTCTGTGTCTCTGATATTTTATAGGGGTAGAAAGATTTTTATTATTTCCATCTGTAGTTGTAGTGAAGGTTAACTGGATAAATAAATGTAAAGCATCTATGACAGTGCCTGGCACCGAGTAGGTACCATACGATTTTTGTTGTTCCCCAGCTACTAGGCGTATCACTTGCGATTTCTGTCCGCTCCCGTGGAGGCTCAGTGCTGACCCAGGCCTCTGTTCCTTTGGCTTCCTGATGTTTGCACTTTGACTAGTAACCTGTTTATATGTATATTTTAGGATCCTAAAGCCAACGTCCTAAAATATGTATAATAGCAGGTCATAACAAAAATACCAGAATTCTTATCAAAATCATACGGCTCCATGTACCATACAGGTTTAAAATGCAAGCGTTTTGCCAAATAGGTTTCAAATTCTTAAAGAACTGAAACCCTACAAATAGAGTGGCAAGTCTCCCTCCCCATGACCTCTCCGTCCCTTCCCCAACTTCTTGGAGATAACTCTATCCTGGTGGTGTGCATTCTTCCCATCCACGTATTTAACCTTTACTGCATATTTGTGTATTCACAAACAATATCTAGTGTTGTGTTGTAAAATCTTACATAAGCAGTATGATGTAGCGGATCCTTAGAACGTGTGTTTTTCACTCATTGAGATTTACCTATATTGCGTATAGATCTAGCTCCTTTTAGCTGCTGTGTAAGATTTCATTGTATGAAGTACACTGTAATTAGCAGGTTCATAGGCTACTGAGTTATCACAAAACACTTTGAATATTTTTGACTCTGTTTCAGAGCATGAATTTAAACCCAGGTTTATCCAATTCCATCATGCCATACTCTCGATAAATACTAGGAAAATCAAGTTGGGAAAAATGAGCTTGCAGGCTGCCCCCTAGTGTATCTAGGTAACTAAGTAAAGGAAATTGGTGGTTGTCTGCCCTCGGGGCCTGGAGCAGGCTACAAGCTCAGGGCAACCCTGCCTTCCTAAAGGAGGGCTACACTGCAGGATGCTCCGGGGTTTGCGGGGAGTAGTAGGTCCGCTACTGAGACAGGGCTTCAGGGAAGAACAACACCCTTTATTAGTGAATAGCAAGTGTGGTAAATCACTGATACTTCTGAGGCCTGAAAGGCCCCCTGGGATACAGAGAGTTTTTAAAAGAAGTGTCAGACATCAGGGGCACCTGGGTGGCTCAGTGGGTTAAGTGTCTTGACTCTTGATTTTGGCTCAGGTCATGATCCCAGGGTTGTGAGATCGAGCCCTGTGTCAGGCTCTGCCCTGGGCGTGGAGCCTGCTTAGGGTTGTTTCTCTCCTTCTCCCTCTGCCCCTCCACTTGCTTGCGCTCTGTCTCCCAATAATAAAATCTTAAAAAAAAAAAAAAAAAAAAAGGAGTGTAAGACTGGACCCAGCCCTCAAGGAACTTAAAAATCTAGCAGGGCAGGTGAAGCTAAGATGAAGCGCAACAGCCAGATGCTGACCAACTTGGTGTGTGCTGTGCTGTGCCCCTTGTCTTCTTTGATAGCAATAGCCTGTATTTTTCTCCGCATCTTTCTCTGCATCTCATTCAACAATACTTCCTGGAAATCCTTTCAAGGCATCTAGAATATAACTAGTTCATTTTTAAAAGACCATGGAAAATCAAGAAATGGGCAGAAGACATGAACAGACATTTCTGCAAAGAAGACATTCAAATGGCCAACAGACACATAAAAAAGTGCTCAACATCACTCGGCATTAGGGAAATACAAATCAAAACCTCAGTGAGATACCACCTCACGTGAGTCAGAACGGCTAAAATTAACAAGTCAGGAAATGACAGATGTTGGCGGGGATGCGGAGAAAGGGGAACCCTTCCTACACTGTTGGTGGGAATGCAAGCTGGTGCAGCAACTCTGGAAAACAGTATGGAGGTTCCTCAAAAAGTTGAAAATAGAGCTACCCTACGACCCAGCAATTGCACTACTGGGTATTTACCCCAAAGATACAAATGTAGGGATCCGAAGGGGCACATGCACCCCAATGTTTATATCGGCAATGTCCATAATAACCAAACTATGGAAAGAGCCTAGATGTCCATCAACAGATGAATGGCTAAAGAAGATGTGGTATATATGCACAATGGACTATTATGCAGCCATCAGAAAATGAAATCTTGCCATTTGCAACGACGTGGATGGAACTAGAGGGTTTTATGCTAAGAGAAGTAAAGCAATCAGAGAAAGGCAAGTATCATATCTCACTGATATGAGGAATTTGAGAAACAAGACAGAGGATCATAGGGGAAAGGAGGGAAAAATAAAACAAGATGATACCAGAGAGGGAGACAAACCATAAGAGACTCTTAATCTCAGGAAACAAACTGAGGGTTGCTGGAGTGGAATGGGTGGGAGGGATGGGGTGGCTGGGTGATGGACACTGGGGAAGGTATGTGCTATGGTGAACGCTGTGAATTGTGTAAGACTGATGAATCACAGACCTGTGCCCCTGAAACAAATAATACATGATATGTTAATAAAAAATAATTTAAAAAATACCATGGAATATTCCATGCTATGGACATGTCATTTATTTGACCATGCCCTTATTAATAGGTCATCTCTTGTTTGCTGTAACCTGCTAAAAACTGTAGCACTTAGTGTCCTTGTAGAGATGTCCCTCTGTGCTTTGGTGCTCTGATTTCTGCAGGCCTGGGATTGCTGGAGAGAGCGCTGTATGTATGTCTAATTTTAATACATGCTGCCATATTGCTTCCTAAAAAGGCTAGAGTTCCTGTTTCCCCACCAGCAATGTTTGAGAGTGTCCTCTCCCTACACTGTCACCTCTAATAGTTGTGATATCTCGTCTTGGGCTTGACTAGATATAAAGTTATATACCATTGTTTTCAATTTCTGTGGCCAGTAGGGAATATCCGTGTCTGTTTGGACATTATACTGGCTATTCGTTTTTGATATTTTGTGCGCTGCTCATCTTTTGCCTGGTTGGTTGTTAGCCTTTGGGTTTTTCCCCTTGGTTAGTCTGTAAGAGCTGTTTATCTAGAATAGATATCAATCCTTTGTCATCTATGTTACAAATATTTGGACCAGCTATATTTGTCTGTTGGCTTTGTTTACCAGCCAGTTCACTGAAGGATGATATCAGCATACTGAGTTTCATTAGCTCAAAAACAACCTAATTAGTCTGATATGTTAACCATCATTTTGGAAAGGTCCATAAGTGAAATATGGTATTGATGGGTTATGATACAACCTACCCGTTGAAGTATGTAGTAGCTCACTACGTCAGCTGGATTTTCTGTCACTTAAGCTTTTCAGATATTCTTCAAGCAGCAGGGAGTACTCACATCTGTGTCTGATGTGTAGGAAAACAGTCTGATCTCTGAGCAGCTATAATGCACTCAGCTGATCTTGGGTCCTTACAGAAATGTAGTCCTGAAAGTCTGTATTGTTGTTGTTTTTGTTTTTGTTTTTGTTTTTGTTTTTTAGAAATCACGCCATCCTCAAAGCCTCATCCACCTGTTGTGGGCAAAGTGACTCATCACAGCATCGAGTTATACTGGGATCTGGAAAAGCGAGCGAAACGGCAAGGACCTCAGGAGCAGTGGTTCAGGTTCTCAATTGAAGAAGAAGACCCCAAAATGCACACTTACGGTATCATTTATACGTAGGTGCAATGTTGAATTGCTTAACATTTTGCTTTGGTTTCCTGATGCACTGGAATGATTTTTATTGTCTTTAAAAAGACTCATTCTGAAATGAAAGAAAAGAATGAGTTGGCATCATCTGCCAGCATGGTTTTTATGAATTAGAATTTTTGGAAAATCAGCATTAGCAGTAACTTTGAAATGAAGCCTCCTCTACCTTTGAGAGCTTCTTAGGCTCCTGCAGTATTCACATGGTATATTTTAAAACTCTAAAATGTGGAGACAGAATCAAGAGCATTTGAAATTGGAGGAGGCTGCTGTGTTTGGAGATGTGGGCTGGGGCCCCCAGGTCTACCCAAGATATCTCTGGACCTCCTGTCACCCCGCTGTTCTTGGTTAGCTGTTCCCAGGCTGTGCTGGTCCCCAGGGCGGGGCCTTTCTTGTTAGGTTTCCTCCTGTTTTCACATGGCTGGTTCCTTCACACCATGCAAATACCAGGTCAAATATTCCTCCCGGGCACCCCCTCTGTCCTGATGTTGTTTGATGTGCTCCTAGCCCGGCTCTGCTGGAATTATCTGTCCCATTGGCCTGTTCATTTTGTCTCCACACCAGTGTTTAAACTCTGAAAGGCAGAAAAGTTTCCTGCTTGCTTAACACCTGATACCCCCGCTCCTAGGCAGTGTGGGCACCTAGCGGGCCCTCTGAATACTTGTCACACGAATTAATAAATCAATATAACGGGGTAATCAAGAAGTCCTTTTTTCCTTAGTCTTCATTTCAACTCTTATTTCTTCCCTTTGACTGCTTTACCACTTGCCAAATGACTACCTTAGGGATACCAAAAATGTGATACAAATATGGCTGTGAACTAAAATTAATTTTGAGGGGCCGCCTGGGTGGCTCAGTTGTTAGGTGTCTGCCTTCAGCTCAGGTCATGGTCCCAGGGTCCTGGGATCGAGCCCGGCACCTGGCTCCCTGCTCCACGGGAAGCCTGCTTCTCCCTCTCCCACTGCCCCTGCTTGTGTTCCCTCTCTCGCTGTGTCTCTCTGTTAAATAAATAAATAATTTTTAAAATAAAAATGAAAACAAAATGAATTTTGAGATAATCATAGATTCCTATCAGGCTGTAAGAGATAACAGAGATCTTGTGTACATCTTGCCCACGTCCCCAGGGCTAACGTTACGGGATGCCGTAGGGCAGCCTCACAGTCGGGAGACTGGTGTTGATGCGGTCAAGGCCCAGAGCATTTCCAGCAGTTTGCTAGCTTTTTCTCAGGGTGGCATCGAGATGATGTTGAGGGTATTAACAGAGGCTTTCACTCTTCCCTGAATGATGACAACCCTGAGATTTAATGAACAATTGGTTGGTTGGGTGGTGGTTTTTTTTTTTTTTTAAGATACAAACAAACAAAAACCCCCAAAACAACAACAAAACCAAATGCATTTCTCTGAAATGTAGTTACCATCTGCAAATAATTTTGGCCCCACGACTCAAAAATGGTATTTTAATGAGGTCATGCCGTGTTATTCTCTATTAGGTAATTTCCATCTGAAATCTCAAAGCATGAATTAGGATATTAGAAGTAGGAATGTGGAGAAGGGAAGAAACATCCTTTCTTTCCCGGGTGCCCCTGGCACACACGCTGCTCTCGGGCACCGCAGGTGGGGCTGTGCTGGATGCTCCTTCCTCTTCCTCCTCCCTTCTCTGCCGGCAGCCCCGCGGACCGCCTCCCCCCACTGGAGCTCCGCCACACACTGGCCTCCAGCCTGGGGCATCTGTCGCGGCCGTCACACGTTCCCCAGAGACCTGAGTGCTGTCGGGCTTGGGGGGCGGTCGGCCCGGAGGAGGGCCTGGCATCCTGGAGCTGGCAGCAAGACCTACGGACTGCCACCCCCAAGCTTGCCTGCCCTTGGAGAAGTGACGGCAGAAGCTTGCCACTAGGGGGCAGAAAGAGACTGTGTTAATCTTGACGTCTTCCGCTTCCTTGCACTACCTTCTCTAGGTATCCTGAACACCAGCAATGCCTTACTTTGAAAAAGCGGTTTCAAATATCTGACCTTGGAATTACGGATTTAAGAACTTCCTTGTGACTTGTCCGTTTCTGTCTGTGTTCACCGCCAGCCCATCCTGAATCGGTGGTGACCTCACAGCCCCTTACCCTGTTTTGTGAGTTCCCCCTTTGCAAACACCGCATTCTGCTTCCCCTCGTGATAGCGTGGCATCTCCGCCCAACCAGGATGCAGGCTCCATCTTCTGACAAGTGTCCAGATGCATCTCCAGGTCCTGCAGCTAAGTTGCACATTTGCTGAATGAATGGGCCTTGTCCGTCTTCTCTTGCCTTCTAGGCGTCCGTTCTGTCTTGCTAGGTTACCTTCTTAACTAATCATCCTTCCTTCAAATTCTCTTCAGGGAGTCTTTATTTCTGGAAGTATGAAGGTCAAACTTTGCAGATGATGCCCTTCACAGTTGGCCCACAACCTGCCTGCCTTGTTGTCTCTTACTTCTGAGCATGAATCCTCCAACGAGATCTGTTTACTGTCTTTTGAATAGGCCCTGACTTTTCTTGTGTGTATGTTCAGCAGTTTTTTCTGTTCAGACCAATGTCTTCCTCGCTGATCCTTTCTTCTACATGGTTAGATTCTACCTCCACTAAGAAACTCGTAAATAACCTATTCTCTACCCCTCTAAATTCCTGTGACAACTGTGCATTTCATTCATGATTCATTCATGCACAATTATCTTGCATTTCAGTCATTCAATCAGCATGTATTAATGGGTACCTACTATGCACCAGACACTGCTCTGGATGCAGGGGATGCGCACTGAACAAACGGACAAAAATTCCTCCCTCATGATGAGAAAAACAATAAATAAGAGATGGAAGTGAAAATACAGAGTAGGTAAATAGAGATGGTGAGAGTTACCAAGGAGAAAAAGCACAGGAAAAGTTGGGGGTTTGGAGCAGAGGTAAAGAAGACTTCCCTGAGAAGTTTGCATCTGGATAAAGAAGCAACTGAGGCAGATCTGGAGCCTGGAGAGTATCTGAAAGAAGAACATTCCAAGTAGAAGAAATAGCAAGGGAAGCCCCCTTGAGATGGGACTGGGCCCAGTATGTTCCAGGAACACTGAGGAGTCGAGTGATGAGCAGAAGAGCAGCACGGGATGAGGTCAGTGAGGCAATGGGAGGCTGCCGCTGGAGTCTGGCGGCGGGAGGTGGGGGGGGCGGGGGGGCAGAACTGTGGCAGGAAAGCCAGCGGAGACCGCTAGGCTGAGGAGGGGCAGGGCCTGGCTGACACTCTCGCTCTCTGACGATCGTTCTGGATGCTGAGGTGAGAACGGTCTCCAGGGAGGCGCAAGGCAGTGAGTGCTTCTGCAGTAACAGAGGTGGGAGGTGATGGAACCGGGTGAGCCGTAGTTGAATTTAGGATGGTTTGAAAGACAGACTTGAAGCCTTTGCTGGTGGCTCAGATAGGGGATGGGAGAGAAGGAGGAGTGCCAAGGGGCTCGATCTAGAGCTGCCCCTCCTGGACGGGTGGGTTTGGCCGCATTAAACCCCAACTTCAGGATCTCCGTGCTCTAGGACAACAGTTTATTTCCCACACGACATAACCGATGTATTGGCCATGGCTCCACTCTACGGTGTCTGCCATCCACATCTGCCCGGGCTGACGGAGCAGCCTCCGCCTAGAGGTTGCCAGTCACTGTGGCTGTGGGCAGAGGGCAGGGCACACTGTTTCTAGAAGCTTCCATCCAGAATGACCCATTTCACTCCTGCTTCTGGTTCTTTGCTCAAAGCAAGTCCTACGGCCACGTCTGAGTTCGACCGGGCAGGGGTAACAGGATCCTTGGGGGAGGACACCAAATATTGGGGGCCAATAATCTAGTCTTCCACAGGTGGCCCCAGCAGATTGGGCCTGAGCATCTCCAATAACAAAGATGGGAAGATGGGGGGGGTGCGGAGAGGAGCAGAAGTTCAGTTGGGGCATCAGCTGGAGGCCGAGTGGAGATGTCAAGGAGCAGCAGTTGGGGAAGATCAGCCTAGGGGAGAGTCCCCAGCTCCTGCTGGACTGGATTGGAACTGGGCGGGGGGGAAGCATAGAGAGAGAGGGCAAGTCTGGCTACCGAGTCCTTAGACGTTCCAGTATTGGGTTTCTCATGTTCCATGTTTGCTCAGCTGCTGCATCAAATATTTGTTTATTGACAACAAAAATACAGGCATACCTTAGACTTTCATATGCTCTCCTCTATTGTGGAAAAGTCCTAAGACTATTTTACTGATTTAGGTACCATGCATGGGCCATGGGAATTTGTGCTTCTCCACGAGCTTCCTGAACGGCTTCCGTTTGTCTCCCCGCAGCTGGGCTGCAATCATTGTGGAGTACCGTGGTGGACAGCTGTGTCCTGGGGCCCCTGTGTGTGTCTGGTACTCTCCTCGGGGTCCTCTCTATTGAAGGGAGAGTCTCCAGCCTTCCCTAAACGTGCCCAGTGACTTCTGTTTTCTAAACAGTTGTGTAATTCCTCTTTCCAGGGGTGATGAAGGTGCTGCCTGCTTCAGCGTGAGCTTAGGGTATTTAGCAACGATGGATTTTATTGGGGGCACTTTTGGTTTTATTTTGGTTGGAAACTATGTTAAGTCTTTGACACCTGACATTGAATTCCATTGAAGCTTGGATATTGTATTCAATTTTCGTTCCTAAAGATCTTTTCAGATGCCACAAATTCTGGGCTCCCTTTCCAGGATTCCCATATCTATAGATATGGATGTATGCTCGCCTAATGAGGAAATCCAGCTACTCTTTTTTTTTTAAAGGTTTTATTTATGAGCGAGAGCGAGAAAGAGAGAGAGCGTGCACACACAAGCAGAAGTAGCTCCAGAAGGAGAGGGAGAAGCAGACTCCCTGCTGAGCAGGGAGCCCAATGCCAGCCTCGATCACAGGACCCTGGAATCATGACCTGAGCCAAAGGCAGACACTTCACCAACTGAGCCACCCAGGTGCCCTGAAATCCACCTATTCTTGAGACCACTTTGTGCAGGTGGATGTATTTTAGATGATGATAATGATTTTTAAAGCCATGCAGTTTTTCCGAATATTTATCTTGGTTTTAGAGCTTTCACTTTTATGGTAAATATATTTATATTGACTCTTAACCCTTCTGTTTTCTTGGTTTCTTAATTCAGATGTTTTTCTTAAGGCCACTGGTATCATTTCTTCATTGTCTTTGTTGTAGTTTCTTCTTTGTTGATGATGTGATGTATCAGTTATCTCTTGCTGCATAACAAACCACCCCCAAACTTAGTAGTTTTGCTTGAAGCAAAAAAAAAAAAAAAAAAATCCTGTGTTTGCTCATGATTCTGCAATTGGCGCAGGGTGGGACGGCATGGATGCGGGACTTGTCCTTTGCACTCAGGGCACTTCCCGTCTAGTGTGGGAGACTGACAAGAGCCAAGAGGGCGTCATACTGGAAGGAGACAGAATTCACACCTTGCTTCCACCTGCTCTTAGTGACTTTCAGGGTGTGCTGATTTGATCCCCTGGGGTCCTCATCATGTGTGTCTCCTCCCATACAGGGGATACTCAACAAAGCATGTTGTAGAAGGTCTGGAACCACGAACACTGTACAAATTCCGACTGAAGGTCACCAGCCCCTCTGGAGAATACGAGTACAGCCCAGTGGTCTCCGTTTCTACCACCAGTGAGTATACAACCACTGCACTCCTTTATCTAAAGATAAATGAAGACAACGAGCCATATAGAGGTAAAAACATCTTACCCTTTGCTCGGCCTTACTGGAAGCAGAAACTTCTATTTTTTTTAAAGATTTTATTTATTTATTTTAGAGAGAGAGAGAGAGAGAGAGTGCATGAGCAGGGAGGAGAGGGAGAAACAGGCTCCCCGCTGAGCACAGAGCCTGACCTGGGGCTTGATCCCAGGACCCTGAGATCATGACCTGAGCTGAAGGCAGATGCTTAACCGAGTAAGCCAATCAGCCTCTTCCATTTTTTAAAGCCTGTGCTGATACTGTTCCCTGACTAGGCCAGGCCACAGCAGGAGGGAAGTCTGTGCTTTAACAAATGGGGAGAGCTGTTCTGGGGCCAGCACCGCCCTGGGAGTGCACATTCAGGACTAAAAGTACAAAAGAGTGGAGTCGCCTTTCTTAGGAAGTGGGCCGAGGGGTGGGGGGGGGGGTGGGCTGAGAAACAGTCTGCCTGTTCGGGTGTGCCTCAGGTGACAAGGTCTACAAAGCATTTTGTCCCTTTTGAACAACCTCAGTTTTATGTCCTGACACACAAATCGGATTCCTGGGGAGGCTGTGAGTGAGGAATAACGAACAGTGTGACACACACACACACACACACACACAGGTGGGGTGAGGGGCCGGCTGCCTCTGACCTGCGTGTCCTTCTCCCAGGTCCCTGTGATTGGTATTTGAAAATGTTTCAAGGATGTGTGCGTATCTAGAATGTGGTAAAGATTAAAATGGTCAGAAATGTTCTTCATGGCCTGCTCGCTGAAAACACACACGTCTTGTTTTCAGTTGCACAACAAAAATCTTCCTCTTGTGAGTAAAAGTGATTTTAAAGTTTTAGTCAATATTGCATATGGTGTATGTGGGTGTAGACACACACACACACACACACATATAAATAACACATAGTTTTCCTTCTATGGCTTTCAGTTGTGTCCTTTATGCATTTATTTGGAGAGTTCTTTTTGGATTTAAATTCAATTATCCAACTTATAGTACATCCTTAGTTTCAGATGCAGTGTTCAGTAACTGATCAGTTGCGTCTGACACCCAGTGCTCATCACATCACGTGCCCTCCTTAATGCCCATCACCCAGGGACCCCATCCCCCCACCTACCTCCCGTCCAGCAACCCTCAGTTTGTTTCCTAGAGTTAAGAGTCTCTCAAGGTTTTTCTTATTTGGAGAGATTTTTATGTGGATTAAAGATGATTGAGGTTTTGAGTTAGCTTATCTCTTCATTTGCAAACAAGGCACTAGGGAGTCGGGTCTTAGTTTGGCAAACTGAGAATTCAGCGACAGCTGAGAGGGGTGTACCTTCCCCAAGGTGCTCCGCTCGCTGCGAAGACACATAACTTCAGAGGAGACTTTCCAAGTGCAGCGGCCAGTTACAGAGACGCAGGTCAGGAAAGAGGGCTTGTCCTTCATGTGGTGACTGTGAAAGCATTTCCTTCCTACAGGAGCTCCGGAGCTCTGGAGCTTTTAGGGGAAAGAAAAGGTAGAGCCGCTGAGTGTGTGTTGGTTTCCTCTATGTTGAGGGCAGGCACAGAGAAAGGAGGAGCAGCGGCAGGAGAAAGGCTGGCAAAGGGGAACCTATTGTTTGAATAGAGACTCTCTAGGGGACACTGGGCCAGTGTGCTCCCTCCAGTCCCGCTGTCCCCAGCCAGCCACAGGCCACACCTGCACTCCTCTGCCTTTGCCCCTTCTCTCTGGAGCGCCCCCTCCTCGGAGCCCCCCTTCCCGGCGCCCCCTTGGCTCCTCTGTCTGTTGAGCTCCTCGCCAGGCAGAGCTCTGCTCAGGGGCGGTTCCTTGCGTTTGCCCCAGTGCCCGGCTGGGTGTCACTTCCTCCGATAACACCCAGTGCATCTTATTACGTGTATGTTTTCATCTCGCACCGACTTGCGTGCTTCCAAAGTGGAGGATGTGATGAGTCGGTCATGTCTCGTGTAGAAGATAAAGGTAAGTGGGTGGACAGACAGTGAATGGAAAGGCCCAGAGGCAGAATTAGGATGAGGAAGGAAACACTGATTTTCTCAGCTCGCACTCCCGTCTGTGGGGAGATGGACATGTGTCCCAGGGGCTGGGGCGAGTCCCCCTGCACCTGCACGGTGAGGGCGAACAGGATGCAGAACCGGCCACGGGGAGCCTCAGCTTGCCACTGGCATCTCTCCTCCTGCCACACCCACACCAGGACAGGGGATGCGGGACCTTCCGGCCAGAACTGACGTGTTGAGGGGGTGGTTGCCTACCATTTGGAGCTCTTTGGGAAGGCAGAAACCATGGTAGCTTTCTATCAGCTGACAGGGATTTTGCTGCCTTCCTGCTGAGCTGGCTTCCGAGAGGGAGCCATGGAGACCTGGTCCGGGGGTCCAGGGCATTTGTGATTGCAGTCCGTGGCTTCCGTGGGTCGCTAGACCAGACCTGCTGCAGGGACCAGGGTGTGATGGAGATGTGGTTCCTGGTGGTGACCTGCAAACCGGGCTTCCTGCGCGTTTCACGGTCTGGTCACAGTGCTGTGCTCCAGAAGAGATGGACTCAGCCTCAGGGGGCTCTCCCGGGTGGCAAGAGTCCCTCTTCTTGCTGGTTGCTGCTCCCTTATGCTATTATTATATTTATAATATCCAAGGCAGACTCCCTCAAGGAGGTAGATCATGCTAAACAGAGAATTAAAAATGGGCATATTTTCCAAAATAAGTAAAAAATGCTTCTGTGGGTTGATCATTTGCATTGTTTGAAAGTGTTTTTAATGAATCATGAAAGCATGTACTCTGTTTGAATAAAGGATGCTTCGCTTTTTTTTTTTTTAATTTCAGGTAAAGTACACGAGTCTCTTGCTTAAATGAGGCATGCAATTTTAATCAGTGGGGCCCTTAAAAAGAGACAAGCAGCTGCTGCTTGTTAATTGGCAAATCTCTCCTCCAATGAGCTCATCATTTATTCACTGCTTCTAACAGACCCGAATTCCACCCGGGAAGGTGTTAACTGCCACATTATAATATGTGCGGGCACATCTGCCACTAAATGACCCTCCTGTAGAACAGGGTGATGGCTTTCCCCTCCTCCTGGATGTCCCCTTCCCTGGCCCTACCCGATGAGTCCCACCCAGCGGGGGTGGGCAGGGGCAGGCACTCGTGGACATCCGCCCCACGGGCAGCACCGACGCAGTACTTGTTTGTTGTTGCAACACTCAGGGTAAACATTAGCCAAACAAACCCACAGAGGCAAAGCCTGCCTTTTTTGTATTTGGTTGCACTTGATGCAGTCCCCTGGGCCAGGCCCACCGTGTCTTCGAGGATTCAGGGGTAGGAGGAGTGCAACGTTTGGCTCACCCTGGAATTTCCTCTCTCTGTGACTCCTGCCTATAGTGGGAGGGAGAAAGGACTTCTCTGCTCTGCTCCGCAAACAGGAGCCTTTTCATTGTTCCTCTGTCTGATTCACATAAACGGAGACCTTTGTGTGCCTTGGTTGATCCACGTCTGGTCTGGCGCTAATCCTCAGTACCTCATTGCCTTCTCAGCAGTGGTCTGAGAGGGGTTAATGAGTTAATGCTGAGAAAGAGCGTTTATGCCCCGAATGATAATTGTTGCTTCCTTTTGCAGAAATTCTGCAAACAAGGAATAGATTAACCATTGTGCTATGTTCCTTCCCTCCCGTGAGATGTCATTTTGTTTTCAGATTAAGTTATGAGGGCACTGGTTACCTTTGCAGAAGCTGGAATAGGACAGTGCATTCATTTAAAGTATGTCCTACTATCAAAATACCCCACTCTTTGCTATGCATGGTCCTCAAGCCTCTAAGCACAAAATGAACTTACTGCACTTTCCAATATTTGTAAGCTGCAGAGCTTCCTGGGTAGGATGCACCAGGAAGCACCCCCCACTGGGAGGGCTGGACTGGTTGGGTAAGACAGATGATGTGCATTGGGGGTGGGTCCGTGCAGAAATACGCGGGGATACTGCATGTGCCTTTAGAACGTTCTTTAACCTCTTAAGAAGTTAGCACTTTTCTGAAGCTTTTAGGCTTTAGTGTCCCCTTTCATTTAACACTTTGTGCAGGGGGATCATATTTGCTTATTTAAGAAGTTTGCTTATTTTCAAAGCGTAATACGGTTGGAAGCATAGAATGAATTGGTCAGCCACCTCGGCATGTATTAAAACACCCAAGGAAGGAATGTGACCTTATGAAAGGCTCGGTGTGAGCTCTACTCACTCAGCCTTCCTGGCTTTCAGTTTTGTGGTCTGAAGCATGGAAAAAGCATTGTGTCAAGTCCTAGATAGAGCTTAGTTAATAAGACTTGAGTTAGGATGCCATATTTTATTTTATTTATTTATTTATTTATTTATTTTTAAAGATTTTATTTATTTGAGAGAGAATGAGAGAGAGAGAGCATGAGAGGGAGGAGAGTCTGAGGGAGAAGCAGGCTCCCCGCCGAGCAGGGAGCCCCATGTGGGACTCGATCCCGGGACTCCAGGATCATGACCTGAGCCGAAGGCAGTCGCTTAACCAACTGAGCCACCCAGGCGCCCACCCTTTGGTAGGATGCCATATTTTAAAATTTAGTAGAGATAGGATGAGCTTCCTACGTTCTCCTAGATGATTCTATGCAAATTAGTTGTTGTTGTATTTTTAGTGGCCGTTGAAGTTTGAGGGTCACCAAGGGGGCTGTTTGGTGGGCTATACCACCACTACCCCTCTCTTCCCCTCCTTTCTGGGAGGTGAGAAGGGAGGGAAACTTTCCAGGGGTTTAGTTTGTCCACTAAAGTAGGGATGCGTCACCCAGTAGATCATTTGAAGTCCATACTATTCTAGCCCAGGGTTTCTCAGCCTTGGCACTTTTGACATTTGAGGGCTGGATAATTCTCATCGTGTATACTGTAGGATGTTTACCAACATCCCTGGCCTCTACCCACTAGACTCCAGTAGCATGAACCCTTAAGGTGTGACAACCAAAAAAGTCTCCAGGCTTTACCAAATGTCCTCTTAGTGGTGGTGGTGGTGTTGGGGCAGGGGGTATACAAAACCCTGCTCCCTTCCATAGCCCTCCAGTGGAACCACCAGCCTAGCCACGATCTATCATTGGAAGGCCAGGGAAAGCGGTGGGCCTTGCCCTTTGACAATTTATCGTGATACTTTTATTTGAAGCTTTTGGTCTAAAAATATGTGTGGAATGATGAAAAGGAAGTACAGTGTGGCTAAAAAATCTTTAGGAGATTGGCAAGCGCTAGCAGACAAAATTGTTATTTCAAAAACAGTTTTCACTCGGCTTAAATTTATTTTTTTACCAGAAGAAGAAGGGTATCAGCTAGAGGTCATTCTGCTAGTGATCACTACATTCTTCTGTGCCCTGGTTTCCTGGTTTATAATTTGCCCAGCTAAAATCCTCCAAGGAAACGAGTAGAAAAGCGGCTCTAGGGCCCAGGAGCTTTTCCTAGCATACTTACCCGACCCAGATGGGTACTGAGTTTATAATCCTTAGTTCCAGTCAGCTCCAAGGTCTCATCCCAGAGAGTTTTTCTACCATAGGTGCAGGAACAGGGAATTTTACTCCCCACCTGGGGGCACTGGCCAGGGGATCTCTGGAAGAGGGAGGTGAGGGGGTAGGTGAGCCCCAGGAAGCAGTCTCGGGGGCAATGTGGGAGGACAGGGCAGGAGATGGGTGTTTTCTTTCAGGGTTTGAGATGATGATAGGTTGGAATCAGGTGCTACGGCGTAAATGGCAAAGGAGAGGAACATGTTTGATTTGTTCTCCCTGGGACCCTCAGTGTCGAGACTGGGCATGTGAGTTACTCAGTGAACATTTGTTGAATGCGTGGAAGAGACCCACTCAGGTAGGTACGTTCATCGTGTGAGCGGCTGGGCCTGCGAACCGTGGAGACAAGGACAGCCACCATTGCCCTTCCCACCACCAGCAGAGCCGGGTATTTAGGACATGCCCGGTGCTCTGCTAAGTGCTTCACGTGTGTTCCATTCATGCCGAATCATTCAAACGATTAGAAACTCACAGAATATGAAGCAAGCCCTGAAAGACGGGCTTCTCTCACTTGGCACTTTGTTGTCACACTCTGCTCCTTTCTGCCCTTCCTGTTCTCCCCCTTGAGGAGCTAAGGTCCCCCCCCCCCCCACCCGCCCGCCCGCCCCGCACAAAGGGATGCCCTCCCTTCTGCCCCACGTCCCCTTGTTCCTGGAGTACCTTGCAGCTCCTCCTTGCTCTTCTCTGCCTGGCAGCCTCTCCCCAAATCAGGCTTTCTCACGGTGTTCCCCCTCTGTGAATGAGCTCCTCCTGCCCCCCACCCCCCAAAGCTCTGGGAGACAAGGCCAACATGAATGTTATCTTCCTGGGAAGCACTGAAATTTTGGATGTCAAATGTTACAGCAATTTCTTTTTGTCGTTTGTTCAAGTAGTTTAATGACTCTGGCAAACAAAACTAGCGTGTTGTGACGATTGTGGGGCTTTTCCTTGCTTGTAAGAGACATTTAGTAAGTCTTAGGAAATCTGGAAGGATTATTTTCACCTATCAAAATACCATTCGCAAAGCAGTACTTTTATAACTTGAGAATGTCCCAAGTCCTGAGGACAACCTGAATGTTCTTAATATATGGAAACAACGTCTTTCTCAGTAAGAGAAGTGGAATAGGAAATGTAAGCTATACTTCTCTGAATGGCCAAGTGCCTTCTTGGAGGGGAGCGTGAACACCTACTCAAAGCTGTGGGAGGCGCGTAGCCGGAATGAATCTTCTTTCATTCGACTTCGGATGACTGTTTTCCATCTTCTTTCTTCAGGAGAACCCATAAGTAGTGAGCACTTTCACCGAGCTGTCAATGTGAATGATGAAGATTTGCTGGTTCGAATACTTCAAGGAGGGTGAGAGAGCCCTGCCTTAAAGTTTAAAAATTTTTAATGCCCAGCAAGTGCATGGAATTGCACTTACTTTATTTCCCCCCAATTTTCCATGCCTTTGAAATTGCTCCAAAATAGATCTCCGGTGACTGGTGTGAGTCCAGCATAGTCAACAAAGATGACCTTTTAGCCCTGTGTAAATGCTATATTTTGTAATTATCTAATGAAAATTGAAAATGAAAATTAGAAGTCTGGGTATCCTATTTTCTTCCCAGAAATAATTTCTGACTCTTGCTTATATGCCATAGCATTTGGGCAAATTTCACCCCCAAGTGCCCACAGCTATCTAAGGAATCATTAAATCAGCGGTTTCTGATTCAAAGGGTTGGTAAAACATTAGAAGAACAGTAGCAAATACATTTGCTGCCGTGGGATATTTGAAACTGCCTCCTAATGCAAAGTGAACAATGTTACTTAGATTCTTCTTGACTCAGGAGTTTTGAGTACCTTAGAAGACCAGTCATTTTGCGAATAGGGCTCATAAGTTGGAGGAGGGAAGGATCCTACAAAAAGCCAGCGCTTCTAAGCTGGTATTTAAGAGCTCTGCTTTCTTCCTCCAGTGGCATCAAGGGAGAAATGCAGGCCTCCCCCAGTCCAGGCTCGTGGTGGAGCGGAGTGTCTACACTCCTGTGTCCTCTGCTCTAGAAGGGTGTGGGGCCCGTCCCAGTGTTTTATCTGCTCATATCATGGTTTTGAGTTGAAGGGAGTGCCTGTTTTAAACAAAACTACAGCAATTTCTCTCCTTGTGAATTTGAATCCTTGAAAAATATTAGGCAGGGCCGTTTAAGACAACAGAAACTTAATGGCCCAGAAGAAATTGGAATTTTCGGGAAAATGAATCATTTTAGCCACCTGTGTCCTGCAAGAGACCTCAGCTGTGAAAGTACGGGGAGCCATGCCGAGCATGTTAATCTCTTTTCTCTGTGTTTTCCCCCAAGAAATGTTAAGGTTGATGTTCCCAATAAGTTTGGCTTTACTGCTCTGATGGTCGCTGCCCAGAAAGGCTACACCAGGTAGGCCGCCTCCTTTCTTATCTCTAAGAGGCTGAACCTTCCACTTCTCCCAAAGGCTCCGATCAGAGCACGGATGGGAGGGGAAAAGGTGTGTGTGCAGGAGCCCCCTTCTTCTTGCTTTCCAAAACTGTACCACGTACGGGCTGCACGAAAACTCGGCTGTTTGAATCCTGAAGCTCTATACCATGCGGCAGAGAATGTAAAAATATATAATCCTATGGTGAGGAAGAGAGGTAGCCACTTAATTATATTTTGCAATATATTTTATATGTCCCATAAAATATATTTAAAATATAAATATTTTATATTTAAAAAGGGGGGGGAGGATACTAATTCTGAAAAACAAACTTCCCTGAGAGGTTGCTAAGATATAATTTTCACGGATATTATCTCTATGCCACAAAGAAGCATGCACACTAATGGCTTATTTTACAATCATATTTATATTTAGCTACTAAAGTGCCATTTTGAAAAAAGAAAGACGTATATCTTACTAAATGCTGCCATTTGGAAATATATTAAAATGGTCATTAAGGCGACAGTAAATTAGCTTGACAGAACAATGGGTTTCGTGTGGTATATTTTGTTTTCAGTGAATAATTTATGTGTGGGAGAAGGGCTCCCCCCTTTTTTTTTGATGTTGAAGAGGTAGTTTTCTGGTTTAATAATGTCCTGACTTTGAAGCCAGCTGGCCTCTGAAGGCAGAAAAGAAAGTGTGGAGATGTGTCTTCAATATGGTGCTGTGCACCGTTCCCGCATTATTGTGGGTTCCTACCCATCAAAGCTGTGTATCCAAGTTACCTTCCAGTTTGTTTCCTTCAGGCTTGTGAAAATCCTCGTCTCTAATGGCACAGATGTGAATCTGAAGAACGGAAGTGGCAAGGACAGGTGGGTGGTGGGACATGCTCCAAAATGTTCCCATACTTCGGTTACCAGACTTGTGCCCAGATGGTTTTTGATTTAATCCAAATATTTGCGGCAGCTTCTTTTGACAGGACTGTATCCCAAAGGAAAGATGTCGATGAACAAAGCCTGGCTTATTCATTTGTTCACTTATTCCTTCATTCCACAGGAACGAAGTGGGCTACACTTTCTACAGCATCCACTTGCCCTAGCTCAGGGACTGGTAGCTATTACCGTAGCCATCACCAGCGCCGTGCTGGGCATTGGGCTGTGTTTGTGAAACTTGGGGCCCCCACCAGGGCTCTCCTTACACTTGGCCTAACTCTCTTAACTAAGACTCTTAGGTGTTCCCAAAGAAGCACATAGCAGTCACAAAGCTACGACCCCAAGACCTTCCCTGCAGTGAAAACATGGAGTGCAGCACAGGAGAAACTGACAAAAAGAGCATGATACTTGGAAACCTATATTCAGACAGATGAAGGAATGCTCTACAAAGACTTAAAAATAATAAGTATTCTAGTATTAGGTTTAATTAACTGATTCATTCTAGTCAACCAGGATTTGTTGAATGGCTACCGCATGCCAGGCTCTGTGCTTGGTGCTTGGGTAGAACAACACAGAAAAATGCAGGGGTTTTGCTCCAGGAGCTTAGAATCACATGGTACATAGAGCTCAAAGGTATGCACCCTGCAAACTAGTATCTAAACAGGAGCTACAAAAACACAGGTCACCTTTGGTGGGCCACAAGGAAAGTGTCAATTTCTGAGCTCAGAAAGCCTACCTGCTACACTCTCTGAACACACACACAAATAGATTTTAAATAACATTACAAAGAATCATTTAAAAGTTTGAGGCGTCTGGGTGGCTCAGCTGCTTAAGTGTCTGCCTTCGGCTCAGCTCATGATCCCAGGGTCCTGGGATCAAGCCGTGAGTGTGTTGGGGCTCCCCGCTTGTGCTCTCTCTCGCTCTCAAATAAATAAATAAAAATCTTTAAAAAATCATTTAACAATTTAAAAGGGAGTTTTCCATGTAACTCTTAGGTTAATTCGGAGGTAAGCCATCAACTCAAGACATTTGAAAAAGAATAATACCAACTTAAAAAGGACAAAGAAAATAACCTTGAAGGGTAGGAAAGAGGAAAGAGTTAAAAGAAATTGATTAGAAAATAGGAAGATTGTTGAAACATATAAGAACAAAAGATGTAAGAGCTGCTTCTTAAAAAAAAAAGCTTATACAATAAAATGGACCAATTGCTTATAAATCTAAGAAGAAAAAATCAGAATTTAGAAATGCGACATGGCCGTGGCTGTAGAGAAAATCTTTTGGAAATTTAAGAAGAAAAAAATAGACTTTTGGAAGGGAGCATAACAGTGGTGATAGAGGAAATCTAAATGTAAAAAGAAAATGGTGTGCTGTGTGTACGCTAATAGATGTGATAATTTCACTGAAATTATCTTTTCGATGGTACGTTTTCTGGGGAAATGTAAATCTTCACAAAAAGACACAAAATCTAAAACAACCAATATCCATGCAAGAAGTTAGAAAACTTATTAAGGGATTATCTATGAAATAGACTCTGTGGCTTAACTGTTGTGCCCATGAGCTTATGAGAATTGTAGGTTAGGATTGTAGATAACTTATTTAGCAGAGGGATAGTTGGAACATCCCAGAGGATAACCTTACTGCTGAAGTCTGAGAGAGAAAGAAATCTCTTCATGTGTTTATATGCATACAGGTATTTATGTCTCTTCCATCCTAACTCGGAGGATCACACAGGACGGTAGGGATGTCTAGGAAATTTCTTAATGCTTCCCATTAGCAGACCAAAGGTGAAAACCTCTGTATGTGTAGATGCAAAACAAAAATTGGGTTAACTCAGCACCTTTTACTAGTTAAAATATCTTACTCTCTTAAAGTACAGGATGCTTTCAGTCCTGGTAACAGTGTCTGGTGCATAGGAGGACTAACCTCTGCTGATGGAGTGAATCCTTTGATTGCATCATAAAAGCTTGTTTATCATTTCAGACGATCAGCCAGTATCATTCTTAGTATTGACAGATTCCTTTTAAAAGTTAGTAGTGAAGTCCATAGGAGTGGTTGAGAGCCAGATAGTTCGATGTCAAATCCAGATTCCCCTGTGGTCAGGGTGTATGACCTTGGGCAAGTCACTTAACCTCTGTGGACCTCAATTTCCCCATCTACAAGATAGGGATAATAGAAGTACTTATAGAATTGTGAATGTTTAATGAGTTAATACAAGAAAAGTGAGCAAAACAGTGCCTGGCATATGGTAACTCCACATTATATTTTGTCATTTCATGATTGGTATTTTGGAGTGCTGGTCAACCCTGTAAGAGATGAAATGGGAGTAAGAGGCGTGGCTCCTTTCTCGCAGTGCCCAAGTGAATCAGCTTTCAAATACTTGGACTTAATAAGGAGGTTTAGTAAAGTGGCTAGCTACTATTTAACAAAAAAGAATTTTTTTCCTTAAATAACAGCAATAATCAGTTAATAAATATAATAAGGGAAATAGAATAAATAATATCTAACAGAAGTGAGAAATTTTGTGTAAAAAAACCTATAAAAATTAGGTTAAAAGATTTAAAGATTTAAAAGGGACCTATACCATATGCCAGAATGGCAAGATCGAAGGCTGTAAAATTTTCGGTTTTTCCTAAATGAATATATAGATCTAGCATAGCCTCAAATGGAATTATTCTTGGGAGCCTGTCAAAATGGTTTTGTAATTTACCTGGAAGAACAAATGGATGACACCAGCTATTAACTTTGTTGAAGAGAAATGTGGAAAGACTTTTGACAGTTATTAAAATGCCTTATAAACTTATAGTAATTAATGTAGTATGACACTGGTACAAATAACTGAAAAAAAAGATGTATAGAATGAACTAGAAATAGTTCTCCATGTACGTCAGAACTTAGTACGTGATGATGGGAGCAACACAAACTAATGAGGAAGATGTTAGAAAAGGCTATACGAAGAAGAAAAGTTAAATTCTGGTCTTCTATAGCATGCATCAAAATTAACTCCGGAAGAATTAAGAATTAAATGTAAAAGACAGAACCATAGAAACCACAGCATATGTCTATCTGATCTTATAATGAGAAAGGCAAAATCACTGAAATAAATCACTAAGGAGAAGATTAAAAGTACATAACACATTTTTAAAAATTAATTACAAAGTTAAGGGTAGTCTGGGGAGAGATTTGCAAATATAGACAAATGACTGGCATATTCAATATAAAGAAGATACACATACCTACCCCCCAAGATACACAGTAGAAAAGAGCAGTTTACACAGACAATTCATAGCAGAATAAATAAAAAAATTAATATGCAAAA